>NC_072820.1:25542500-25875000 GCF_027744805.1 Dunckerocampus dactyliophorus | reverse complement strand
GTACCTGTGATTTTTGTCCTTTTGGTCACTAACCATAAGCGAGGGTAGCAAAGTAGATTGATCAGTAAATTGAGAGCCTTGCCTTTTGGCTCAGCTCCTTCTTCACCACAATGGACCGACGCACTAATCCGCCAGTCGATCTCACCTTCCATCCTTCCCTCACTCGTGAACAAGACCCCGAGGTACTTAAGCTCCTCCACTTGGGGCAGGATCCTATCCCCGACCAGGAAATGGCATAACCTAACATCAAAATTATGGACCGTCCATGTCTTTGTAAGAAGGTCAGCTTTCGTTCTTTGCTTTGCTGTGCCGTATTTTGTACTAACACGCCTCAATGTGATTGGAGTAGTATCAAAGTCTTGAGTTTTCTAATTCAATAACAACAGGAAATAATACAATAATCTGTTTTCTATGAATGCTCCACTTGAGAAAAAAGCTGCTTGAATAAACTAAAGGAATGCCACTATTTACCCTTTTTAGCTGTGTAGTGTCGGGTTGACAAAACTATTGATGGCAGTGCAACTCGCCATTTAGTCGCAAGTGACCTGTGGAAACCCATTTCAAGGAGCACTTTCACCAGGAATAGAAAAAGCTGCATTGATAAAGAGTGCATTCACCAGCCATCTTTTTGTATTTTAGATTTGAATGTTGAAGGCAAATGTCTCTCAGAAGTGAAGGGACAAAGTAAGGACTTGCCCATCCATACAGAAAGCATAGGAGATTGGGTGTGAAGTGAAGCAAAGCAAAGGACCTGCTGAGAATCTGACCCTAAGGCATTTGAATAAAATCTAAAAGTGAGATTTTTTTTGGAGTCTCAATGCTGTACTTCAAAAATCTGTACAAGTGTTTTCCAACTTTTTTTCATTGTGTAGTGGGGCAGCAACATAATGCAGCATGTGTTTCATTTAGGTTTGTTCTAAAACGAGATACCATCGTATTCATGTTGCTGCACATGCATATAAAAATACTAAACTATATAAAAAACAAACCATACTGACAAAAACATGTAGATAATCATACCTCGTGGGTATCGGAATAAGTTGTCTTCACTTTTGCACAAGAGAATACAATGTTATTTATTAGATAAGCAAAGCTAATTTGTGCTTGTATGCATATTCATGGCAAACTTGTCCCGGAACACTGAGGCTCATTTACATTTAAAGCAGCGTATTGTGGTCAAGGACTGTTTGTACTTCCTAGCACGAGGCTTTGGAGCATTCCAATGAGGTCCCACTTTGAGGGAAGGAGATGGAACTTCATTAAAAAAAAAAAAAAAGAAAAGAAAAGAGAATCAGATTTGCACTCCAAGTATATGAGCAGTCACTCCTCCTTAAAGGTTCATGCTTGTGCAGTTTTTTTATGAAGGTTATAACAGTAATGTGTGTCTGTTTATGACCATCAGCGTTAAAAGGAATCAGGAATTCATGGAGAACAGGTTAAAAACAAAAACAAAACGAGGCTTCGCTACACATCGTAAATCAAAGCCTTGGGCTTTATCAACTGTCAGTCAGCTACCGACTGTGAGTGTGATCATTTTGTGTTTATTCAGTGAATAGGCTAGCATGATGCTGCTGTTAAAATGTGAGTGTAATGTTAGCATTGTAGCTCACAAAGCTATGCGAGTGATGCTAACGTTTGTGTCGAGAGGCTATTTTGCCTAACACACTTCCAATACTCTATTGACCTCTTTGTTGAATATGGACATTTTCACGCTGGGAGCTGCTGCAGTGTGCTGTTAAAACTGAACTACGATTTTGCTTGTTTTGCTTCTCATTTCCTTAACTCTCGCGACTTTTGGGACCGGCCCTTTTATAGGGCGAAAGTCCCCTCACATTCTTTTATTTTAACAGCTGTAAAATGACTCTAGGAGTCTCAAGGACAGTTTCCAATTTAATTCAAACAGGAGTAAAGACAAGCAATTGCAATGCCAGCGCCGGAGAGAGCAATTAGTGGCCAATGAAGGTTCTCCGAAGAAAATCCTGTCCCGCCTTCTTTTATAACTTCTGTCAGAGAGGTGGTACAAAGGATGTAGACTTCCCCTTATTTGTTGTTGGGATGTTTGGCACCAGCCCGTCTCAGTTGGCCAGCTAATCGCTCCTCAGCAAGAGATCAAAAAAGTGGCATAACTAGAAACTACATGTGTGTGCGAGCAGATAAAAACAACAAGGTGCATCTTTTCCAGGTGAAAAGTCTTCTGAATGTGTTATGTTTTATGTGGTAGACAAACACGTTTCCGTCCTTTGTCTCAGACACAGTGGAAAATATTCTATTCCCAATGAGACCAACATTTGGGATAAATTGTAACGTCTACCCGGACATTGTAAGGATGACGAGAAGGTGGTCGATCAGCAATCTCTTTATTGCAAAAACAAAACAGGCTACGTTCAGTCGAACCACACCAAAACATCAGCAAACTCAATTGTCCTCTCCACGTGTCACATTCACAAACGGTCTGAAATCACAAACCTCTGCTTTATTATTATAATTTTTTTTTTTTTTACTACTGTTCCATTGAATTCTTGTATGTCGTGTTTTATGACATTATTTTATGGCCTTCATTTGTTCTGTGTACAGTGTGAGTGACGTAGGAGTTAATTGCCATTAAGGTCTGATTTTCACAAAAACCTCGACTTACAATATATCACAGTCTGTTAACGGAGCTCGTACGTAACCCGAGGACCACCTGGATTCATTTTGTTGGATGCAAGCAAAACATCTGGATCGCCATTGGCCTTCTCCTTCCACTTGTTGCTTTTCAACATCATGTCAAAGCTGGGAAACTTCCACAGTAAAAGCGTATGAAAGCGACCATGACTGTGATGTGGCCCGCTTTAACCATGCAGCCTGCTGGTTAAATATGAGTAAATATTTGCCAAGTCGCGTTGGATGCCAGTCAAGGCACATGCAAACGTGCCAGTGCTACACGTTTTAAAGATTGCTTGTAAGAGCAGCCTTTCCTTTGGCTGGAGGCCAGTTGAATGCAGAGTGGGTAGGTTTTACACACTTCTGATGTCATCTGGTGTCCAAAACACAGAGGATATGGGGGGCGCCCTTGTTTTGACTGATTCTTACTTGTCACGATACACTCAATTTACGAGACGAGACGATACACAATATTTGGTTCATGAGAACGAGACGAGACACTATTTTAACATTACTTTTAAGAAAACTACATTTACAAAATATAGGAGTGAACAAACAGACTTTTTTATTTATTTTATTAAATGTTTTATAACTTTGCATGATGATGCTTACATGATGCTTTTAACTGTTTTTTTCCACAAATTGAACCAAAAAAAGTTAAAATAATGATGGCTTTTCTAGCTACTACTACTAATCATTTATGATGACGTGTAGTTATGTAAAGACATGTAACAGAGATTGCAGATTAGCAGATTATTTTTATGTTCACACTGAAAGAAATACAGCCATGATGCTTAGAGAGCCAAACCAGGAAGTGAGTAAGTCCGAAGTAGTCCAAAATAGGCGCTAGTTTTGAGCTGCATATGATTTAATATTTAATCAAATTTAAGTAAGTTTAATGAAATGTAGAATTACTACAGCTTCTGCGTGGACGTTACACCGCCACAGCTGTAGAACTCTGATGGGGGAAAAAAAGCACCCGCAGAGTGACACTGGGAACACTGAGGTAGGTTGCACTACACGGTGTACAGTGTGTGTGCGTAGAGCACTTCTAATCCTGCCTGCACTTCCATATTACGTGTATTATCATTCATAGTAGCCATACCATAGCACAGTCTGACTGGCTGCTCTGTTCTTGCAAGACAGCTTTTCCCTAAATGGGAAATATTGTCACGTTTTAGTCTCGTGTGATCTCGTCACACGAGATCTCGTGACGCTCCTAGTTCTTATCATTATGAAGTTATTACCAGTAATGGCATTTCAAGCGATGGGTAATTACAGCGAGACGTTTGACACAATTAATTTAGCGGGCTGGGTAGGAATTGATCAGAATGAATTTGGTACTAAATGATGTTTGTGTGAGAGCATCCTCTGTTGGCGCAGTGTTCATATTGACTCTCTGATGCTGCCAAACACCCTGGGCTACAGAATGTTCAATTCTTTGTTGCTTCCTTCTTGCTGTTGCATCTTTTATAAGCATGGCTGCATTGGTGTGTGCTGCTCTCCGCCATGTACCACAGCAGCTAAATTAATTCATCAGTGTGAGGGGCTGACGCTACAGCGTGTGGTGCCTGTTTGTACTACTGGAAAAACTTGTGATACTATTTGCTCTTTGATGAGTTTATATTAGGGCTGTAAAAAATAGCACATTAATGGCGGTTACTAATATATTTCAGTAATTACGTCCATTTTGTAGTGTAATTAACACACACATCATGGCAAGCCAAGGCTCTGTATTATGACGCTAGACGGCGGCACTCCCCACAGAGTCACTGTGTCTGACGCCCTTTTATAACTTTCTTCTTACCTGAACACATCAACAGCAGTGCAATTCCAACACCATATATGTATCTTGTACTCCAAACAAACACGTCTCTAGTACATTCATTGCAACAACACTTCATTGTCACGAGACAGGGCGCGAGATGCGTTCACGGACACTCCGAACATCACAACAACCTCATTAAACGTAAACATTGTATTCCACACACAATGCTGTTAAAAGTCAATCAAGAAAGCGGATATGCAAATGAGCTGATGTCTGCATTCACACACAATGTGAACTTATTGTTTTTATTTATACTTCTGTTTATTTAGACCAGGGGTCGCCAACCTTTTTGAAACTGAGAGCTACTTCTTGGGTACTGATTAATGCGAAGGCCTACCAGTTGAATAGCCAATTTGCTCAACTTACCTTTAACTATATGTTATTACTAATAATTAGTGATATTCACCCTACTGCAATGCCTATAAAGCTACAGTTAGCAACATGAACACAAATGCACAGAAACATAACATCTTATCTCTCAGTAGTACACTAAGCACATTGAAATAGCATGCTAACAATATGATGAATTAGTGACAATGCTAACTAGGCTAACTTAGCTCAGCGGTTGGATGCTTAAAGCACACAACACATACAATATTACAACATGGTGCAAAAGCATGTCTATGTTACCATAGACATAGATAGACACCGCATCGAGTGGGTTTGTCCACTGCGACAATACGTCAACGTCGCCGCCATATTGGATGTGTCAAGACTGCGCTGTAAATGAATACACGTAAATTAACTTAATTTCCTTTCTACGCAGAAATTTAAGTTAATGCCTCTCATTTCTACATTCACACACGCACTCATATATTTGGGAAACACTAAATTAAGAATTTAAGAAAGAAATTTAATTTCTTTGTAGAAAGGCGCTTTATGAGAGCAAGTACATTTACTTCAAGATTCAAGATTCAAGAGAGTTTTATTGTCATATGCATAGTAAAACAGCAGTTATACTATGCAATGAAAATCTTATTCTGTTCATTCTCCCAAGAAAAGAAAGAAAACATAAGAAAGAATAAGAACATAAGAAACATAAACACATAAACATATATACCAATAAATTAAGCAACAAAAACAGAAGAGACATTAATACAAATAAATAAATAAAGTGCTATGAGTGTGTGCTTGTGTTGCGTGTGGCGTGTGTGAGTGCTTCGTTGAGTACTTGTATTCAGCGCAGCCTTCACACATCAAATATGGCGGGGACGTTGAAATACGGATATTGCAATGACGAATGGACTAAAGACGTGTTTATTTAGAGTAGAAAATACATATATGCATATATGTTGTTGCAATTGCACTGCTTTCGATGTGTTCAGGTAAGAAGAACGTTATAAAAGGATGGTGTCGCACTCTGTGTGACTCTGGGGAGAGCTACATTGTGCCGCCGTTTGTCGTCATAACAGAGAGCCGTGGCTTGCCATGATGCGTACGTGTTTATTACGCTGAAAAATTTAGCGTAATTCATTAAATAAATGTTTTACCGCTGTTAACACGGCATTTTTGACAGCCCTAAATATTACATTAATGAAAAGATGGTCTCAAAATAATGTGGACAATATTCCATACATATATCATTACATTAATGAAAAAATGGTCTCGTATACCGTTAATTCCGGTGTATAAGCCACGCCCACTAAATTTAGAGAGGAAAACAGATTTGTACCAACAGTATATAACCCACACCAGACTGTAAGCAGCACATGTCCACGTGATAAAATGGCATATCGTTGTGCGCATGAGTCCATGAGAACCAGGTAGCTCTTTATTTGACAGGACCCAATCATGAGCTATGACAAAACTCACGACGGGCTTGTCAACCCGTTGGAACAGTCAGACTGTTATATTGAGTAATGACCTCCTGTGTTTACCAATGGGTTGACAAGCTTGTTGTGAGTTCACTTATCGCTCGTGATTGACTCCTGCCAAAGAAAGTTTCCTCACTGACTTGCGAGCGGTACAGTATTTAAAGAATTTGTAGTTGTTCTGAAGTAAAGGAGATGTTACGAGATTAGCCGCCCCGCTGTATAAGATGCAGGGTCCAAAGATTAAGGAAAAATTAGCAGCTTATACACAGGAAAATACGGTAATAATGTTGACAGCAATATCGTTTATCGGCAATAATTTGTACGACAATTATCAGCCGGCAACATTTGTTATAATGACAGGCCTGGTTACAGAGTTATCTTTAAAGCATTGGCGGAGGGATGGGGAAGATGCATGGAACAAAGAATCGATTAATTGTTAATGGGATGGGAGTAGCTGTGTCTGAATGTTCTTTACTCCTGTTTCAATGCCACTTGTCAGAATGACGCTGCCTCAGCTTCCCATAACTAAAGTCATTATTTAGACCACAGCTGAGACAGCTAGTGATGGGCAGGTCCATACCAAAATATGGATACTACCAATACCAAGGTTTCTGATACTGGAGTGGTGTCCAAAGTGTGGCCTATGAAAATGTTACGGGAACAAAGCAAAATAATAACGTCATAGAGAAGAACATTTACAAGAAGAAAGTTGAAATAGTAGGAAAAATACCAAGAGGAGAAATGAAAAAAAACAGCTGTAATTTTACAACAATAAAGTCAAAATATTAGGAGAAAAAAGTGAGAACCTAATGAGAAGAAAAGTTGCAATTTTACGAGAATAAACTCATAATATTATGAGGAAAAATAATGTCATTTTAGTCGCAATCAGTTGAAGTCGTAAAGAAATGTTTTTTTTTTAAGTTGTAATATAAGAAAAAACTAAACAAAATAAAGTTGTCACTTATGGAAAATTAGGGTGGACAAAAAGTTATAATATTATGGGAATAAAGTCAAAATATGATGGGAAGAAGGTGACAATATTACGGGACAATATTATTATTACCATAATATTTAAGATTATTGAAGCTGAAAGTTGAAATTTAAAAAAATGGGGGGAAAAAAAGAGTAAAGAGCGAAGTTCATACTACTAATAATAAAAAAGCTGAGATGCAGCTTTTTTCTTGAAATATAACTTGTTAGCATATCATGTGTTGCTTTACAAAATATCAAAGTGACCCTTGCATCTTTTCATTTTTCACTATGTGGGCCTCGCTGAAAAAAGTTTGGACACCCCTGCAATACTGGTATTGATTATCATA
This sequence comes from Dunckerocampus dactyliophorus, assembly GCF_027744805.1. Lineage (NCBI taxonomy): Eukaryota > Metazoa > Chordata > Actinopteri > Syngnathiformes > Syngnathidae > Dunckerocampus > Dunckerocampus dactyliophorus. The sequence continues at coordinate 25,867,396 of NC_072820.1, read as the reverse complement.
TTATCTAATTTAATCTGTGCTGTGTTGTTGGGAAATACACATACACCACATAGTTTTGTTGTTATTGTTTTGGCAGGAATTACTTTTTCTAACACCTACTTGTTGGCCCACTTTTCATTTTCTAGTAAATGAAGCAAACTGCAATGTCTAATAGAAACCACAGTGTAAGGTCAGAGTGAGTAAACATTAAAGGCCAGTTTTTTTTAAATATGCCTGTATACTTATTGGCAAAGTGTGCCCCCCCGCCCCCCCAAACCTACCACTGCAACTAGTAGATTGCAGTCTTGTTAGAAACGCTTGAGTTACCTTCTACTTAACACTGCACAAATCCATGAAAAGCCGTTAAATGAATGAGTTCCTCCTCACATTACAATATCCCATCCATCATGTAATAATAACCAGCATCTTTGCATTAAGTGAGTGGTTGCAGCAACAGGATTGGAACTCAGCAGGGTCTGGACAGACTTCTCCCCTCGGACTCACTGGTACAATGCGAGCATCTTTGCAGTGCAGGAGGCTTGCTGCTGCTGCAAGAGAAGCGAGCATCACTGCACGGGACTTGATCCTGCAGCACGTGTCAATAAAGCTGACAGGAAGGACGGGGATTATTATGTTTCCTGACACTTGGGGGGGGGGGGGGGGGGGGGGGGGGGGGGGTTTGTTGGAATAGATGGCGGTTTGGTTTATGACTTCCTTGAGTGTGCGACTTCCTTGAGTGTGTTGCTGCTGCTGCTATTTGACATTAAGGATTAGAGCCCACCAGTTGTGACTCAGCTGACATAAGTTGATAAACCTGTACTGTAGTTCTCACCTCCTCACACGCAAACTGCGTAGGCTTCTGCTGTACAACACACGTTTAGTACCTCTACTCTGTTCAGGGTCATAGTAGATGCTATTCCACCCTGAAATGGATGCCAGTCAATCACATGCCGATTATGAATAGCGAGTAATTGCTCATACGCTTGCTACTGTATGTGAACTACTAGATTACCAACACTCTCATATAGGTTCTCTCTGCACCATGTGTACCACTACAGTACCAGTGAATTCCCTTATGATTGTCCACAGTTTTTATACAGCTACTTAAGAGCACCATGTCAGCATTTTTCAGCAATTTTAAGAGGGGTCAGAGGTACCACAATAGTGTAATGGAATGTGTTGGCCAAAATCTATTCTTGCTGTTGGAATTTAGATGGTTTAAAAGTGCTTTTAGTAAGCCCTACTGGGAATACGCATGTAGCTTTAATGCTGTGGGGGCAGGGACAGCAGGGCACAAACGTTAGTGAGCTAAAGTGCTAACATTATGCTCACATTTTAACATCAACATCATGCTAGGTTAGCATATTCGCTGAAGAACAAGCAAAAGGATCAAACTTAAAACTCCCACGTCTGTAGCTGACGGACGGGCATTTGGCAGAGTGCAAGTTTAAGATGTGTAGCAAAGCAATATTTTTTTTTACAATGCTGTCCTCAGTTTTAGGAATGGAATATTGTCCCTCTGCTTTGAACAAGACATGTTGAAGGCTTGTTGATAGCAGACACATGACACACGATCACAAGGCTATCTTGTCTGATACACTGTTCTCATAGCTATCTTGCACACACACGTGCACACACACACGCACACACAAACACACACACACACATACACAGAGTTTCTAGATATGTCACCATTTTAATGTATGTCTGAGGAGTGATTAGCTGTCCAACTGAGTGCCGAACAGCCAAACAACTAGGCCTGTCACGATAACAAATTTTGCTGGACGATAATTCTTCCACAAATTATTGCAGATAAACAATATTATTGTCAAGATTATTTTGAGATTATTTTGATCAATCTAATGATAATATATGGCATAACAATGCGAGTACACCGTATCAAAAACAGCAAACATATTTTTACCACGTCAAAGCCAAATGTGACTGTTTATAACAGAAAGAAAACTATCACCATGAAGTCAGCACAAAGCGGCAGACAGACAGAAAAACTGTGCCAAGTGTCAAGGTCAAATATACTCTGGTGCTTGGAGACAGAGCTATATCAAACATAAACATAAACAGAATAGCTACTTGAAGCTATCCAAGTGCCACTGTCACTGACATCACAAAACTGCCACCTGAGGCACTGGCAAAACACCAAGGGGGAAACATCTGATTGGTCATGTGGGTGCAGTGGATGTCAGAAAGCAACAGTTTGAAACCGTAAAAAAGACTTTCATTAACTATTTGAGAGTCTTGTTAAAGTGGCAATACCAATGTTCGTCAGTGGACCTCTCACAAATATTGACAGGAGGATGAACAAATTCATCTGGCTGCTTCAGTTGAACACATGGCTGTCCAAAGTCTGAGTGCAGAGGAATGCACTTCATTGAGAATTTCAATCTCTTCTGGAAAGAGAGGATCTGTTTAAAGGAAAAGGCTCACACCTGAACAGAGGTGGAGTGAGACGACTACGGATAACCTCTCCACGCTTTGAAGCATCACAATGGGCCTGGATCAGATCCTGTGCTGCCACTGAGAGATGAGAAGAAGAGCGAGAGAATAATTTCTGCCTCGCCACCCAAGGACTTAGCAAAGGATTCAGCCACAGCAACCACAGCCGCTCCTCCAGAATCTAGACCTCTGGTTTCAAATGCAGCAGCTCCTCCCTCACCTTTGCCACAGGCATGGGACCCACCTGCTGCACCTACCACCTCCAAAGATGCTTCAATACTCTTCCTGTCTCCACCATCACCCATGACATTTCCTGACATGTCTTTGAAGCTTAGTGAAGTCAGGGATTAAAATGGTTCCTCTCACTCCAGACATGGCAAGATCAAGGATTCTATCCTCAAAAAAGAAATGGGCCCCTCTCCCTCCTCAGCCTACTCCACCAACCAAAGCTCCCTCAGCTTGGCCCCCACCATCGGTGCCCATAGCTGTTATTCCCAACAGCATCAATGCTGTTGTCTAGGACATGAAGGGCCTCTGCATTGCTAAATCTCATATCAACCAGAGGCCAAGGGAGGGAGTGTTGTCGCCTAAAACAATAACTACTGTCAAACCACATCGATTAGTTAAGAGACGGAAAGTTAGACTGTCCAATCAAAGCAATATGATCCACATCCCTTGCAAGAACACAACACCCAGTTCAACATTCGCTAATCTTGGACATGCTGCACTCAATGTCAGATCTTTAAATAATAAATAATTTTGAATTAATCCTTTTATTTCCTTTTACAATCTTGATTTTATGTTTTAACTGAGACTTGGCTCGACATGGCTCTTACGCCTCCCTGGTGAGGTGTTCCGGGCATGCCCAGCCGGGAAAAGGACCTGGAGACGCTGGCGGGATTATGTCTCACAGCTGGCCTGGCCTGGAAAAGCCTTGGTGTCCTCCCGGTGGGGCTGGAAGAGGTGCCTGGGGACGGGAAAGTCTGGGCTTCCCTACTGAGACTGCTGCCCCTGTGACCCGGATCCGGATAAGCGGATGAAAATGGATTGATGGATGGATGGCTCGACAAAAACACAACTAATGCTATCCTGATTGAGTGTAGTCCTCATTTCAACATTGTATCTGAAACACGACAAAACCAGAGGGGTGAGGGTATATTCAGGGACAATATACTCACCCAAAAATTTGCATTTAGGCTTTTTTGTTCTTTTGAGTTCAGGAAGTCCTCAAGTTACGATGTACTCGACGTATGACGTTTCGACTTTACGATGTCCGTGCCTCGTCCGCCATTTTGTCCCCAGCACCATAGTGTTTCTGCTTAGCTAGTGCATCGTGCTTGTGCGCCGGAAGTATCTTTGCTTTTTTTCGTCCTCCTTTTTCACATTATGACCCCAAAGAAGAAAGCTGGGTCTTCTAGTGATAATGGTCCAAAAAGAAAAGCAATTACCATGGAAACGAAGCTTAACATCATAAAAAGATCGGAGAAAGGAGAGACACCGACGAACATCGGAAAAGACTTGGGCTTCAGTCGGTCGACCGTGGCAACCATTATTAAGGACAAAGTCTGTATTTAAAGCACGTGAAGGGTTTCGCCCCTATCAGGGATACAGTAATCACGTTCTTCGTTCCTTGCTGAGATGGAAAGATTACTTACCTTATGAATCGAAAATCAGAATCAACGCAGGCTTAATATCAGCCTAATGCTCATTCAGGAAAAGGCACGACGTATTTTTCAAACTTTGGAAGAGCAGAAAGGCAAGGACGCTGAGAAGGAGGAATTTTCCGCTAGCAAGGGCTGGTTTATGGGCGGGTGTCTTGCGGAGCAAGTTTTCCTCCTACGCTTCCTCAGCAATAGCTCTCACAGCCTTCCCTCCTTCTTCTCCAGCCACCTCTCAACAGTAATGGTAAGTACAGCATCTTATTTTTTTAATTGTAATGTATGTTTGTTTTTTTTTTTATACAAAGTATTTTGACTTTAACGGTGAACTGCGACTTACGCGGTAATTCGGGTTACGTCACCAGCATAGGAACAGAACTCGCTCGTAACTCGAGGACTTCCTGTATATGTAATTCAAAATTGTGTTAAAACATATTTCCATACTTTATATTACCATTTATCAACCATTTTCAGTTGTGTGCACTGATTTTTGACTGTTTGATCATTACAGGGGACGTGAAAGTGCATGTGGCTGTAGCTAATGACAGGCATCCTAAAGAACTCACTGCTGTCCTTGAAATGTTTGGTCTAACTCAGCATGTAATTGAACCTACCCATAGCCGAGGGCACACTCTTGATTTGATCATTATTTAAGGGTGTTGCTCTTTCAAATGTGAATGTTGTGGATGTTGATTTATCTGATCACTTTTTTGTTTTCTTTGATTTGTCTGTTACACCCAAACCAGCAGTTGGGTCTGCAGTTGTTCAGGGAAGACTCATTAATGACAGCACAGGGACACACTTTATGGCAAGGATTACGTTTGTAAACACCCGATGTTGTAACGTTGATGATCTGTTGAGCTCCGATACATCAACGTTTGTAAATGTTTTGGATACCATTGTTCCTGTCAAGGTTAGAATGGTTAAAAGTAGGCAAAAGGCGCCATGGAGAAAAGAAGACACACTCAGGACACAGAAAAGGGAGTGCCGGAGAGCTGAATGGAAATGGTGCAAGTCAAAGCTCCAGCTTCATTATGAGGTTTACAAAGAAAAGCTACATGCTTTCAACCAACCCCTGCGTAGAACAAGGAAAAGTTATCACCACCAATTGTACTACCAACTCTCGTGTACTGTTTGCTACAGTTAACAGATTAAATAAACCCTTCAGTTTCAGTACCCTAACAACTCATTTCTACATCAAAGTGCAATGACTTTGCAATATTCTTTCATGACAAAGTTCAAGGTATAAAAATTGTAATCATTTCCACAACACAAATAACTATTCTGCAGCCAGCTTGACACCTCGAGCTGATATACTGCATTTCACAACTGTCATTGACAAAACAGTCAAAATGATCATCTGCAGTCTAAGTCCATCAACATGCTGCCTGGATGAGTTGCCCACTACATTTCTAAAGTCTAAGCAGTTTGCTACTACAACTCACGCATCTAGGGCTAACATCTCACTTCAGACTGGAACATTTCCAAAGGCCCTTAAAGCCTCTTCTGAAGAAGAGCAGTCTTGATGCCACAGTACTGAACAACTATCGGTCCATATCAAACTTGCCATCCTTAGGAAAAGTCTTAGAAAAGGTTGTATAACAACAGCTTACTGACTTTCTCCTCTCTAACAATGTGTTTGATACTTTCCAATCAGGCTTTAGGCCCCAACACAGGACTGAGACAGCTCTGATCAAGGTGGCAAATGATATCCGTCTGAACACAGATGCAGTAAAAGTATCACTTTTACTTTTGCTAGACCTGAGTGCTGCCTTCGACACAGTTGACCATGTGATCTTATTACAGAGGTTAGAAAACTGGGTGGGAATCTGTAGTATTGCTCTAAACTGGTTCAAGTCCTATCTGGAGGACAGGAAGTACTTTGTTGGAATTTGTAACTCTGTCTCAGAGCAAATGGCTATGACCTGTAGGGTGCCCCAGGGGTCAATCCTGGGACCACTATTGTTCAATCTGTACATGCTTCCCTGAGGCCAACTAATAGGCAGCTGCAATGTGTCCTACCACAACTATGCATATGACACTCAGATGTACGTGTCACTGATGGACGGTGAACACGGTCCTGCAGATTTACTTTGTCACTGCATCAAACAGATCAGTGTGTGGATGCAAAACAACTTTCTCCAGCTGAACTCAGACAAAACTGAAATCATTAGCCACCTTAGGACGCTTTCTCTAAAACCTAATCATCAGGTTAGAAATCTAGGGGTAACAATGGACTCAGATCTGAACTTTTAACAGCCACATTAAACCAATAACACCGTCACCTTTGCACCACCTAAAACACATTGCCAAAATCAAGGGAATAGTATTCAGCCAGATTTGTTTCCAGCAGGCTAGACTACTGTAATGGCCTTCTCACCGGGCTCTCTAAACGAGCTGTAAAACAGCTGCAATACATCCAGAATGCTGCTGCTCGAGTCCTGACTAGAACCAGGAAATATGATCATATTACCATATCATATCCAATACTCTGTCCAGGTCTCTGCACATGCTTCCTGTTGCTCAGAGAATAGACTTTAAAACAGCTGTGCTTGTGTACAGGCCTTTTCATGGTCTTGTGCCAAAGTACATCTCTGACATGTTAGAGCAACATGAACCATCTCGGCCTCTGAGAAGCTCAGGGAGTCAGGACTAAACACGGTATTTTATCTGCACTCATTTTAAACTTTTTTTGTTTTATGGAATGCTTTATGGAATTTTATGTAATCATTTTAGAATGATTTTATGGAATGTTTGTATTAAGTGATTTTACCCTTCTTTTCTGTAAATTACAGCACCTTGTGTATGAATTGCGTTCTATAAATAAACTCGCCTTGTCTTGCCTTTAATTTCACAAGCGTATTTAACATTGTAACTGGACTGTCAAGAGCTTTTTAAATAAAATAAAATAAAATGCATTAAACAAACAACATAATACATTAAACAAAAAAAGACAGAAAACCCCCAATGAAAATAAAATGGATTCTCTGTCTCTTTTAGCAATCGATCACAATCACAATATTTCTGATTTTGAATCAGTGTCACTTTCATTGTTGTCTGGATATTGGAAAAAAACAAAAAAAAAAACAGAAATACCCCGTAAATACTCTGAAGTCAGTGATGTCAGCTCATTTGCACGTGCTCTTCCTTAACTGACTTTCAGCTGCGTTGTGTGTGGAATACGCTGTTTGTGTTTAATGGGGTGTAACGTTTTGTTGGAGTTTGGTCAAAGTACATGTTTTGGATGCATGTGTTTGGTGCACAATGAGGTGTTACACTTCGGGAATCACGGCAGCTGGCAACTTTTTCATGTCACAAAATGACGGTGCACGAACTGGCTGAAATGGACATCAAATCGTGTTTTTTGCACAACAGGGACGAAGAAAGTATTCAATTGTGTAGCACACGAAACACACAGCAAGTGAGTGCACACTTACTAGCGCCCCACCTCTCCCCACTGGGACAAAGAGACTGAATGACTGACAGGAGGGTTCACTCACTCCATTCATTCTGCTATAGAACCAACGCACCCAGGTGTTGAGACAGATGCACAGAGTGAAACCTCTTGTCATCCAGCCCATTTGGTAGAGAGAGAGGAGGAAATCAAACACACATGCACATGCTACTACAGTATATCGAGACCAGCAACATTATCAACTTTATATTTATTTATTGTGTGATCAATTTATTTATTGATTATCGTGACAGGCCTACTAAAAACAATAAAAAAAGAAGTTGAGACCCATTGTACCACCTTTCTGTCAGAAGTCACAAAAGAAAGCAGAACTGGATTCCTCTTTGGAGATCTATTGGACTTGGCTACACCTTTGTTGGCCACTAATTTCTCTCTCCAGCGCTGGCATTACAATTGCTTGTATTTACCCCTGTTTGAAATCAATTGTAAACTGTCTTCGAGACTCCTAGACTCATTTCACAGCTGTTAGAATAAAAGAATGTGGGGGGACTTTCACCCTGTAAAAGGGCCGGTCCCAACATCAGTGAAGTGACGATACATTTTTTGCACAGTGGTCACAAACAGGCTCTTTGGACACATATTACAATAGTTGGCTGAGCTTCATGCTTTTTTAAAGATGTGGAGCAAAGTTATCTCATGTTTGGTGCTCATGAACAGGCTCGTGTGACACAATTTATTGTTAGAACATCTTTAAAAAGTGGCTTTGACATCACGAAGAACAGCTAAGGGCTGATATTTAGTATGTTTCTTTGTAGAAATAGACTTTCCAGAGAGTGTCAGATACATTGGTGCTTTTAAGGATAGCAAATACATCAAATTTGTTTTGTGTTTTCATGTGTTTATTTATTTTCAGGTTGCGGTAAAACAAATTCAGTGTGAGCATTTGTTGTGACAGCTCTACCGGGTCCCCCGTCATAGTTAATCAGTTGGAAATTGGCTCAGATATGACATTCTGCCACCGAGCATTTTCACACAATAAATAATGCATGATATTTGCGTGGCGCTAAAAAACTGATAAAAGGTTGTAAATAATGAGCATGTCGCCCCACGTCGCCGTTTACTTGCTAGCTGAGCCACGTCTGGCAGACGTCGGACGTTGGACAGACACAAAATGGTTGTATTGCGACTCGAGCCAGCACCACGAAACTATCCCAATGACGTTTTGAAAGAACGGATGCGGACTCTAACAAAACCTCATGAATAGACATTCTCTGTCAGTTTTGATGTTGCCGCTGATTACACTTGCAGTAGGATGTTACAGGATTTACTCATGAATACAAATTAGCCTGCAAGGGCATTTTAATATTATGGCGTAGTTGAAAACAACATTTTCTTGTAGCTTTGAATTATTCATTCAGTTAAAGGAGCGCTGAGGGATTTTCCCAAGGAGTTTCCCTAAAGGCTTTTTTGCTGGATTCCTTAAAGAAATGTGCACAAAACGGCAAAATAAGTAATGTGAAAATGAATGTGGTTATTATTCATTCAGCTTGAAAACACAGATGGTGGATGTTAGAGGGAGGCTGTTGATCTTAATGCAATTTTTTCATTTTCACTTTTTTTTATATATATAACTTCTTAGCATATCTACAAAATGTTAAAGTGGCCCTTGCATCCTTTCATTTTTCACTATGTGGCCCTCGCTAGGAAAATTTTGTACACCCCTTCCCTACAGTTGAGTAAATAAAGCCTCATATCCACAATAACAGGAAATACATTACAACAACCTTGTCAGTGCAGTGTTTTTCCCATACATTAATTTATGTGGCGGTCTGCCACAAATACATTTGGACCACCACAAATAGATTAGGCGCTATCTCTTAATTTTTTTTTAAATTTTTTTTTAGATTTGGTGCCGTTTGTTCTCTCTCACTCATACACACATTATAGTGGGACTGTCTGTGTAGGTTGTCGTTGCAACTCTGTACGGTAGATGGCATTGTAACTGTGCTTTCACACATCTCTACTAATAGAGTTGAGCGCGGTAACAGGTAGGCTAAACGCTGAGGCTAAAATTAGTTTTGTACTAATTGCACAGCTAAGCTAGCTGGTATCCGTTGCATATGCACATTCCACACCTGACATGGTCGTGCACTGTAACCAATGTTCCCCCTAATTTTTCAAGTGTCTGAGCATACATACAAACAACCTGAACATTCCTTGGACGTCTGTGAGTGCCATCAGATGTGCACACTGTAGTATCAGACCTGTCCAAAAGCTGAGAACTTGAGGTAGTCCAAATTCCATTCTGTGGTATTTTGTAAATGAGTGGTATCAAAAGGACATTCACAATGTAGCATTCTTTATTGTCAAGTTCACGCAAAACAAGCCGTAGAGGTATCTCATACAATTCATTATCTGAATCCTGTAGGATCATTTTTCATGTTTTTCTTTACCATTTATTTTGTTACTTATTTGTACAGTGGTGTGAAAAACCGAAGAAAAGGACCATCTTCGGGTCCCATCGGCAGCACTCTGGAAAACTTATTGTATCTGGTAAATCTGGCCATCAAAATAAAAGCACGCTAGTACTTCATGCGTGATCAAACCACACACTATTCAGTCCACACTTTCTACTTTACCTTTGCAGCGTGTTTTTTAGAGCATCTCTTTCTCATTCGATAATGAAATGCCCATCATTCACAATCCTTATGTGAGACATGAACACATACTGTATGTCTTTCTCTTTTCTGTGCATTCTAAAGATACAAAAAACATCTGAAAAAGACGCAGCTAAGAATGCACATAATGGGAGTCACGTATTCCACCCATAAAGCCTTCTGAAAAAAACTCCAAGAAATGCCAACAACGCTCCATTTACATACTGTATAATGTGACATGCATATTAACCAAGCTACAGCAACATTGTTACGCTGAAGAACTACATGAGACCTTGCCACACCACACCGGCTCGCGGCTAGCTTCACCACACACATGCTCGCAATGCCTCAGGCCACTACCGAAACTACCGAATGGTAACGCTACATATTGGAGCTGCCACTACTGCTGCTGTTTTGTTGTTTTTGAGTTTGGAAAAGTTAACGCTAGGTGTAGGGGTTCATTTCTCTGTTGCTATATGAAATCAATGTGCCCAGGAAGGAAGTTCGGGTAATGCTTAAAAGGACCAACATACATCAAGATACTGTTGTTATACATAACTTAAAATTAAATATGAAAAAGACCAACAAATCATATATTTCACTGTGCAATGAACATATAAGACAAAAATATTGCTCCATTTTACTTGCTTACTGGCAGCGCTGTGGGGGTTAGGCACCAGTTTCAGAGTATACCACGGTATGAAAACGTCAGGTTTAAAACCACGTAAATTGTCCGGCCACTGTGTGGAAATACTTTGTCATGTCCTGTGTTATTCCTCGCGGTTGGAACTGGGCTTTGATGTGCAGAAATTACTGGGAGATGTGTTGCCAAAAGTCGGCAACTTAACCATCGCGGCATAGCTAGCGGTGGTGTTAGCTGCCTCATTAGCATCAAGCAGCGCCGGTGTGACAAGACGTGTGCTCTCGTAGAGTTTTGTTTACTTTCCACTGAACAGCAAGCAACAACCACTTAGCATCAGTTGCTAAGAACAATCACAGGACCCGGAAACAGAAGTGAAACATGGTAACACAAGCAATTTAATAAAAACTCCAACAATTCAATAACACTTGTGGACAAGTTGTGATTTGTACGTTAACCAAGTTAAGTTATTATTTTTGTTGTGACCTTTTTGAGCCACTGATTGAGCCATTGATTGCATTTATTTGCATTTTGCTTTGTTTGTTTTTTGTTTTTTTTAGTAAGAAAATATATGAGTCAAAGGATTACCCACCGTAGACTGCATTTTATTATTGTGTTTTAGAAATAGTTCAGTCATTTTTTATTTATTTTAAATACTAATGTTCCACTTCTGTCATTTTTTATTATACTGTTTAAAAATGACTGTTCAACAGATTTTTAAGATTTTTTCCTCTTCTTTTCAATAAAGATATTCCAAAATAACACATTTTAGAGCTGTAATTATAATACCGTGCAACAGTCACACTGTGATATTTTTACCCAAGGTTATCATACCGTATAGAATCTCATACCAGCCCATGCCTAGTGTGGGGGTCCACATTTTCACAAAGCTGAGGTCTGGAAAGGCCAAGACCTGTTTTATATACCTATTTTGTATATAATGTCAATGCAGGACAAAAAAGAAATCCTGTATGACAGGACATGCCTACTGCAAAAACACTAGTAAAAGATCCTCCCAATCGATCATTTTTTGCTGCAGGAATAAAAATGGTGTTCAGGTGCTCTGCAGTCGGTGTCTTATCATGGAGTGCTGTCACTCTTACTCATGCAATGTGTTTTGTTTTTTTTGTTGTTTTTTTTTTTTAAACCAGATCAGTAATTGCTTTGTCCCATGTTATTGAGGACTGCTATGCACTATTACTCTAGTTTAATGATGTGAAACAATTCCTCTTAACAAAGCCATCAATCACAGGTGTTACTATGGCAACTGCATTTTTCATTAAGTAGATATTATAATCAAAAGGTATACAACAGCAATTACCGTGTACGACTTGGAGTACAAGACTGAGGAAGTCATGCGTTTTGATGTACAATTTCTATTACCTGAGCAAGATTTATTGAGGGAAAAGGTCAGAGTCCGTGAACGGGTTCTATTAGTGGTTTAATTTGAAATGAGACCCACCGCTGCTTTATCGCCTCCAATGTTTGAGAGTGGCCATTCTAAAAAAAAAAAAAAAAAAAAAAAAAAAAATGAGCCTACAGCGCAGAATTGAGCGGCAACTCAGTGAATATTTCATTTTGTGTTTTTGGTGTAGCGGTGTCATGTTATTACCTCTCCACTTCATGATGCCCGCTGAAGTGGATTAAACAATTTCACACTCAAAAATGTTTCCCCATCAAAGCCAGCATGGCCTGTCTTGGCCTGATAGCTCATTGGAAAAACAGCCATTTTGTATGATGGGCTAATGAGTGTTGGAGAGACATGCCTTGTCCAAAGTTGTTCCATCTGGCCTGCTCATGTGTGAGCAGTTGATCGCCTGCCATTTTACTTCAAATAAGTAAAAACAGATGCTACCTTGAGCTAGTTAGCTTATAGTAGCATTGGTGACCAGTCAAATGCTAGCTGACCAATTAGATTCTGTGTGCTTCACCTGTAGACCAATCAGAATCAGTCTTCTTGACTTACTGACCAATCGGAGGCTGGGTTCTTGAAGGTAGTCAAAATGGAGTCATAGCAAGTGATGTCTTGATGCTGCACAGCTAAGCTAAATTTAAAACATGGGCTCGTCAACTTAATAGTTTTCAGTGGACCAGGGGTTGCTTCACTATTATGATGGGCCTTCATATTGCTCACACTTATTATTTATTATTCTTCTACCGCGATTCAGACCATATCTGCAAGCTGTCAAATTGTATATGTTTAAATGGCATGATGTAAGAACACCATAGAACTAGCTTCGCATTTTCTGTACTTAATTATGTCTGTCTAGGTAGGACTATGCTTACTGTTAGCATGGTAGCATTTTAGCCATTCAATTGAAATCATATGTACCTACATAGCAAGAAGTAAAGTCATTATAGAACAGCCTTAGCACATTCTGCACTATCTAGCTAGGTGCTAGCTTGCTATCTGTTAGCATGTACGCATTTTAGCTATTTTTCTCATGTCAAAATGCAAATATGTACAAAGTGCTATCTTCTTAGTTGCTAGCATGCTAAAGGTTAGCATGTTGGCAAAATCATTGTAGAATTACCCTTTGGGTACTTTTGGGCACTTTGTTGGTATGTGCTAGCTTTATCATTTTAGCATTTTACATTGAGATTGACTACTTTAGCAACTATCTGTTGAAGCAAGAGACGTTGCCATGTTATCAGAATGCATCCACACCGGTTGGTATAATGGTAGTTGTTAGATTACCTGTTAAGTAGAGTTTCAAAATGCAAAAAAGAACAAGTTTTTGCTACTTTGATAGATTTGCTACTTTTTAGCATGCTAGCTATCAGCATTGTTTGCATTTCCGTTTTACTGGCATAGGCCCAGGTTAAAAAAGTGTAAAAAGGATAAAAAAGGTCTCTAATGCCAGGCCAGAGGTTGGCAACAGACCCATGTTAGTTGCTCCCAAGTCTTGAACGGGTCTGATGTCAATCCTGGGCAGCATTTGGCCTGTGGGCCACCGGCTCAATCACCCTGATGTAATGTTTTATATTGTTTCTTGCAATAATTGACTCATCTTTTGTTGATCCCCCATTGTTCTTCTTTCAGTTAAGGGGTGAATTTAAGTATTTTTCTAACCTGGCATGACATTGTTGTCAGCACAGATCCTACTTGGTATTTATTTCTATAAAGTGAAAACCTTCAACAGCTTACAGAATGTCAGACCGGGACTTCATTCAGAGAATCACCTGACCTTTAACAGATAAAAAAAAAACCAAAAAAAACTACTAATAAAAATAAACACGGACCCTGACTTTATTCATCAAATTTGAGCTGGAGGAAAAAAAGGGCATATTTTATTGCTGAAATGTCACAAAAACCCTGGCTGAAAAGACGCTGTCCTGGCTGCTCAGTACAGTAAGGCTAAGAGAATATTTCATGCCCCTGTTTGCAGCATTGCTTGGCTGTCAGGAGGGTACATTCCTGCAACAATGCCTTTTCAAATTTAAGCAACTTTTAACAGTTCCTGACTTCAGTCTGCGTTGGCGGAGGCCCGACTTCGTAGGACCTTGAATGGGTCAGTTTGCAGGAGCGTGGCATCTTTTCTAATCACCAAATGATTTTGTATGTATGGCGCATTACCAAATGAGGCTTATGCTTATTGTTGGATGAGAAGGTCTCTCTGAAAGAATGTTGGCACTCACCCCCTTTCGTCCTCCACCTCCCATCCCCTCATCAATGCAGCTCATTTTTGTACAAGGCAGGCTGACAGTTGTAAAGCAATAGGCCTAAGGGAATGCAGCACACACACTCTCAAACACGCGGGTGTCTGATGTTGTATCTTCTCGGTCCAGCACTCGTTCTTTTGGAGCCGTGCTCAAACCGATCCTGCTCCAACTGTACGTACCCAGAACCCTCAGGGCCCCGCTTTGATCTCCCTGAGCAGGACAGCGGTTCAAGCATCTTGTAATGTTTCACTGTTTAATCATCATATGTGTTTGTCACAGCAATCGGCTAATGAAAATGTCTATCCAGGCCTCCTCTCCCTGCACTTGGATCACTCCACTCATATTGTAAGTACTCCAGGGATTCAGAATTTACAGTAAAGCATCAACAGTTGGAATCATGTAGTTAATTCCTGGGTCAAACTATCAGGATAAAAACACCTTTATCAACTCTACAGGCGATATTTTAAGTTACATTTTACGTTGGAAGCCGCTTGGCATTAGTGATTGGTGGTACTCCAGATTTTCATACTGTTACAATACCAGGTTTTGGCGACACCGTTTCCGATACATGGCAACATCCATCCATCCATCTTCTACCGCTTCTCCGAGATCGGGTCGCGGGGTCAGCAGCCTAAGCAGGGAGGCCCAGATTTTCCTCTCCCCGGCCACTTGGTCCAGCTCCTCCCGGCGGATCCCGAGGCGTTCCCAGGCCAGTTGGGAAACATAGTCTCTCCAACGTGTCCTGGGTCTTCCCCGAGGCCTTCTACCGGTCGGACTTGTACATGGCAACAGTTAAGAGAAAATAAATAATACACTACTAATATCATTTATCAGATCAAACACCATACCTATTCTATGCTTAAATAGATGATTAGAATTGGGGTGTCACGATACCCTCAGCTCATGAGACGAGACAATACACAACGTTGTGTTCACAAAAACATTAATTTGACTCCACACATTAAAACAAAAAGTAAAAATGATAAAAGTTAATATAATGATGGCAGTTGGAGCTGCTTCTACTAATCATAGTAGTTATCAGTGGTGTGCTGTGCATTCGGTACCTGGTACCTTGACCAACCAGAAGTTTGTCTTGGTGGACACTGAGGGCTAGTATTGAGGGGAAAAAAATATATATATATATATATATATATATATATATATATATATATATATATATATATATATATATATATATATATATATACAGTATATATATATTGTCATACGTTGCCATTTACACTGAATAGGATTCAAACCGCACTCCCCTGTGCCAGGTGCTGCTTTTGTCTTATCTACTAGTCTTTGTCTATTTACTACAGGGCTGTCCAGCTGTCCTTTGATATTTATAATAAAACCAAATATCAATGTTATACGTATATTTAAAGACAATAGTTGTGTTTTTAGTAGGTACTGTATTAGTATCAACATTTTTAGCTTTTTCTAGTTACATTATGCCTTTTTGCTCTGTTTTTCCATTTTATTTCTGCAACGAGCCACGTTCCACAGATGGACCCTGGTCGACACCCGTGCATATTTTGCCAGGAAGGCGAGGTGTTGCTAGGCGATGGACGTGAGTGTCCAAGCTCTGCCTTCTTGGCTGTCGCTGGTCAGAGGTTGGAGGGGTTTTATGCTGCTTTCAGACCAGCCTTGCACGGCGATACTCCTACACCATCGGCAGCGGATACTTCACCTTTGTTGACTGCTTGCATTTAATTGGTGAATAAATGCATGACGTAAGAAACACTTTTTCTTTCACTTTTAATGCACACCAAATGTCACTAAACTGCCAACATGGATCTTTTCTGCGTATGAAATGTGTTATGAAGCAAAGTTGGTCATCACAGTACCATTATTAATGAAGCAAGACACACGTTTAATCCTGCATCTCCAATGCATTGTCACTGATACGCCTGAATTTGATTTCTACTCGTAACTTGGAGCATTAGTAACTAAATTCCACTGGTGATTGCCTGCCGGTGCTTATAAAATTGACACCCAACCAAATGTGACAAGCGTAAATAGAACCACTCAGTGATTAAGGCTGCAGACAAGCCCAAACATCTACGTGATTGATCTGACAAATCTTAACTTTGATCAAACGTAGAATAACTACAGCTTCTGCTTGGACATGAACACAGCGCCACAGCTGTTCAACTCCGATGGAAAGAAAACAACAACAAAAAAACAGCCACACAACCACACGTCACTCGCTGACATTGGGAACACCGAGGTAGGTTGGATTGCAAGGTAAATAGTATGTGTAAAGCACTTAATATGCGGTTCCAATAAGTCCTCGCACATTCCCACTTTGATATTACGTTTACTATCATTCATCGTAGCGATGGCATAGTTCATTCGGGCTCCTGGCTGCCCTGTTCGCGTGAGACAGCTTTTCTTTAAACGAGAAATATTGTCAAATATTAATCTTGTGTGTGATACCCCCTGGATTATAATGACTACAGCAATTCGTACACTCCAAAATATAAACACAAAACCTTTTTCTGCTCCCATTTTTCATGAGCTGAACTGAAAGGACATTTTTTTTCTATGAACACAAAAGACATATTTCTCTCAAATATTGTTGACAAATCCGTCAAAATCTGTGTTTGTGAGCACTTCTCCGTTGCCAAAATAATCCATCCACCTCACAGGTGTGGCATATCAATTTGAGGGGCCGTGAATGCCGAATCGCAAATGTGCCGAGATGCACTGTATTTACTTTCCATTATATTCCACTTTATTCTGTAAATTTGCAATGAATTTCCATGAAGTTTATTCAACTTTGGGTTTTAATGCTTTGTTGTATGCTGGAAGTTTTTGTACATAGATTCTTGAATCAGCATATT
Organism: Dunckerocampus dactyliophorus; assembly: GCF_027744805.1. Lineage (NCBI taxonomy): Eukaryota > Metazoa > Chordata > Actinopteri > Syngnathiformes > Syngnathidae > Dunckerocampus > Dunckerocampus dactyliophorus. The sequence continues at coordinate 25,850,081 of NC_072820.1, read as the reverse complement.
AGGTCGTGTCCCTGGGCAGGCCGTGTCCAGTACAGTATAATCCACTGGAGCACCCCCCCATCCCCCATGGCTAAGATGCTAAGCCACTAAGCAAAATGTCTCCGCTAATTAGAGGCTTTGGAGCAAAGCTGTAGAAATGGTTCATATATGACTTATGTGTTCATTCAAAAATGTTTAATCTGTTCTCAATACTTTGATTTGTCATGGCCATGGTTTTGTTTGTTTCAGATATGCTGTAATGACATCCAAGATAAGAGCTGCATCACAAATTCTGCCTTTACAAAGATAAAAATATGACTTCTGATTGAGAGTTATTCATTTATAGTGCATACATACTGAGCTCTCAACCTTGTTTTGGTAAGGTCTCACTCGCACGTTGATATAAAAAAAAACTCCGATCCGATATCTCATTTTTATGGCAATACTTCAGCAGGGCCTCAGTCAGGTTCTGGTTGTGCCGCACAACCTCCCCTTCCATCCACAGGTTCCGGGCCCTGCCCTCGGTGGCAAACAGCTCGACCACGTTGAGTCTCCGTCCGCCCAAAAAATAACATTATTGTCGAAAAGAAATCTAAACAGGAATTTCACAGATTTTCCCTTGACCCTCTGTCCTATCCCTTCACAAAGTTATGTAGAAATGGTTTTAATTGTTTTTTTTTGTGTGTGTGTAATCCTGCTCATAAACAACAAACGGCAATAAAGCATCATTGCAAATAAAATTTAACATCATCAAATGTTACCGTTTTCTAATCTGAAAGAAGTGGCATACATCCATCTATTTTCTATCCCGCTTATCCTCACTAGGATCGCAGGGGTATGCTGGAGCCTATCCCAGCTGATTTTGGGCGAGAGGCGGGGTAAACCCTGGACTGGTCGCTGGCCAATCACAGGGCACATAGAGACAAACAAGCATTCACACTCACATTCATAGCATAATTTTTATGGTTATTAAAAGCAGCTCATTTTTATTTGCTTTATTTCATACGAAAGTGTTTCTAAATCATTTTGTGTCATGCACCCCTTGGGAACAGACATTTTTTTTCACACACCCCCCTCCCATTTTGAAATACTATTGAGAAATTGATAATACTCATTTGTTTATCTGTACAAACCACTGTATGAGTTGATGGCACAAGCATTGTTCAAGCGTGAATGAAGACACTAACAGACCTGCCAACCTACATAAAAATGTGTTTATAGTACCCTAAGATTGTTCTTTTCTAAACACAAAAAGATTTGTGTTATTTCTGAAAGAGTTTTGTTGATCATGGTAGTGTTTTTTTCCTGCTTTAGCTCCAAAACAAAGCCCACCCCCATCTGTATCCGTAGGGCCTGGCCAGAGCCTTCCAGTGTGGATCCCAGACGATCACAAGCATTGTCAGTTCTCATCTGTTGCTTTCACGGCGAGCACACTGGTGACGCAAACTGACGGTCTCTCCTTGAAAGTATCTTGTGCACGTCAGTCTGTATTATTGATGCAGGGAAGCATGTAGAAGCGCAGCAGGCCTCAAGGATGTCTGTCGTTCTGTGCGGGGGAGAGAGGGGCGGAATCATGTCTTTTGGTCCAGTTTTCAAACATTTTAAGACTTTTTTTTAACTTCTGATGTCCTTTTTGATACCTTAACTCTGTTTAGAGTCGGTGAGAAATCGATAGTTTGGATACCTTCAAACTTTGTTGTGGCTGATCAATAATAATAAAGCAATGCAGCACTGGATCGTTTTCTTTCACCGCTGACAAATGACATTTCAGATGAGGGCTTAAGAGTCTTTCAAAAAGAAAGACAAGGTGGTGTTGCCCTTTAATGGAACTTTTTTACCATGTCTTTTTACTGTCTGCTCGGTCTGATTTGTATGCACGCAGCGCCGCCTCTCAGGTTTGCATCCTGTGTCTCATCTTATCCCCAAATCATATCATGATCCAATATTTCCACCCAAAAATGAAACATGATTGCTTTTTTTATCAAAGTCTATGAGCTTGGGTACGCTGTCTTCCGTCCAGCCCAAAGTGAAGCTGTACAGTAGTTTGTATTTGCATGAGTGCCGCTTGGCCTTCTCCTGGTCCGTCTTTTGCATGACACCGGGAGATGGATTTCCCAGGCAAGCGGCTAGTTCTCATGTAATGGGAATCCGAGGCCTAACAAATGGTGGTGCCAGCACAGAGCGGGCTCTGCGGGGTGTGTAGGTGGTCCTACATTCCCCTTGTCAGCCCCCTCGCACAGCTCTACTCAAGTGGCCATGGGGACTTGTCCTACCTTGTTTCTGATATCAGGTTAGGGGATCACATCTTTAGCCACCCATTGGTTTTCATTGGCCCCTCATATTTTGTAGTAACACACACACTAACACACACATAGCCTTTTCCCTTAAAATAGAGGTGTCAAACTCATGCCTTGGAGGGCCGAGACACTGCAGGTTTTCCTTCCAGGCGGTAACTACAGCAGGTGATTTTAATGATCAACATCACCTTCAATTTGAGGGAAGGAGCTCATGATCACCTGCTTAGAGAAACTGGTTAGAGAGAAAACCTGCAGTGTCTGAGCCCTCTATGGCATGGGTTTGACACGCGCCTTAAAACGTGCAATGTCAGTGTGTTTTAGTCGTTTATTGTTCCTTTGTTTACATTGATCTTGCCTTTTGCATTTGGAAAAGTACCATTCAATCATTTTGCGTCAACTATAGCTTGGAAAGCGCCAACTTCATTTCACAATGCCTACTAGTAAAAGGTCATCATTAATAATATATTTCCTCATTTTAGAAACAAACGTCCTACAATAAGTCTACAGCAACACAATTAAGGCTTCATGATGCTACAGTGTATAGTCACTATTGTTATTTTCCGGTGTATAAGCCACTACTTTTTCCTTAAACTTTGAACTCTGCGGCTTATACAGCGGTGCAGCTAATTTATGACGATGTTCTAATCTCATTTCCCCTAGGATTTTTTTGAAGCTGTGGTGGTGGGCTGCATAGGAATGCCGCTGCTGTATCGTGGCGCTGCTGCGTCTGTATTTTTTTATTATTATGACAAATAAAAACATTTTTATGACTTTAGTTATTACCTTATTTATTTAACGGTTTTCAACAACCAGCAGAACATGAACTGAGAACATTGCAAAACTTTTAATTTAATGGCAAAGTTGCTGAGAGCAATTAAGTGAGAGTTTAAAATGTTGATGCCTCTTTTTGTCACATTATTAGTTCAAAAGTACAACATTTTGTACTATTTGACACAAACCTAAATTTAATTTGATGCCTGTTTTAGAGTAAAACTAATACATGGGAAATGAATTGTTCAATAATATATTTTTTTGTTCAAAATAACACAATTAAAACTTCCATCCGTCCATTTTCTATGCTGCTTCTCCTCATTAGGATCGCGGGGGTATGCTGGAGCCTATCCCAGCTGACTTCGGGCGACAGGCGGGGTACACCCTGGACTGGTCGCCAGCCAATAATTAACAAAACAAAATAATTTAAATATTTTTGTAATAGAAATGTGTCCTGTGCAAAGAGTATAAATTGAGAGTCCAGGGTTATGATAGCATAGACCAGGGGTCACCAATGTGGTGCCCGCGGGTAGCCAGGTAGCCCCCCACGACCACATGAGGTGCCCGCAAGCCTGCTTTTCATTCAGGTTTTCAGTTAATAATGAAAGAACAGTAGAAAGAAATGCATTCTGAAATACAAAATGTGAGTTGTGGACACCAGCATTTTGTTAATGTTCTGGTAAAACAAGCATATTCGCTTTGTTTGGGTTTAAAATAAGCTCTGAAAATAAATGTTACAAAAATGAGTAGCTCTTGGCCATTTTCATTTTGTAAAAGTAGCTCTCACAAGGAAAAACCTTGGTGACCCCTGGCACAGACCTTGCAGCATTACTTTGACAAAAAGAAAGGAGAGGTGAGCTATTTTATTTTGCCATATGGATGGCAAGGGAATATATTATATTTCTAAAAATGGCCATCAGTTCCAGACAGTTGATGCCCTTCGTGAAGCCATCTTCACCACTCGGAGCAATGTTCCCACTAGCCTCCTGGAAACACTCGCATCAAGCATGGCCAAACCAATTTTCAAGTGATTAACAAGAACGGTGGAGCTACTCATTACTGAGTCCTACTGAGAACATTTTTTGTTCTGGTTTGGAGAGTTTTTTTTGTTATTTTTTGAGCGATGGTCTTAAAATTTTGATCAGCTGATAAACAGCCTATTTCAGTTTAATTGTTGTTTTCAATAAATTACTTTTTCAAAATGCTTTTTGTCTCACTCCCCCTTCTTGCTTTCGCACATTGTAGCTCTTCTTAAAACCTCATTAAGAACCAAATGTGCAAAATGCAAATGCTAGCAATTTTTCAACTGCTCTTAAGATTTTGATCAGGAGTGTTAAGTTGCTGTGTGATGATTTTAGCCTTTTATCTAAGATGACACCGTGAGTCAAACTGTTACATTGAGCAATGACCTGTGATTTCCGATGGGTTGACAAGCTCGTTGTGAGTTTTCTCATAGCTCATTATTGGCTCCTGTCAAATAAAGAGCTGCCTGGGTCTCATGGATTCATGCACGCCACAATATGTATTTTTATGATGTGGACATGTGCGACTTATAGTCCGGTGTGGCTTATAGATACAAATCTGTTTTTGCCCCTAAATTTAATCGGTGCTGGGGCGCTGGATTGATATCAGCCTCCCTCTGGGCTCCTCTGGCTCTCTCTGGTGGACAGAGGCAGCATTGCAGCACCCCGGCAGCAATAACCAATGAAATGCTTTGCTGGGACGAAATACATTATGGGATGAAGTTAAAATAGCTGTTGTTTTTTAATTTAAACTCGTATCGGTACTTGGTTTGTATATTTCTTACCTAGCTTTTGAGTGTTAAGTTGCTGTAGGATGACTTTAGCATTATTTGTAAGATGACACCTTGAGTCAGACTGTTATATTGAGTAATGACCTCCTGCGATTTCCAGTGGGTTGACAAGTTCCTTGTGAGTTCACTTTTAGCTCGTGATTGGCACCTGCCGAAGAAAAACCCACCATTTCCTCATTGACTCGCGAATGGCACGGTATTTCAAAGATTAGTAGTAGTTCTGAAGGTAAATGAGATGTCACGAGTTAGCACATAGCCATAAATTAGCCGCACCGCTGTATAAGCCGCAGGGTTCAAAGTTGAAGAAAAATGTAGCGGCTTATTATCCTGAAATTCCGGTAAGTATAGTATGTACAGTAATATATTGTATAGTGCCCTCACCCCTCACACCACCCTGACACCTCACCCCCCCATATTTAAGATGCACTGTCCTATTGGGAAAAAGCGTTTCAAAATTTGGACAAGTGGTCTGGGGATAGGTTGTGTTTGGACCGTTAAGGTTCCAGTGTAATTAATTTTATGCCTAAAAAGCCATGGACATTTTTGGTTGACAACAAATGAAGAAAACAGTCCGGTCATTGTGATGAAATATATGATAATAGTTGTTAATGTTGTGCGTGACCAAGTGGCTGACAGAAAGGCCTTTTAAAAATTAGTTTACTTAAGGATTAAATTAATGCGACAACCGAGTCACTTTTAATAACCGCAATTGGGGCCAAGTTTGCGCTGCATATTTTTGCCCCGGAGAATCTTTCCCCGTTCCTGCACTTGTTTTATTTAGTCACTCCTTACTTACTTCATTTAAATTGCCAATTAAACTCGGGCTGTGTGACATGCAGACTAATTTGCATTGCTGTTTAAGGGGCACGGGGTGGTTTTAATTCTGCTCTGAGTATATTTTGCTATATGTAAGTGTTGGCCATGTGGTGGCATAATTTCAGTAGTCATCTTTTTTTGATGGGATTCATCAATAGAGTGCAGTAGAATGTGACACAGCTGAATGATTAAAGATTTCATTTTATAGCCACTGTGTTTATAATGGCGACAAATAAACTCAGTGATAGCAATTATAGCACATTAAGAGCAAAGTTTGCCACTGTTTTATTGGCTAAGACCTCCAGCATAAACGTGGCCTGGATGATATTTCACGTCATAAATCATGCTGTCAGACAAATGAGACAAAGGTATTTAGTATTTTATAGTGGCTGTAGTCTCATTTGCCATTTCCCCGATGGGTTGTAAATCTTCCAATGTAGGTCTAAATCCTAAATGTGCATTAAAACAAAGAGGACAAAGATGGTCTCTATGAATTAGCAGTATCAAAATTTGGCTTGACAGCACGGTGGAGTAGTGGTTAGCACGTCTGGTTCACAGTCAGGAGATTTTGAATTGACTTTGGAACATCTGTGTCAAATTTTCATGTTCTCCCCAGTGGGTGTGTGTGGGTGTGGGTGGGTGGGGGGTTCTCCGGGTTCTTCCTTCCGCCTCCCAAAAACATGCATGTTTTGTTAAATGGAGACTATAAATGGGCCATGGGTGTGAATGACTGTTTGTATATACTGTAGGTGTCCTGTGTTTGGCTGGTGACTAGGCCTTTCATGAATACAAATTTTGCTGGATGATAATTGTCTTTCAAATTATTGTCAATAATTGATATTATTGACAACATTTTTGAGACAATTTTTTCATTAATTATATGGCATAATAATAATAATATCAAAAGTAATACATTTTAGTTTCTCAAGAGTATTTAACATTGTAATTGGAATGTCAAGGGCTATTAAATACAATAAATTAAACAAGCAAACATAATAAATTAAACAAACAAAAAAAGATGACAAAAAACCCCAATGAAAATAAAATGGACACTGTCTCTTTTTGCAAAACTTGCACTTAAATAAAAATCATAATCATAACCACAAACAATAAAAAATAAACCCTGTCTCTACGTCTCTATTAAGAAAAAAAAACACTACCATGAAAAGCACACACAGCAATAAAAACACATAAAATGGAGTATCAAGTCTCTGGAAAGAAAATTGCACTTGACTAAATAATAAATAACACTGGGTGTTATTCATTAACAGGAAGGCCTAACATGTCGTGAACAACACTGTGTGTGTGCACCATTTTGTGCTGTTGTGTTTATATTTACTTTGCCCACCAAACGCCTCAGTAAGCGCTGACCGTCAGGACGAAGGCTCTAGGTAGTTTTTTTTTTTCCAAGTTGGGAACACTGGACATGTGGTTGTGTTTGAGGTGCACATGCAAATTGCTCGTATTCCCCTTTTTCATCGTTACTACTTTGCAACAAATGCCACATATTGGTTCGTCTGTCTTCATGCGCTCATCCTGTTCATTCTGTTTAAAACCGAAATATTCCCACATTGGGGCTGTGGCATTTGGTTTAGAAACCATCGCCGTTGTGCCTTCATTCATATTTGCGTTTGTTCGCTCACGACGCTAACTTGTGTTAATGCTAACCTGGCGGACTTGAACTCTGTGTATCAACTCACTAGCAGCCCTGCCTCCACCTACTGGGACAAAGAGGGAGAATAGCTGAGAGGAGGGTCCATGCTCTCTGTTGATTCCAACAGAGAACCAACCTGACCAAAAACTATTACTGTTAGAATAATACTACTTATATAAAGTGGTTTCCAGTACCTTTGTCACGTGCTCTAAGCTACAGAACAAAATCCATCCATCCATTAAAAATGAATATAAAATCATATAAAACGTAAAGTTTCAAACACAGATAATATCCACCGTGGGTGTGTTCTGTAGACGTGTCTACGTATGCGTTTCATATTTTCTCTATGAAACAGGAGGACACTGATGACCAGTGTTGGTTAATTGCTAGTTAGTTCTACTCTGTACTTTAAAAGCTGTCAACAACACAACCTGACATTGGAGAAGAGAAGACAAGATGCAATATGAACATTTCTCCTGGTGGGAAGCCTCGTCCAAGGCAAGCCTCAGGTGAAACCTATCAGGAGATGCCAGAGTAAATGACTTTATGCTCCACCTCCCTTTCCAGTTTGGGGATGTCTGATGGGATCAGCTGCATGGCGAGATGGATGCGTGGAATGAGCCGATGTTTGACCACTTTGCAAGCTCTAACATCCACCTCTTGAAAAGTCTGATGTGCGATCACACCAAACCCTAAACTGGAGATTTAACCCTCAGCCCAAGGAGGGATTTACTGTAGCTCGACTGTCAGCCATCAGTGTGTTAGACAGCAGGGTGCTTTATAGAATTTTATAACTCTGGGAATGCTGATCCCTTTTCTATGCCCAGCAAAGTCTTGTTGTGTTAGACCGTGTATTTTTTCCATTACAAAACTCAATCAAAGAGGGTTAATCTCAGATGAATCAACAGTTAAAGGATCTCCCAAGTTGTATGACTTTTTAGGCTTACTTTAATCTAAAATGTATTTAAAAAATGTATTTTACCCTAACATTTTGGTCAGTTTTTCCCTTTGGGATGTTTGTTTCTTTATGACAACTAATCATATTAAAACATAGCGTGGAATCCCGCCCTGAACACGTTGATGTGTCACTTCCGTCGATTAGTCGCAGCGCCACCTACTGGTTACGGCAAATACACCAAGAATTGCACTCATTGTACATCATAATCTACTCCTCCTAGGGGATTTTGCGCATCGCTTTCAAATTTGGCGTGAGTATTTAGGACAGATTGACAGTGTCTAATAGCAAAGCGTATGTGAGTTCATTACACGCGGTGGTCGGGGCATAGCGGTGGAGGTTTGGGTGCCACCATTGATCATTAAACTGTCATAACTTCACTAAAAATGATCATATGGCTCCCAGAATGTATGTTGAAAGTGGTAATGTGGGTATGAACCAAACTGTACGTGTCTCCCCACAACGGAGTAGCCAACACCCCCCAATTGTTACTTTTAGCTACTTTAGGATGGTAAATGTTACACAAAACTCATTATTGCCATCATATAATGTTTTTATTTTGTATTTGCACTCTTTCTGATTATGACCCTGAAGTCACTGCTTGACCTGACATTTGACCTTCTGATTGCAATGCTTTGCAGTTCAAGCAAGTCTAGTCTTCTTGCAGCAGTCGAAGGAAGAAAGACACTTTTAACTTTATAGGCCAACTTTGGCCAACATATTATGTAAAATACACCATAGAAAGAGAAGATGAATTGTGGAGCTTGGTGGTCAGAATTGAATGTGCAGGTTTCTCGTAGGAATTGTGTTTTTTTTTTCTCCCTTTTTATTCACTCCTCAAAGAGCTCTTTCTACTTGAAGATACATAGCAAGATTTACCCGTGATGAGCCACAGCAGGCTTTGGATGTTCCTCTCTGCTCTGTTAAGCCCAGATCTGTATTACCTTGTTCATGCAGTACCGGATGTGTCTTTCCTAAAGAACGGAGCTCTAAATGTGGATTTATTTTATTTTTTATTTTTTTCTTGCTAGCAATGTGTCAGAAACTCCAGAGGTAAGTACTAGAAGGTGCAACTGTTGGGAAAAAAAAAAAAAAAAAAAGACTAAATGAACTCAAATGGGAGGCGGGAAACGTCTTTCTTTCCCCCCATTAGCACAGACATGAATCCACTCATCATTTCCCGATGAATGTATGAGGCAGTGATGCTATAATAAGAGGCTTTGTGTTGAATTTTTCATGCCCTTAATTATTTTTGGGCTCGCCTCCCCGACAGTCAGTTGAAGTCCATTTGTTATTTCCCGCTGTGAATTGTTAATGTGAGAGCTCTTGCGAGAACGTGTTAGACTTACATTACTGCTACATAGGGGAGTCACGGTACGCCATAATCTCAGTTCCATACGTACATCAGTTTGAGGGTTACGCTTTCTGTCCCTCACTTCATGTGTTCTATGTGGGAAGTCTGTACGCCTCTATACCATACTGAAACAATTGGTGAAAATGTACGAGTAATTGATACGCCCATAAAAGTGACTATTTTGGACACCCAAACCCTCCTGCTATTGTATACTCGTAACACAATCCAGGTTTAAGCCCTAAATATGCCTCACACACTTATTAATAAACACATTTAAAGCATGAAATTTATACAGTACACACTCACCGCTAATCAATCATAAAGTAAGATGATCCATGAACAGATGTGTGTATCAATAAGCTGTGGCAGCATCGAAGAAAGTTACAAAACCCTTATGGTTAGGGTTAGGGGTTGGGGCAGGGGTGTCCAAACTTTTCCCACCGAGGGCCACATACTGAAAAATGAAGGATGCAAGGATGAAAGGATGCAAGGGCTACTTCATATAAATTTCAAGAACGAACTTTATCTCAGCTTTGTGGTCTATGTAAAAAAAAAACTATTATTAGTATCAACTTATTAGTATCAACATCAAGTATCAACAACAAGTATCAACTCTCTTTGCTCTCCCCCCGCACCCCATTTTTATTTACACTCTTGGACTGTTCGCCAGCCAGTCGCAGGGCACATATAGACAAACAACCACTGACACTCACATTTACACTCAAAATGCAGAGTTGCCAATTCAGCTAACATGCATGTTTTTGGAATGTGGGAGGAAACCGGAGTACCCGGAGAAAACCCACACACGCACGGGGAGAACATGCAAACTCCACACAGAGATTCCCAAGTGGAGATTCGAACCCAGATGTTCCCGATCTCCTGACTGTGTGGCCAACATGCTAACCACTCGGCCACTGTGCAGCATATTTTGACTTCATTCCCATATTATTTTGCCCAACTTAATTTTCCAAAATGTACAACTATTCTGTTTAGTTTGTTTCTTATAATATTAGGACTTTAAAAAAAATAAACATGTCTTTAATATTTCAACTTTATGCTACTAAAATATTTTTTCCCTCATATTATGACAAGTTTATTCTTATAAAATTGTGAGTTTTTTCCCGTTAGAATGCAACTTTTTTCTCTTAATATTTTGACTTTATTCTCGTAAAATTGTAGCTGTCCATTTCTGCTGCTTTTTTAAAATAGTTTCCAACTATTTAAACTTTCTTCTTTTCAGTTTTTGTCTTGTAATTTTAACTTTATTCTTGTAATATTATAACTTTTTCCGCAACCTAGTAAAAAAAAAAAATACAACTTTTATTTGTTGTTTTGTTGTTGTTTTTTTAAAATAATTTTACGACTTTTAAAAAAAGTTCAAAGTCTTTTATTTCTGTAATATTTCAACTTTATGTTACTAAAATGATGTAATTTTTCTTCATAATATTACAATTGATTTATATTTTTGTAAAACTAGGACTTTTTCTCGTTCGATTAAAACTTTTTCCTCTTAATATTTTTACGTTATTCTTGTAAAATGACTGCTGATTTTTCATTTTTTTCTGTATTTTTTTTTCTTGTTAAATGATATCTTTAGAATGTGCTGCAGGCCAATTAAAAAGAAACAGTGGCGGGCTGCAAATGGCACCCGCGTCGCACTTTGGACATCACTGAGTTAGGGGTTAGGAGTTGGGTTAGGTTATCTAACTTTCACCAACGTTATAGTTTCACTTGCTGCTGAGCAGCATGTAACCGTGGTGTGCTCAAGGGCCACTGAACAAAGATCTCAATGCTTGGTGAAAAAATGTAAAAATTATCAGCGAAGGATAAAGACAGGAACATATACAAATTGTACATGTATACTGTGCATTTTATCTGTATTATTTAGTTTTTATACATTGTTACACACTTGGGGTGAATGAGATGCGTCTTCTGGAGAAAAAAAAAAGCCAATTTACGGAGAAAAAAAAAATGCAAATGTGCGGGGATCCCCTGTACATGGACCGTTACATGCCGACTGTTCATCACGTTAGTTGTGGAGTGTTATGTATATTTAGGAACACATTATGTGTGTATGCAATTAGCGCCTCCGCGTTTGTGCCATTAAGTCTGCACACAAGGGTTTTGTAGCTCTCCAAAAGCAGCCACATTGTCGCAAATGTTTATCCCTGCCACTGAGACAGAACTTGTTTTCTTTTTCTTTTTGCGTAGGCACCATTTTTTGCCCACAGTAGGCTATTATCTTGGAGTCAGTCAAGCCGTAGTTGAAGAAAGGCACCCTGTTGAAGCCAAATGGCATGAGTGATGGATTACTTCTTCACTTGGCCGGCCTCTCGTGTGTGTGTGCGCACTCGTCACGTGCGTGTTCACTACTGTGTGAGGATTAGTTGGGTATTAGGAATGTATTTTTTTTGTACTTGCTTTGGACTCAAGTCGGGAAATGTGTCATTTTGTACGCCAGGTCTGTTTAGATAGCAGGGATGAGTGTTCTATATGAGAGTTTTTTAATCTTCTATCAGGCACCGTGGAACAACCAAAAAGTCGTATAATTTGCGTTTTCCAACAGGAATTTGATCTATTTGTGGCAGTGGTGGGTTTTGGGTTCGTCTAATTTGCATAGTTGGCCATGAAACAATTGCAGAAAGTGAGTGTCAACAACGAATATGTTTGGAACTGCAAAGGAACTTTCTTCTATCACTTCTTTGTGTCATTTTTTTTTTTCAATGTCACAAACAAGACTGAGTGGGAGGGGCCCACAAATGGTTGAGAACAGCGACACGCGGCTTTCATGTCGCCAAATCTATCTAGAGGGGTCTGATTACGCGCTAAATATAGTGACAAAGTGCTATATTGGCAACAATGATCCCTCCTGCTCCATCTTCTTATTCTCTGGCAGACCAAGCGTGTTTGAATGTACAGTATATGTGGAAGGGTGAACAGGTAGCACCGAATCTATTTGTGGTGAGAAAGACTAATTTAGTAATATTAGTGTTGGAAAAGAGGGTAAGTGTGATGATAACAGGACATGCAACTCACAGCGACCTAAGAAAAGACAATACAGTGAATTAAATAACAATTATATGCACAAGTTAATTTTACGAAATAAATTCTAACATTATGATACACAACATTCCACTAATTAATAAGAGGCCACCATATGACAGTATCGCTGTCAGTATTGAGAACACTGTTCTTCCCCCTGTCCAGACACAGTTTCCTTTCCACTTTCTCATGCACTTCAAATTATTATTAGTTAAAATTTGGAAATCTCTAGAGTAACTGCCTGCTATGAATTGACAGCTTGTTTAAAAAATGAAAGCTGCCTTCTCGGGTGTGGGGAATAATAATAAGCCGAACAAAAATATGCACGGTGATGCAAGGCTTTTTAAAGAGTCTCGAATGCTGGACCTAATTTGTGTTCTTAACTTGTTGTGCATGCTAATGAAAAATACATATTAAACAAATTCAAAGTATCGTCAGAACACGGCCTCAGAGAGAGTTTTATGATGCTTGCTGTGTCTTCGCTGGGTTGAAGTGGAATACAAAAGTGACAGGCATGAAGGCGTGAAGCTTGAGAGTTCCCAAGTAGCAGTTGACGCTTCCCACTGCATCCAGTCAGGCGACTTCTACAGCGCCAGCATCTTATTGTCGGCGCGAGGCAGAAATGTACTGTACTGAGGGGAAGCATCTGGAAGGCGGTCCTGTCAGAGACAGTGAGACGGCTCCCCCGGGACTCCAACCTACCACTAAAAGGCTTCTCATTTCTCTTCCGTGTACAGCTGGGATGGCATCACAAGGCGGTGACCCCTGTTTGCATTTTAGACTCATCATGGTGTATTGTGCTGCTGCTGCTTTTGTTCACATGCCAGCTTCATTTTTCATCCCAGTGGGGGCATTTGCCCAGAGGAAATGCAGGAAACACATTACAACGAAGCTGCCTGCTATAAATATTTGCATCTTTGTATTTGATTCTCATATAGTTGCCTGGTGCGTGGGCTCCAAACGCAAAGAACTGTCCAGGTCAAAAAGCATTTGCAGTTGTAGCTGAAGTCAGCTAATGCAGGCTGAGCAGGTTGCTCCTTACAGCTATTACAACATTGGTTCTTTTGCTGCTGTGTTGTGCAATATACTTGTTGATAAATGAGTAGGGGTGTCTTGATCCGATATTGATATCGGTCTGATATCAGCAAAAATCGGATTATATCGGCGGTGCTGAGTAATGTCGGGTTTAAATGCTTCATCGAGCACCTCGAGCGTTGCTACATTATGCCTAGCCGCCACTTCATTGTGGATGTACTGTACTACACTGCAAGTAAATGGGTCAGTTTTTCTCATAACTACTGTTACTTTTGTTCCCTGCTGAGTAATATTATTTGATCAAACCTTTTCTAACATTCCACACTACAAAATAAGTCATTAAAGTATGTATGATTTCTGCTGATATTGGTATGGGCCGATACTCAAGGCTGCAATACCAGTATCGTATCGGAAATAAGAAAGTTATATTAGGACACACCTATAAATGACCTAATGGCCAAAGAGAGCTAAATTTTTTAGAATTCAGTTTTTTCCCGTGCGAGCTCCCTTCACCGTGACGCAGCAGTGAGAGGGAACTAGCGCTGTAGCCACGGAGCCGAATATCCAACGTCCAGCGTGAAACTCACTTCACACCACGGACATGTCTGCATGGTGGTGTTGTGTTTTGTTCTTCTTGCGGGTGGCACGAGTCGAGTGTCATCAAGCTTTGAGGCGCATTACTGCACTCAGAGTTGAACGTGATCGGCCCGATCTCGTAGCGATCCGATCTTCACAAATACGGCTGATCGGCATCCGATCCCGATCCTGAAGATCGGATCGGGGCATCCTTAATCAAAAGCAATAAACTTTAATTTCACAAGAGTATTTAACATTGTAAATGGAATGTCAAGAGCTTTTAATTAAAAATGTAATAAATAAATTAAACAAACAACATACCGTAAAGCACGGTGTATTAACCGCACCCCCATTTTCAGGCTCACGGCGGGGAAAAACATTTTTTTAGTTCATAAATGCTTGCCAACTCTTTCATCTCAAATCAACATGCGTAAAGGTACTAAGCAATTTCAAAAAGAAGAAGAAAGGAGAAATCTGCTGTCCATTAATTCATCTGCAATGGAATTACATAATGCTGCATTGCTTCAGTGTGAATTTGAATAAACTCCAACGTTTATTCAAGCATACACAAGCATTTTCAGAAACTGTACAGCAGAGAGCGCTAAAGTCAAAGCAACTGTCTGACCCACAGACGGCTATTCCCAAATGGGCTTCTGGTCAATTTCTCCCCGTATTTATAGCCAAATTCTAGCCTAGCGGACCCAAGTGTCCACGAACTTGCGTCTAGCGGCGCCAAACTTTGACTGGGCGTTGTTGGAGCGGTGATGAACTTTGCCGTGGTGGAAAATTGTCCGCTCGTAATATTTTGTGCAGCTCAAAGCTTTTGGAGCGGTAGGAGGGACCATCAGCGGTGGCCGAGCGGATACGGCGTTGCCTTAACGGGGGCCAACTTCTGTTAAACGGTGGTGAACGAGCAGTGATGAATTTTTTTCACCGCTCCAGGAATGCTACAGCAAAGTTCAGGCGGTGTGACCGGGCTTGTAGTACGAGTGATCTTCCGCTGAGGCGTTGTAGAAGCGTTGTCTGATATTATTTTTCAGTCCGAGTCTGGTCACAGACCTGTCATCGTGTATAAACCGCACCCTGATTTTTTGCTTCTTAGAGGTGGAAAAAAAGTGCGGTTTATACACCGTGATTTACGGTAATACATTAGACAAACAAAAAAAGACAAAAAAGCTTTATCTCTGTTAAGAAAAAAAAACTCCAGTAAAAACACACACACGCAGTATGTAGTGTATTGTTAAACTATTGTAGGGGGTCATATTTGAGTTGGACCACATATCTGTGGTGGCTGAATAAAATGCAATGTTTCTGATCTGTCTTGTCTGTCTTCTTTCTTCTTTCACTCAGTTATATAGTTATGGAATTGCTGTTTGTGACATGTACGTTCTCCCAGGCAATTCATACTGTCTGTCAAACATTTCTAGCTTTTTCCCAAAAATGTTGCATTTCTTTTGCAATGTAGTGAGCGACAGTGACTGTTGAGAGGCTCTGCTAACTGGGGCTGTGGCATTCACCTTTGAAAACATCGCTTTTGTGCCATCATTCATGTTAGTGTATGCTTGAGGCTAACTTGCTGCTAGCCAAGGTAGCCCTGCCTCCACGTACTGGGAAAAAGAGACTGAACGAGAGGAGGGTTCACTCTCTCCGTTCATTCCACTGTAGCACCAATGTGCCCAGACAGCTGCAGAGTGAACCCTTTTGTCATCCAGCCTGAAAGAGAGATGACGAAAACCAACACGCATGCATGTACATGTCATGGCAAAAATGATCAGCTTCATTTTTTTTTTTGTTTTTGTTTGATTAATCGATTTTTTGATTATCGTGACAGGCCTAAAGTCAACTATGAAAAGTTTAACAACTGTACACCCACTCTACGTCCCTACTCCTCTGGGTAGCATTATTCTGCTCAATGCTACACTAGCATTGAAACTACTTATGCTACTTCTGTTGTTTTTATGTTATGCTACTTCTGTGTTGTCGTTGTAGCTGTAAATGAGACATAGGCACTTAATTAGTTATTGTCCGTGTAGCAATGACTGTTGTGTATCAGTGCTAAGGTTGCACACCGTATGGTCTGTAATTGAGACCAAGTCGTGACGTTGAGCACAAGAAAGAAATTGAACTCCGCTAGTGTTGGGAATAGAAGGTAGATGCCACTGAAGGTCACCTGCTAAGACATGTTTGGATAAATGCACCTGCCATCCATACCATCGATCGCTAACTTAGCCTTTGAAGTTGTATCGTGTTTTGTCCAGAGCCTTTGTCTTGCACGCTGGCTGAATGTCTCGCCACCCGTCGGGAGCGTCCTTAAAGCCAGAGCAGCCATTATCTCAGCAATGCAGCTGTGCAAACGTCGAGGTGTGTATACATACCGTACCGTCGCGCCATGTGCCGTTGTGGACTGCTTCTGTGTGGTGAATGCGAGCCAGCCTCTCTCCCAGGAAAGGACCGGAGGAGCAGAGGGTCCAGAGGGCAGGAAGGGGGGCATGATGGTTGCCGAGCGACTCGACAGTGCTTCATTTCCTCCGTTTAATTGGGCTATTTAAATGCATCCCCAGTTTGTCAATAGCCGCTTGGGTGCCTGATAAAAATGATTTGTCTCACGCATTCGGTGGCATGCTTCTGCTGTTCCCCTCGGAGAGCCCTGAGACCCCACAACCCACCACCCAGCCGGTTGTCAGCGGCAGAGTGTAATTTAGAGTGCTCGTTGCGTTTGATTTTCAATGAGTAGCGGGGTAAAGAGGTTCGCCCCTCCGTCCCCTCTCCTTGTCTCATTTCTGCCTGTAACCCATGAGTCAACATAAGCAAACGAGGCACGCCCACCTCGCAGTGGGTGGTGGGTGACATTGACACATGCACAAATTCACAGCCTCCCTCCACATACATATGCATTTTTGTACTGGCTTGAAGGTCAGCACAGTAAAGCCAGAGTTATCAGGTTTTTCTTCTTTTTTTAAACAGCTGTCCTTGTCTTTCTCACTTCCTGTCCCCTCAACCCCCCGCATGACGCCAGGGACGGTGTTATCAGCAAACAGTCCACAGGAAAATTTTGGGTTCAAAGTGCACCATTGGTCTTTTGGGACTGTGTGTTTACTGTTTTTTATCCATAATTGTTCAGCTGATAGGCAATATATATTCAGTGTTGTAGAGTATAGTTAGCTAGCCAAAAAAATGCAAACCGATGCAACTTGTTAATGTGAACGCAAAGCGCCTGGAAAGTGACATGCATGGAAAAAAGCACGACATCACTCGCATTTCCCTGTGTTTACGAAAGTAAAGATCGGTGCAGTGTGTGCTCAAGTGATGTGTGATGCCACTGATTTCCTTTCTGAGTGGATACCTGGTAAAATTCAGGCTGGTCAGCCTTTAAAGCAGATAGAATTGTAGATCTAAATGCCGTTAAGTGCTCAACAGATTTACTCTGCCAGGGAGAAGTGTGATATACACTTTCCCTGTTAAACAGAATTTATTTGACTTAGATGCTTGTTATTAAGCAATTGGAGAGACCGGACCGGGGGGGTGAGAGGGGAACAAAAAAAAAAGAGAGCCAAGAGACAAAGACAACAGCAGCAACAACAACAATTGTGACAACAAGAACAGAACAACAGAAACATACAGAACTACATCACCGTCGCTGTAATAAAACCAACAACATAAGTATGAGTAATGTGGGGAAGTACGTATGTACTGTGAGTGTGCATATGTACAGGTATCTCTGTATGTGGGGAAGACTTCATATATATAAAGGTGCAAGAATGTGTGGGCGTGTAATTGTCACTGAGAATGCATGAAAGGAAAGGGGCCGCCCTCCACCTCCCAAAGAGCCCCGCCCCAAATAGCCAGGCCGAGCCCCCGCCGCCAGAAGGCCCCCAGAGCCAGCCCAGAGAGCCCTCCCCCCGGGAAGACCAGCAAGGGGCCGCAGAGAGGTAATCCCAGCCAAAGACAGCGCGCCGGCGGGTCGGAGGAGAGCCAACCCCTGAGACCAGCGAGAGATCACACCCCACAAAGGCAGACGAGTACCGGGGGCCACACACCGGCAGGCCCAGAGACGCCCCCACAACCGGAAAGAAGCCCGCCCACGCCGGAACCGCCAATCCCCCGCCACCCCCACCCCCAGGGAGCGGAGCCCGGCCCACCCTGGGCCAGCCCCCGCTCAACCCCCGACACAGGACCGCCCCACCCAGGGATGCAGGAGGCACACCCTCCACCCACCCGGTGGAGGCACGGGCGGCAGAGATGTATCACCCAGCACCCGACCCCACGGAGCAAACCCCTGTAAACCCTGCAACCCTCCCCCAATATAATATAGCAACCCCCCCAAATACAATATAGCAACATCAGAAAAAACAAAGGACAAAATCATATAGCTGAAGTATCAAAATATCAAAATATTTTGATATCAGAATCAATTTTAGCGCATGAAGTATTGATATTTCAGTATCGAGCCTCACATTACTAGTATATTGTCCGTAACACGTTTGTGGCAATTTCAAGGATTTTGTGCAACGGGAGTCAAGATTTCTTCAACCAAATGATTCTGTGTAGGAGATTAAGAAGAAAGAGGGCAAGGATTTTGGCTATGGCCGTTTGTAAACGATCCTGCTGCCACGTCTCTTCCAAGGTGTGTGTGGTTGACATCGTTGAGTAGTCTTGCATGATAAACCCTGCCTTTTGTTGACTGCCTACATGGAGTACCTTTAAAGTCTCTGTAAGCACGGCAATACACGCCTCTCGATGACGTGTAGGTCGGATATAGTCGCATCGCATACATATTGGATTTATATCAACATAAGAATGAGGCCTGAGTCGCATTTGAAAAAATCTGAACTGTGCTGTTCACACTGACATGCAAAAATCAGATACAGTCCACATGAGCAAAATAAGTGTGAACATAGCCTGGTTTATATCTTTTCATCGGACAACACTAAAGAAACGGCACTTTGATACAATGTAAAGCAGCAACACACGCTCATTAATGTCTACACCGCTAGCAACAAAAGTGAGGACATCCTCATTTAAAACATTTTTTCTCCCCGGGGTGATGTGACTCGTTAGTGTGACAAGATCTCAGGTGTGATTGGGGAGCAGGTATGATCAATTTGACATTATTGCTCTCACACTCTCATGGAAAAGAACTCTTGAAATGTATTTTTCCAAATAAACAGGTCTGAAAAAAGATTGTGCACGCTGACCACTCATAATAGTCAAACGCAGCCATGGCCATCTAGAGTTTTTGACCTGGGGCTAATTAGACACCCTGATGGTTATTTGCTTTTGTTAACCATGCCTCCAGCGACAATAGAAGACTCTGCATTTAATTGAAGTGAGGTGCTAATTGAAGCATTTACTTTACATTCATATTGTTGAGCTGATACATTGAGGGGTAATTAAGGGGTTATTGTAAATTCGGGGTCATCTCATGTTCGGGTCAGTACGATAATATGCCCATCTTTAATTGCCCATCATAAAAACACCACCGTGAATACTCAAGGTAATTGTGAATTGGTACATTCCTCTAACTTGTACACTCCCCCTGACACTTGTTATAAATGCCAATATGTGAGCTACATGCTGCTTCTGTGGCAGTCAGAAGGAGAGGGGGAAATTAGGAAGCAACTTGACAAGAGCAGTAGCTAAGTGTCGGTAAATAGTGAGTCAGGAGCTAACAGGTGTTGCCCAGCTGTGCACTTTGGCCACGATGGCATGACTGGTCTTTGGAGGCTCTCAGCAGCACAACACTAATTTTCACAGTTCCTTGTTTATGACAGGTCAGCATTTTTATATTTTTTTTGCTCCTGGCACGCAGCCACAGTTGTGTGTTTACAGGAGGAGTTGTAATGTTATTGTTCCAACAGAGAGGTGATGGATGAAGTGCAGATGTTTCAAAGCAGTATCAAATGAATGATGTAAAGCTCTCCTTCTGTCAGCCGCGTCCTTGTCTGACCCCACCTAGCAGACAGTTGGAGCTTTATTGTTTGAAACGCGAGCGTGTCTGCAGACTGGACTTGTTAAGTTTGTGCAGACAGCGATATTGATAAAGATTCACCCCGTACTATATCTGCCTCCAGCGCACTCTTCTTCATCAGATGATAACTGGAGCTTCCACCACAGAGCCGAGCTGTCTGCCAGCATCCAGGTGTTCATCAAGCACGGCCGACTCCGCAAAGGCAATCCTTCAAATGCGGCATTGTTGCCTGAATCACACTGAGGCCCAGCTCCTTCACACCGAAGAGGTTGTCACCCCTTTTTCAGTCAAATGAACAGAGGGGGATGGGTGCTTGTCACTATGTTATAAATTCACACACTTTGAAGAGGGGGGGTGTTGGTGGTGGTGGTCTTTGCAAGCCCATTCACATTTGTGGGGAGGCGGGGGAAGTGCTAAAACGTTCTCACCCGAGGCAACTGTTTTGATTTAGCATTAGAAGTGATTGATGTCCATCTATGTTTTGAGTTTTACTTTTGCAATAAAATGCAACACATTCCGTTATGTAAATGACAATGGTGGCGTCCCCTATGGGTTTGTCACTCGCCTAAAGGTGTGGACCAAATTTCTATACCCTTCACCACTTACCTTTGTACCATTTCAAGCTATTCATTGGACTTGAACGACTTGAATTTCAATAAAAATAAATAAATAAATAAATAAATAATTATATATAATATATTAGTTCCAGAACTAACCACGCTGAGTGAACTTCCGCAAGAAGGATTCCTTATTTATAAATGGAATATTTTTGTAGTTAGAGCGTCGAAAACCTGTTTACGACCTTCTAAATATGTTTTTAACATTATTAGAGCCTTCTAGACATGAAATAACACCCCTATAGTCACCATTATATATAGTAGACATAATAAGAGAACACACACACACACACCAGTGTTGCCAGTGTTACTGCTTATTGTAAGCGACTTTGGTCCCAAGTTCCCCGTTGTTTTGTGCTTGTTTTCAGAGAGCCTGTCGCTTGTTTAACTCGCGAGATACACACACACAGGCTTTTGTCTTTGAATGTGTGAGTACAGTATGTCTTCTGAATGCTTTCTATTTTGTATTTTATGTATTTTATGCTTGAAAAAGTTTAATTAGACAAAAAATACGTAAAATGTGCTTAAATATGCATATTGCACTGAATAGCCAGGACAGGCCGCCATTGTTGCTTGTTGCCTATCAATGGCGGTAGCAGTATAGTACTCCTGACAAAATACAGCGTTAAAAAAAAAAAAAAGTAAAACGCTTGAAAGTGCTTATGGTGCATTCCACTCAGCAGTCATGTTGAGATGTCTCGCAGGCTTAAACTCCACTGCAGGAAATGGCGAAGTGCAACGTGTTCTACATTTGTCTTTGTGGCTAACAATGAGAGACAGCTTCATTCCACTGGAGGCTGGGATGTGTGCATGCAGCAAGAGCAGCAATTGTTTTATCTCAAACTTTTACTCAAACGGGATGTGGGTCATCTGATTAAAGTATAATTCTGTTCCTATGCAGAGGAGCCGCAATAATCCTGCTCATTTAAATGCCCAAATCATACATCACAGCTATCCGCAAAGACAACCCGTGCAGAATTTTGGGAAAGCTGTCATGGCTTAGAAAAAAAGGAATCTTCTGTAGAACAATTACACCCACACACACACCCCTCCCCGAGGAAAGACGAAAAAAGAACGTCTGCTGTGGATGTAAACAGCGTAGGCGTGCCAACTGAAGTCAAATGTCACATTCGCTCGCAATCAAATCAGTGAACCAATCCCACCTGTGAGAGGCAGACTTAAAGCACATCAACAGGTGCTTTTACCACGGATGTGCACCGTTTCATGGTAGCAGCACTAACGTGGGATTTAGGGTTGGGTAATGTTTACATGTTGTTCCATACTGGTGACAAATAAATACTTTAAAGAAGAAAAACATACACATTTTGTCCAAAAACAATGCCTTTATATTTTTTCCATAATTTTGACGGGCAAGTTGATCAGAATAGTCGCGTAAAAACGTTTTAAAAAATACAAAAAAATTGACGACATGCTTCGTTTTGATGACACATTGATGTTCAGAATTCCGGTGCTTGCGAATGCACCTCGCTGTGACTGTGATTGGTGGATAATGAGGAATTGTTGCGTCACTAGTGTGGAGGGCAACAGAGAAACGTGTGTGTGCGAGTTTAAGAACACGATGTTGGAAGCGAGCACTGCTGTTGGCGTGTTAAGGTCTGTTTGAAAAGAAAGAGAGAGCTTATTATCTTATCTTATTGATGTTGGTTTATTGTTGTATTAGCCGTACTATACTGAGCAGCCGGGACAGAGACAATTGTACCACTTTTACATGAAAAAGCTAAATTTGTGGTTCTTCATCACACTTTTTGCCCTTCTGTGGCGTCATGTTGCGTTGCTGCGTGAGCCATGTTGTACTGGGCAGCCAGGACAGAGATGTGTACCTCTTTTGAGATAGAGTCTCATCACGTTATGTTTATGAACTGCCAAGACAGAGACTTGTGTCTAAGATGTCTAAGCTGCAACAATCTCCATTCCCTGTTCTATGGTTGTCATCACTGTTAGCATCAGAAACAAAGCCAAAATGGAGAAACTTGCTGATTTAGTCATTTTGATTCTTTGCAACTTTAGAGGTGTATTTTTCCTGCGAAAATGTGTGTCTATTCTAAATAACATTGCGCTCATTCAACTGTGGTAGTCCACTGTATTTCCCCTTTTATGAAGTCCTCAAATTGTGTGATTATAGTCTTTTAATGCATAATTTAATTCCCCTGTGCTGCGTGATATTATGAATGGCATCATCTAAAAGCATTTGTCTTGGGGGTGGCTTGCAGCGTCAGCAATGTCACTGATTAAAAAAAAAAAAAAAAAAATCATTACATGGACGGCAGAACATAGTTGAAGCATTGCTGGATGAGCCCAAGTTCCAGTCTACACAGTATTAGCGGGATAAATGAGCAAACTTCCCCAAGGTCCCGAGGCCCTGTGATCTATTAAGGCGCTGTCGTCTCGGATGGCGAAGCTCACAGAGCGAGGGGTTTTTTTTTTCGGGGAGGGGGGTTGTGCTGACATCCTCTCTCAGTGCAATCCCTCGTCCTTGTCGGACCGAAGCAAGGAAAAAACGAGCACCAGAGGCTGACTTGGCTGTTCCTTTGAGCCCCGTCATAAATCCGACTGAACATTTTTGAACATCTGTTGTGGATGATTAGCTCCATGGCTAGGAGAGTTTGACCACAGGGAGTGTGTGTGTGTGCGTGTGTGTGTGTGTGTGTGTGTGTGTGTGTGTGTGTGTGTGTGTGTACGCACGCACGCGCGCAAGCGCACTCAACACACTGCTGAATTACTTATTAATATTATTTTGCATATTTTTTTTGAAAGCCAGAGAGATTGCAGTTACTATTGTGTCAAATTGGCACATGCCCAGTAGGACTGTCAAGGTCATACTTTGTCGCAGTAACAACATACTGAGATGGCTTGTGGCGCACAAAAAGGTATTTTTATGGTCACTTTTATCATCTCAAGCCTGTGTATTGGAGAGATTTTATCAGTTTTTCTCCCTGGAAGCAGGCCAAGAGATAAGACGGAACAGTTTCTCACGAGTAAAATGAATTTAAAAAAAAAAACAAAACAGAACAAAAACTAGCATGTGTCATCATTCCATAGCCTGTGTTTTAGGATGCGTTCCTGCATTAACCTTGGTGTGCATCAAAGGAATGGATTAGACAAACTGTTCCTGTAGATTTGTCCTAATGCCTATGTTCCCAAAGTGGGGTTCACGTACCCCCAGGGGTACGCATAATGTAATATGGGATACGTCAATAAAAATGAAAAACAATTAAAAACAATAAAAACAACAACACCCCGCACGGTGCATCGGTGAAAACCTGTCACTGTGAGTCGGGCTTTATCGTTGGTTGTATGTATTTTTGTACTTCAGCTACTGCTTTATCGTGATTGTAAAACTTTCCTCTTCAATTTGGTAATAAATTATTATGCAGATTTAAACCATAGCCGTCGTCAATGGACACAAAAAGTGATGGTTAAATTCAAGCCATTCAAACAGAAGAATGCCAACATCAAACTGGAATGAAAGATACAGTATGTAGGATGATTACTGATCTATTTATCAGTATTCAAGCTTCATCAATATGTAACCATGAACAAAATACACATTTTGACCCAGGATTTCTTTAAAATTAATTAACCCATTAACTATGTTCAATATTTGTAAAAATGACTTATCTATTTATTGGTGCTCATGTGAAACGTTATCCAAAATGTGACCATGCAAAATACAAAATTTGCAAAGATACGAATTTACTATAAAATTCATACAAATTAGTTGTGTTCAATATTTCAAATTAATTAATATCAAAAGATGTGTGTTTTTAAGTGCACAGGAGTAAGTGGTACACCACTGTAAAAAGATTGGGAACCACAGTCCGAACCAAATATGACATCACTACTATTAAACAAAATATAACAGTAACAAAAATGGAGAACAGTTCTGTTTCTAGAAATTGACATTTATTTTTTTCCAAACAAAAGAAGTACAAACCGTGGCTCTAAGTAGTTTAGTAAGTAACAAAAGCCGGTGTCTTCAACGATGATAAAGGGTTGGTCGTCCAGTGGCATCATATCCACGATTAAATCACAGGTAGCTTTAGCCCTTGGGTCATCTCTGGCAAAATTTTTGCACTTTTCAAACTCCAGAAGAAGCCTGAGCCCTTTCTTTGTGGTTAACTTTGTGGCCGCTTCTTTAGCAGCGCAGGTGTCTTTGTAGGCTTTCAAAACACTGTTGCATCGACGCTGGCGTTTCAGGTGGCTTGATAAAGTTTGATGTGTTGAAGGTTGAAGTTTGTTTTCCTCTTTGCGGAATGTGTGCAGAACCTTTGATGTAAATAGCACGCATAATGTCTTTCTCTGAAACGGTAAAGGAGTTCCACACCATTGACGTTTTGGATTGTGGAGGTGGGGAAGTTACGACAGGCCGCTTGCAGCTGTAGCACGTCATAGAAAAGGAGCACCTGATTTGCTCACCTTGGTCCAGTAACACACACCACAGTTCTATACTGCCCAGGTTCCATGACAGAAAACCAAAGTGCACACAAATTAACTTTTTTTTTTTTTAATGTGTTGGTCCATACAGTACAGTACAGGACCACTATCTCCCATTGGCGGAGGATGAAGAAGGTAAGGCTGCAGCATCCTCCTCCTCCTTTCTCCAGAGTGAAATTTGACACCAGTGACATCACGCAGTGGGTTTGGCTTCAACATGCTCGTTGCCGAACACCCTTTAGTGTGTGAACAAGGGCTGCTCCTGAAGGATCTCTGCTCTCTCTGCTGGAATTTTAACACAGGGGATCCGAAAGCTACTATTTTTTTATGCCTTTCTGAACAAATGGAATACCAGAAGAGCCCCTTAATGATTATTTTCTTCATTTAAGGGATAATCTTTCCTGGATACAATTTGGATTGCCTTTCCCAGGATTTGGACTTTGTTTGGAATAAGTGCCTAAAAGGTGGAAAGGAATTAAGAGAGATTTATTCCTTATGGACATGGATGGGTAAGTGTGACTGTGCCATGATATATCTCTGTCACTGAGGTAAAAGATGGGGTGCAGGTGAATTGAAAGAAAATGTTGCTGAGTGGTTTACTTTTCCACCACTGTCTCCGGGATCGGAAAAGTTATTTTCTTGATGACATCTTTGTATCATAAAAATAAGTCTATGTGTCGCACTCCAGCGGTCAGGTATTTTCTTACCCCATCTTTTGTGCTCTTCCTCTTTTTGTCCTTGCTCACTCTTGCTTGTTACGCCAAAACAATAGTTTAACCTCGTCCTGGTTTAGCTCTATTGGCCGGCTCTCTGGCAAATTGCCCTGTCTGCCGTGAGCCCTCCCCAACTTATTCAGAAGACTTTGAATAGAAGGGCCATAGAATGTCCCTTAGCTACCGCTGCTAAGGTGAGGCACCCTGCCGTTCCGACTGCGCCGGCCTACGCTGGGGCCAAACAACCTGTTTTTCTAGTTGTCTTTATCACCCTGGGCAATCTGGAGGGTAGAATTTCAACGGCAAGAATTCCAGGCAGAGGGGAGACACTGGAAGTCTTTGAAATGACAGATAATTGTAGAGGGTAGATGCTTGAAAGCCACAAATTATGATTTGTGTTCTTTTGGGAGACTCAAACTAGAACATTCCCAAACTTTTGCTGAAACCTTTGTCCCTTACACCTCTTTTTATGAACTTGTTCTTAAACCTTTTCCTTTACGTCTCTTTTTATTATATTTTAAGCACAATGAGATCTAATAACCTGCTCAAAACATGGGAATTTTTTTCAAACTTTCCTTTGAACCTTTACAAGAAAGTCAAACAATGTATTAGTATGAGTGTTTAAGAATATTGTGTTTACAAGGTGTATGGAGGAAGAACAATGCTGAAAACCACAGTGTCTGATATCATTTATCCTGATTTTATTCTATTATCATTATTTACTAAGTTATTGCTACATCTACAGCAGCCATCACCAAATGGTGGACCTCGGTCCGGATACGGACCCAGTGATGGCACTTTACGGACCCATGGACAATTAAAGTGAACGGGAAAACATATAATAACATATAACATATAATCATGCTCGTGGACCGATCGCAGCGGAAGTTTGCGGGTGTAATTACTTCAGTTATTACGGTTACATAACAGAAAATGCGGGGACGTCGCTCAAAATGAGCCAATGAAATAGCTTGTTTACTTGCCGAGGTGAGAGAGAGCCGAGGCTTGCTTAAAAGTAAGAAAAGTTGATAGAGAAAACTAAACATTTAAAAGTCAATGGATGGACCAGTTTATGTTATTCGCCGTCATGCTCTGAAACATTACTTGATGAAACGCAGATCATTCGAGGAGAAGTATTCACCGAAGTCTGATGTGAGAGCGCGGAAAATAACTTTGCTTAGAGCCCAGTATGAATAAAACTACGAGTCACAACATCCATTTCTAGTACAGGAACGTGCAAATGACGGTTCATTAAAGATTGTATGGATATTGGAGCAAAACAAAACCTTTTTCACTGACAGGAGAGTTGTGCTTCTGCTGCAGAGATCTTACTCAAAGGTAAACAAAAAGAGGAATTGTGTGACAAATTCAGGAAAATCCCAATGTCAGCTACAGCAATAAGAACATCTGAAAGTTTAAGAGGATGTAGCTTTTCTGTTAAACAGACACGTATTACGTTGTTATTATTTGATATAATTTTTCAGAGAAACCAGTGCAGTTTTATTTAACTTAAAAATTAAGCCTCTGGTGTTCACCTATTGTTTGTACAGTGTAAGCCTTTGATTATTTATTATGTAAAATTTGGTCTTGTTTTCTTTTAAATGTAATGTAGATGCCAAGATAACTGTGTTGTATTGCAACGTGGTGTGCAGGGTTTCATTACTTTTGATATTCATTGAAGCTGGTTGATGCAATTTAAGCAAAATAAGGTGTGAAAAACATTGCATAAACATACTCATTTTTAATTGAAGACCCCTTATTTACAGTGTATCCTGCATTTATTTATCCATCCATTTTCTATGCCGCTTATCCTCATTAGGGTCGCAGGGGTATGCTGGAGCCCATCCCAGCTGACTTCGGGTGAGAGGTGGGGTACATCAGACAAACAACCATTCACACTCACATTCATACCTATGGACAATTTAGAGTGTCCAGTTAACCTAACATGCATGTTTTTGGAATGTGGGAGGAAACCGGAGAAAACCCACACACACACTCCACACAGAGATGCCCAACGCAGATTTGAACCATGGTCTTCCCGATCTCCTGACTGTGTGGCCAACATGCTAACCACTAGGCCACCGTGCGGCCCGCATTTATGTATACATTATACAATGTTTTTTTTTACTTTTGTACACATTAATTTATTAATGTATCTTTAATTTTGTTCCGTCTTTTATTTATTTCTTTATATTTTTTCATTTCTAATTATATATATTTGTAATTTTAGTTTTAATTAAAAAATATTTTTAACACTGTCTTTTTCTTAACCGGAACCTGAAGAGATCATATCTCAACCGTATTAGCTTCACTGCACTGGTTACTTGTCAAATTTAGAATTGAGTTTAAAATTGTCCTTCTTTACATATGAAGCACTACATGGTCAGGCACCAGTATATCTTAAAGAGCTCCTAGAACCCTATCAACCCAGAAGAACACTGCGCTCCCAGAATTTACAATTACTTGCCACTCCAAGAATTTTTAGAAGTAGAATGGGAGGCAGAGCATTTAGTTATCAGGCTCCTCTGTTGTGGAACCATCTCCCCCACTCAATCCGGGGTCCACACACCCTCTCTCTATTTAAAAGTCAACTCAAAACTTACCTCTTTGCTAAAGCATATAGTTACAACTGAACCCTGATACGCTGATATGTATCACAGACACGCCTTGAGCTAAGACTAAGACTTCCGGCTTGATCTACCATCTACCCCTCTACTCTACAGTATTTTCTATGTTAACCCAACCGGTCAAGACAGATGGCCACCCCACTCTTTTATGAAGCTTTTGGTTGAAAAAGCTACTTGTTGTTGCATATTTTTGAGACAAAACGGTAACATTTAAACCCAGGAAGTAAACAAACTATCAGTATTTGCTGAGATATGGAGAAGTAATAGGATTAAATCAACTCTGCTTCTTCCTGTTTCTTTTTTGGCATGTTTTATTGTGCAAATGTAAGCATGTGATGTTCTTTTATGTTACTTGTTAAGAACGTCCCCAACAAGTTAAAGCATAACATATTTGCATCAGAATATTTTGTATGGCGTAAGCCTTGTCGTTTGAAATAATTGAAAAATAATTTCAGGTTGAAGTGCATGTGTTGATGGGACACGGTGCATCTGAAATGCTGTGTTGTGGTTCGACAAGCCTCGCAATGTAGACGCTCCCTTGTTTTGGCATTTGAAAATGTTCCGCTTCCCCTCGGATCTGCCTCGCCGCCAAATCGTAAGCTTTATTTATTTTTCATATTCTTTCCTCTCAGTCAATTATTCAAGAGTGCAATTCTCGGCAGCAACAAACAACACAGTCCTGTTCTGTTGCTCTGATGTGACCTTGAGGCAACCCCCCCCACCCCCCACTCCCCACCCCCACCCCCACCCTGAGATGTCCGTTAGAATTCTGTGGAGCCGCCACAGTTTGGCTTCAACAAAGAAGACAAAAAGCCACGGTCATTCATTTTCATTTCAACAAGCCAATTCCTGTCCGCCCTGGGTGACACGGAGGTCATCCCCTCACTTCCCCCTTTTTTACCATGCTGGTCACATTTACGACTATACCTAAGGTCGTTAGTCATGTTGCCCAGCACCATTTAGACGTCCAGGATGGGACCTGAGGAAGTGACTTCTTATCTTTTATTAGAAAAATATCCTTTTCTTTTAGAAGATCCCTCCTTTTTAAAGAATCATCCTCCATACAAGTCAATCTATCAGCCCCCCGCTCTCCCACCCCCTTAGGATTCCTACTAAGTAATTATGGATGGAGCCCATGGATTTTTCCATAGGACTTGATTTCTCATCATGGGTGATGTTTAATGGCCTATTAAGGCATGATGGATTTACCTAAATGCTCTCATCCCAGTTGGGATATGAAAGCGCTTGCTTTGAATCACAGATCGATGTTTGTGAAGGCCAACATGTCCATGCAGATGCATGATGTTATGTAGTATACAGTAGACCGAAACCCTTTTAGTCAGTCGGACCAAAAGTCCGGCACATTTAGCTTGTGTGAGCGCACTGATCCGTAATCAAGTTAGCTACACTTGTGCTGTCACTTCTATACTGCTGTATTATTGCAAGCTCCTTAACTTTGTGGATTATTTCTGTTCTTGTTTTGAGTCGTTCCGATGATTTTTTGCGCAAGTACCGTGCTGGACTCAGGCACGATTCCCTCCTTTGTGTCTTGGCATTGGTGCTCGGGCCTGTTTGCTTGTGCTGTCACATTGATACTACCGTGTTATTGCAATTTCTTTGGTTTTATTTTGGTGGCTGTCATTAATTACTTCTGAAAGTAGTGATTGTATTCATTAAATGAAACATTATATTGTAGTCGCGAGCGCCCAGAGTTTTGACTTATTTTGAGCCTTTGTATTTCATTTCCATTCCGAAAAGTGTCAGTTATCATTAAAAAAAACTGCGGTTGCATGGCAGTGATTCTATGACTCGGTCATGTGCACGCAGTAGTGCCGTGCCCTGACCCACCTCTTCCAATCGTGCCGAACTTGAGCGTGGATCAGAGTGCTCGCACTAGCTGTGAAGTGGGCCCAAGCACGGTCCAGTTGACCTGCTGTGTCCTCCCTTTGTTTTTTTTTTTCATAAGGCTAATAAAGTCCAAAGCTCTGATGTTGAACAGATTTGTTTTGTGATCCGCCTTCAAAAAGCCAACTGTCCTACTTTGGTCTTTGTGTGCGAGGAATAGCAGCCCGGTGGTGATAAGGTCAGAGGCGAAGCTGCTTTGTGATGACAAGGCGTAATTGTCAGTCTCTGTGCTGCGCTAAATAACATGTTTATGCGGCAAGGGCTGAAACGGGCGAGATAGTCACGCATAATATGCGTCTTCAGTCAGCCGCCACCAACTGTGCGATGTGTTAGTTGTGCTGCTGATAGTCACTTTCTGGGCACGCTTGTGACACTTCTTTCTAGTGTGTAGCCTCTCATTCTTTGTGACAGGTGCTGAGGATATGTACTATATGGGGGGGGGGGGGTGCTTCCTCGCTGCAAAAATCACAACTTTTTTTAACAACCTTTCAGCAGCCCCCAGCAGTACAATAGCACAGACCAATGGAGGTCTGTTCCTATAGGCTTTGACATCTAGGCATTTGCTGGGAGAAATGTACGTTTGACAGGAAAATAATGAGACAGATTTATTTAAAGCAAGGCAAAGAGTGTTTTTGACAGCTTATAGGAACTTTACTGTAGGAGCACAGTGCACTCCGAACTGTACTGCACATGAAGACTTGAGGATTCCCTGCAAAGAAGCACTCAGGGCTTCTGTTCATTATATCCCACCAGATAAACTTTATATACAAAATATAATATTACAGTAATCTCTCATTAAATGTGGTTAATTGCTTCCAGAACCGACTGTGATCAGTGAATTTCCACAAAGTAGGAATCCTTATTTATACAGTACATTGAATATTTTTGTAGTTAGAGCATAGAAAACCTGTTTCCAAACATTCTAAATATGGTTTTTAACATTGTTAGAGCCGTCTTGACATGAAACATTACACTCCTATTACCCGATGTAGTAAACTATGGCGTTATATTTGTGCCATAATTTTAAGGTAGCAAAGGAACATTTTCAGCACAGAAATGAAACTGAAGTGAAAAATACAATTTTTGAGCGAATATAAATATATTTTGTGCTCAATAAATGTATTTGTGTGCTTGTAATTATCCATATTAACGTGCAATAATTAATGTTGCACGCTCTCAATCTCTCGCTCAACCAGTACATTCTGCTTGCTCAAGTTTTTTTTTCTACACCCCTCAGATACCTACTCTGTTCGGGTTCAGGTAGGCACAGCCAATCAGAGAGCTGGATAAATGTACACTCTGGCTCTTTGCTCTCCAATTAGATCGCATGTTATATTATAACATACAGTCATGGAAAAAATGATTACCTTTGTTTCTTCAGTTTCTTGTTCATTTTAATGCCTGATACAACTAAAGGTACCTTTGTTTGGACAAATATAACAATGACAACAAAAATAGCCCATAAGAGTTACATTTTTTGGCAGTACAATGCTATAGCTATTCATGTAAGAACTTAAGTGATTTTGGTTATTATTTTGGTTATTAAACCATGCAAGTTGCTAGATATCAGCTCTTAAATTCAACTCTTATGAGCTATATTTGTTATCATCATTATATTTGTCCAAACAAACCTTTAGTTGCTTTGCTTGTGCCATCACTTCTGTTATGTTACTGCAATTTCCATGTGGATTATTTTTGGTTTTATTTTAGTGGCTATCATTAATTACATCTAAAAGGAGTGATTGTATTCATTAAATTAAACATTTTTATTGTCGTAGCGAGTGTCCAGGATTTTGACTTGTGGATTATTTTGAGTCTTTGTATTTTATTTCCATTACAAAAAGTGTCAGTTTTCATTTAAAAACTGCTGTTGCATGGCAGTGATTCACTGACTCGGTTATGTGCACGCAGTCGTGCCGTGCCCTGACCCACCTCTTCCAATCGTGCCGAACTTGAGCGTGTAACAGTTTTGTGCAAGTGTCGTCCTTAACTCATTGACTGCCAGCCATGTTCAGAGCAGAGAGCTCCATACGGCAGTTTTTGGGCATTTTTGCTGAACTTTCAGGACTCACAGAATATTGAGTTTTAGGACTACATAAACATTTAAACTATCTGAAGAAACATTAGACTCTCTTATTTCATCAAGTTTGTTTGTAGCCTTTTTGGGTCTTTAGATATTGGCGGTAGAACATAAGGTAGTTTCAGCAAAAACACCTGATTTTGACCAAATAACAGAGAAAACTAGCTTTTTCTGCAGAGAAGCAAATTCAAGCAGAGTGATGGTGGGGTCTGCTGGATGTGGGGCTGAATCCCTGCTGCTGGCCGATACAGACGGCAGCCACTCGTCAGAAGAATCAGGGTCGGGTTCTGAGTCACCCGACTCTCAACTACTTCCAGTGTCAGGCTCCGGTGTTGCGCCATGTGGCTCAGCAACGCTAACCACTAGCTTGTTGCTTCAGCTGCCATTGTCAACTGCATTTGTGTCTACGTCACCTACATCACCCAGGTCACCTCTCTTTTTCGCGATCGCGTCACTACTAAAGGCACATCCACCGCCAGACAAGCTCTGTGACAGTGTTAGCTGCCTGTTTTTTTTGTCTCTGCTCAATTTTTGCATGTGTTCCGCCATTTTCCTCTTTCAACCCACAATCCGTCTTCTTCATAGACAATCTGTCGCTGCCGGTTGGAGGAGAAGAGAACTGTTGCCCCTTACTGGTACAGAAATACATTGCCTACAAGTCAGAAATTCACACACAAGATGAATAAGACTTTGATCTGTAGCTCCCGCAAAAAAAAGAAAAAGACATCAATAGACGTCTTTGGCAGTCAACATTACCTTTTGAAAAGACGTCAATGGACATCTTTGGCAGTGAAAGAGTTAATGTAGCTTGTTAATAAGCATGTTCTCAACAAATAAGACTATGGCCATGAGCTATTATTTTTCAGCAATTTGACGTCAAATCTTTGCATTTCTTCCCGCTCACCTGTTTTGTGCGTCCAGCCTTGCACCTTTCCTAATCCAAACCTTTGCTTTGTGCCAGTGCAGAGCTGTTGGATTTTTCTCGCTAGGAACACAAATCCACTTTGTCAGTGTGGACATTTGCCTTCCTTTTGCACAGAACTCATTTCAATTCCGCATCATCCCATTACGCTGCCATGTCGATTGAAACTGCCTCCCATTTTCAGGGGCATTTTCAGCTTGCATTCATCGTAGGTTTTTCTTGGACTCGCTATGTGAAACGAGGATTGACGTAAGTTGGAGACTGAAAGAGCCATCTTTATGCGACTTGCAAGCGTTGGTGTTGCATGAGTGTCCCATTTCTTTCACAATTTCATCATGGATGGACATAGTGATTGTTCATACTGGTCATTGATGAATTGATCGTTTGAGATTGTGGTTGAATAAGTTCCATGCATACAGAGGTTGAAAGATTGAGGCTGTTGATTCATGCTCAAGTAGTATGACCTAAGACCTTCATAACAAGAAATTTGTATTTGTTATAATAACCATTCCCAAAACCTTGAATAATATTTAGAGAAGATATTGTAATTGACAATAAAGGGGCTCATGCTCAGTAAATTTTGGAATTCATGTTTCCCTCTCAGTGCACCGCAGCTCCCCAGTTGCCGGCCGCACTCGTGCAGTCATGCCGCTACCACCATCATGCTTGACATAGTTATCTTGTTACTGGTTAATAGACTTATTAACTCCTTGAAAGATGTTAGCAATGGGAAGTTGAGCTCCGCAATGGCGAACTACTCCTGGTGTGAAAAAAGGAATTCAGAACATTCCAAGAGATTTAACATTGATTGTTAATTTTATCCAAAGTCGGTCTAATAAATACTTTTGTTATGATAGATCATAAGAGATGTTCAATATTGTTTTTTTTTTACTGATCCCCTATACTGGTATTGGTCAGCATTTCATTACCGATACCAACCAATACCAATATAGGCAGCAGCTCTTCCCTCAAACTAAAACGCATGATGCTTCTTTTACTTTCATATTTACAATCCAAAATTGAAATTAATTTCAGACCCGTGGACATACTGAGCTAGCAAGCATATTGCCCGATAATATTGATCCCTATGAATTACTGTTACATGTGTGGTGTTTTTCATAGTGAGATTAGTTTAGATACTTGGTGCAGACTGACCTTGCTCAAAAGTAGAAGGCATAACTATGTTGCTAAACTGCAGCAAACCAAAAACATAAATTGAACGCAAGCTTGATTTATTCTGTGTTTTGGTTCCAGAAGAGTCATTTTCTTTTTTTTTTGACAGATTTATCTATTCCGCCACTTCCGACACCATCCCTTGTTTGCCTCGGCCTCCCAATTTCTTCAAATGCCGGGTGTGGACTCGGCGTTCTGCTTGATTACTTTATCAGCCCTCGCTTGTCAGCGCTGGCAAGAAGTTACGACCTCATTTTCAACAGCCCACTGCTGCTCATTTCATGCCGCAGACAAAATGACAGTCTGGCTATCATTAAAATGTTACTGTATATAATAGCGACCCCATTTTCAGGCTTGCATATGGGAAGTCATTTGTAGTAGCATGTGAGATGTTTTGCTTTTTTCCATCTCTCAGTGTGGGCTCCCTTTTCTGCTCCACTATGAGGTCCCTTGCTTGTTTTGGCAAGATGGATGGATGTTGGTTTCATTATAGCGCCTGACTTATTTATAGCCTGGTGTGTATGTGTTGGGTTTTTTTTTGGGGGGGGCTTTGGCCCTGTAAGGGTGCTGGAGGTTGATGAGACATTCCTGTGTCCTGGAGCTATTCTCTACGGAGGCGACATTGCAGGAAACCATGGTTCTGACAACCTGCGGAATTCTAGTCTGAAAGCTGTTTAGATGAAAACCATTTATGTCCACTCTACGGCCGTTTGGACTTTTCCAACAACCTTGAATAATCCATGTAATGTTGTCGGCATACAATTGACAATAAAGAAGATCATACTCTGCCTAACAATGTTATAACTCCACAGTTGTCGGCAGCACTCATGCAGCCCCCAGACCATGATGCTAACACCACCATGTACAATTATCTTGCTACTTACTAACAGTGCCAGCTTTTTCAACCATAACGTGTGCTGTGTGTCATTTTCAGTGGATAGCAAGTATATACTGTAGGGCTATAACTAACGGTTCTTTTCTTCGTAGATTAATCTGAAGCTTGTTGTTTCGATTCATGGAATAATCATTTAGGCCCTACATGGACCAAATCAATATGAACCAAACACAAATAGTTAGTGGTTTGGTGTGCGACATATCAAATATAGGCAAAATTAGTGATCACTGTTTTCCAAAGTCAAGGCTGATGTGTGTGAATATCTTGTTTTGTTTAAAACACAAAGTTAATATGTCTGATTTCATGAATAATGAAGGAAATTAAAAATATTCACATTTGAGAGGCTAAATTCAGAGGATATTTACATGAAAATATTACATGGAATGCAGCAAGTGAATAACATGTACTGCACAAGATGTGGAATGGATGGGGGGTAGGATTAAATAAGATTTGCTTCTTCCTACTCCTTTTGGACACGTGGAACTGTGAAATGATTCCTGAGATGTACTCCATTGTAACCTTCATGCATGTTCAAATAAAATTAAACCAAACCAAAACATTGCGAAATCAAAAACGATTGCTCGAATACCAAAATAGTTGTTGATTAATTGGATAAGGAATTAATCATAGTTTCATTGATTAATTGTTGCAGCTCAAATATACTGCTATACAAAGTGTACACTGACTACTCTAAAGTATATCCACGTCAAGAGACAATACCATACAAAGAAAACATGATGTACTATGATGTAAATGTTAAAAATGTGAGAGTTGCACTCACTTTGGGGACGTATTGTACAGTCCAACATGCACTCAGCATTGTTTCTGGTCCTAAATCATCATTTTCAGTCATTTGTTTCTTAAAAACACACAGGACCCAAGAACTCCAGTACAAAAATTTGAGTTTTATTTAAACACTCCAAACCTAGCATCAAATCTTTATGGGGATCTCCCCCCCACCACCCCTTGCAGCCCCAGAGATTAGAGCTTCACAACCCCGGAAGGAGGGATGCAGTCTGCCTGGCAATTTGACGGCTAATCCCCTTGCCTCTTCCCTACAAATCTCTTCCCTGATAAAGGCGTTTCTTCTACATTAGTAAACATGGGAGACGGGGCTGCTCTGGCAGTGCTAACAAGCACTGCTAGGAAATAGAGGGATAACTCGCGCCTCCATCATTTGCATGGTGTGCAAGGAAACTCATCGAAAGGGTCAAACATGTACATTCAAACCGAAGCGATGCATTCAAGCTCTGCTGGCACGGGAGTCTCATTGTATATATGTTTTAAATTATGCATTATGTCTTGTTAGTGTGTTGGTGAATGCTTAAGGAATTCTTGATTTAAGTGGTTGTAATTGCTTTGCAATTCCCATATTTGCATTTGTAATGCATGTTAACATCAGGCCATGGCTTTTTGACCATTACCGCATCTCAGGACATCAGTGACTCACATAAAAGTATATCCAGTGGTACCTTGATACCTTGATCATAATTAATTTGTTCTAGAAGGTCAGACAAAAACCGGAAGGCAATAGCGAGTCAATTTTTCCAATAGGAAACAATGTCAATCCAATGAATCCATTCCAGACACCCAAAAATATTTTCTCAAATTACATTTTATGGAGAATAATTATAGTTTTACATGCAAAAAACAATACAAAATAATTATAAATGGATAATAACATATAATAAAAGGGATGGAACGTGGGCCGCACGGTGACCTAGCAGTTAGCATGTTGGCCACACAATCAGCAGATTGGGAAGACCTCGGTTCAAATCTCTGTTGGGCATCTCTGTGAAGGATTTTGCATTTTCTCCCTGTGCCTGGTTTTCTACGGGTACTCCGGTTTCCTCCCACATTCAAAACACTAGGTTAGGTTAATTGGCGAAATTGTCCATAGGTATGAATGTGAGAGTGAATGGTTGTTTGTCTATATGTGCCCTGCCATTGGCTGGCAACCAGGCCAGGGTGTACCCCGCCTCTCGCCCGAAGTCAGCAGGGATAGGCTTCAGCGTACCCGTGACCCTAGTGAGTTTAAGCGGCATAGAAGATGGATAGATGGATGGATGGAATGTATTGTTTATCTGAATATGACAGGTTATTGAGCAGCCGCAATAAAAAAAAAAAACAGTGAGCAGCGCTTTAGGGTGCTTTGTTTGCACACTCGGCCGCACGGTGGCTGAGTGGTTAGCACACAGTCACACAGTCACTCAGTCAGGAGATCGGGAAGACCTGGGTTAGAATCTCCATTTCCTTGTTGTGCATGTGGTCGAACTGTTTATTGCTTATACATGAGCTCAAGATGGAACATTTTGATGTTATCGATTGCAGTCACGTAAAAACACTTTTGTTGCTGAGTTCTTTAGAACAGAAAAGTGTCATGGTCAAGTGCTTTGCAATCCTATCCAGTATTCAGTGCAGGTCACAGTTGATGGAGTCGTTTCGGCCTGTTCTTGGGGCTCACACTAAGGGGTGTTGTCACAATCCAGTATGTGGGTCATGGTCGGTACTGCTCCACAGCTACATTTGTCTTCTGTGTAGGAGTTGCATTTTTTCATCAGTGCTTTGCACTTCCCCTACTTCACTCATAGTCATGGTTGGTATTCAGGGAGGTGGCAAGGCATTCATCAGTGTGATTCCTCTGTCCATCCATTCATGAGCTCAGGTGAAGAGTTTGAGCCATTCATCTTTCTGAGTGGTTAGCATGTTGGCCAGGAGATTGGGAAGACTTGGGTTCGAATCTCTGCTTGGGCATCTCCCGCATTCCAAAAAAAACATGGATGATTGGCGACTAAATTGTCCATAGGTATGAATGTGAGTGTGAATGATTATTTGTCTATATGTGCCCTGTGATTGGCTGGCGACCAGTCCAGGGAGTACCCCGCCTGGGATAGGCTCCAGCATACCCCAGCGACCCCAATTAGGATGAGTGGCATAGAAAATGGATGGATGGATGTTTGGACACTCGATTTGCTGGAACAATACAGTCCAGGGCAGATAGACAAGTTTGTTTTATGAAATATTGTGCAAAAACGGAGACAGTGTACGACAACTAAGGTGAAATCTTGGCAAAGATTTTCGACAAAAAAATGAATCGTAGAAAACTGGGGCATACACAAACCAAAGTTTGACTCTATTGTAAAATCTTGCAATTTTTTGTGCAATATCTGTGATCTGTACTGCTGAGTTTTCTGTGGGTATTATGACAATTCGTTATTTCATATATACTGTATTATGACTTAGTTATCATTTATTTATATTATTGAAGTATTTTAATAAAATACAATTTTGTTCAACTTGTGTGTCGGAAAATTCTGTAAAAAGAAAAAAAGAATTGTGTTTTGGACAAACAGATATAGTACAGGGAAACCGACTAGTTTGCAATATTGTACAAAAAACGGATACGGTGTACAAAAACAGAGGCAAAATTTGGATGAAAACTGAATCATACGAAAACTGGTATGTACAAAAAATGAAGTTTGACTGTATTCGGCAGATGGCAGTTGAAACATGTCAAGGTAAAGGTTTAATTTATTTTGATCATGCATACAAGTTACATTGGAATACATCACGTAGTACAATTCAGTTCCACATTTCCACAAAGCAGAAGGAAGAAGCAGAGCAATCAGTAAATACATTATATAACAGTCATAATAAATAAGAATAAATATATAATAATAACTGATGAAAAGTTGACAGAAACGTTGTTGGATGATGAGCGCGTACAGACAATGAACTCACAAGAAATAAAGAGTGGAACACCCAGCCCCTACCCCCACGTAGCCGGCCCCTGTGTACCCCCCCCCCCCCCCCCCCACCATTAAAAAAAAATCAATAGATAAATGATTAAGAAGAATATACAGTATGGTACAAATACATATGTACAAATAAATAAATAGACAAATAATAAGTAAAAATAAATAAATAAAAGCATGAGAATGACAGTAATTGTGTGGAAGTGATGATTAATCACATATTGAAGCGACTGATGCAAAAACAACTGCACGACTTGGCTGCAGCCACAGCTGAGGCACTGCTGAATCAGCCTCAAGAATGTGACGACCGCGGCCCACAGACTTGTTATATATATATATATATATATATATATATATATATATATATATATATATATATATATATATATATATATATATATATATATATATATATAATGACTTTTAAAAATGTCACATATAGAAGCCCCTCCCCAATTATCGCCTGCTTCCAATGAATTAAGTTTTTTGGGTAGCAGGTTATTGTTTGCTTCATGCATACTGTAATTTTAGCTGTTTGAAGGTTTACCAGATCACCAAATGTGTTTGTGTTCTCAATAGGCAGCATTATGGATTATCTTAACTGATCTTTTTTGTAGCACGGTTAGTGTACTTTTATATGTCCCATACGTATGTACCCCACATCCACTGCGAGTGGGTTTAGTGTCTGATGTCTGTCTGCTGTGTGGCTTTTACAAAGCAGAGCTAAACTCAAGAATCAAAAGCGAAACCTTCAACCCAAATACCTCCAACAGGCGTTTAACCAGTCGCTGGAACGACTCCAGCTTGATGACTGCAGCATTGACTGTGATGGTGTTTGGTTTGCTGACCCGGCAAGAGGCACTTTAGGTGTCAGGGTGGATCTGCCGGATGTGAATGACGGGTTCTTATTCGCCCCGCGTGATTATGTGCGTGGCATTTGGGCCAATAATTGTCAAGAGAGCGAAGATGACTTGTCAGGAAGGATTTGGTGAGATGGCGTATCGTTTTAGCACCTCACCAACCGTCCGAGCAGTTTTTTTGTTTTTTTTTTTAGCTAATTTCAGTTTGGCTTCGATTCAGTGATTACTAGGCCTGTCACATCCATCAGTAAATTGAACTATAAACAAATGATAAAGTCAATAATTTTGCCGGCCTTGATAAATTGACATGTGCATGCATGCGTGTTTGTTTTGTCTCGCTTTACCACACAGGCTGTATGAGGGTTCACTCTGCATCGGTCTGTGCGCGTTGGTGCCCCATTAGAATGAACGGACAGAGTGAACCCTCATCTCAGACTTTACGTGGAGGCGGGCCACTAGTGAGTGGATACACATGTTCGTGAGTGCTAACAGCAAGTTAGCCTTGTGAGCCAGCATGCGCTAACATGAATGAAAGCACAGAAGCGATGGTTTCTAAGGCGAATGCCCCAGTCTGGGAATATTTCGTTTTTAAACAGAATGAACAAGGTGAGCACATGAACACAGATGAACCGATATGTCGCATTTGTTCAAAAGTAGTGACGAGGAAGAAGGGCGAAACGACCAACACTTACTGAGGCGTTTGGTCGGCAAAGTAAATATAAACAAACAGCACAAAATGGTGCGTGCTCACAGACAGTGTCGCTCGCTACATACAAAAGAAATGCAACCTTTCAATACGGTTGAAAAGCCAACATTTTGGGCAATATTAGAAATGTTTGACGGACAGTACGAACTGCCTGGGAGAACGTACTGTACACACACATGTCAGAAACAGCAACTGTATAACCGGTTGAAAGAAGACGTGTTGAACGACACCAGAAACATTGCATTTTATTCCGCCACCACAGATATGTGGTCCAGCTCAAATATGACCCTCTACATTCTACATTAGTTTAACAATACACTACATAACTGCGTGTGTGTAGGTTTTATTGGAATGTTTTTGTTTAACAGAGACACGGTCAATTTGTGCTAAGTGACTGAGAGTCCATTTTATTTTCATTGAGTTTTTTTGGTCATTTTTTGTTTAATTTATTTAAAAGCTCTTGACATTCCAATTACAATGTTAAATACTCTTGAGAAATTCAAGTTTATTGCTTTTTATATGATGTACTTTCATGATTGTGCCATACAATTAATTAAAAAATGGTCCCAAAAATGCCTAGTGACTTTAAATGTCTTTGATAACAAACTATTGTAATTGGTGTCGGATTTGAACACAATTCAGATTCAGTTAGTCTGGCCACCAATGCATAATGAATATGGGTGTAACAATTCCTTTTAATAACGATTCGGTTCGTATCACGATTTGTGGTTGCCGATACGATTTAAGGACGATATTGGTTCATTTAGAAGGATACCATCCGAAACGATTCAGTTACTTTTTAGCCAAAAATGCAACCACTCTGACTGTGAAATAAAGCAGCAGGGGCTTTTTTGTGCTGATTTGCCATTTTAAAGAACGGTGCAGCAACTAGCAAGAATACACAAATGACAAACGTTTTGCAACGCACATATGCGTTTTGATCTGGATTTGCCGCGCTGGATGATGAGGTCACTATGCATCACTGCTACTGGACCGTAAACTACCTTCTAGAAGTGTACAAAACGTCCTTACTTTGCATATTGTCCCCGTAAATGTCACTTAAAAGGAGTTTCAAATAAGGACAGATGAGTTAAATATGGATACTGAATGAAGTGAATCAACTGACCAAAAGTAGAAGAAGCAAACCAACTATATTTCACAGGTCCACTACAACTCCCATGACCCCCACATACCCGGAAGACGATGACGTCACAGAAAGGTAGACTAAATCGAGTAACGTTTAGCATCTTTATCATTAATAGTGCTAAACAAACACACATCCATATATAACCTGCCGTGCTTAAACCCAATGCCAACCCTATATTTCCTAGTATCGATTCAATCGATTGATTACCTTTTAAACAATCGATATATGTCGTCCGGAATGGAAACTTGCTGAACACAGATCGATGTAATTGGATTATAGGAATATAAGTTGATGCATCGATGTAGTGGTTCAATCGTTACCCCCCTAATAATTGATCTAGGAAGGAATGTTTTGAGAGCTGCAGTTGTGCCTGTCTCCTGTTTCTTGTTAGATGAGCTGCACAACAGTGATTCTTAACAACGGTGGGGCTGGTAATTGATAGTCTGGAAGTGGTCTCAGCTGCAGGTAAAATCCTATCTGCTGCTGTATCCGGGTGAGGGGTATAAATAAGTTCTCTAAGGTCTGAGGATCTGAAAATAGCCTGTAGAAAGTAGGGGGTAAGCGGAGCAGATAGCATATCTGTTGATAGATGGGGGTGAAGCGTGGGCAATATTTCACGTGGCAGATGTGAAACCCCCCCCCCCCCGTCTGTTTACTTTATCACAACTGATAGCACACACTTAAATGTAACATTTGGTTTGCATTTAAGGCCTGCGTCCATCGCCTGTGATTTAGGTGTTGTTCTGCTGCTTTTGAGAGACTTGGGAGTTCAATCCAGTCTAGTGATTTTACGCAGGGAGATTATATAGAAAAAGTCCTAAGACAGAATGCGAAGGGAGAGCAAGAACGACTGGTCCCAGTGAGAGATCTGGAGGTTGTAACGAGGCAATCGGCAGCGTGTGGGTCATCTCGCTGAGGCTCCGGCTTGTCACTATAATGGACCTTGCTAGTCAGCTGGCAATCGATTGGCGCGCACGCGACCTGGTTGTTCTTCACTGTTCCTGTCTGTCAGGCTGCCACCAAGAGAGGGGAGGATGAAGTGTAATCTGCTCCCGGACGGCAGGCTCTGTGTCGTCATTATCTGAGAGGTGGACTGAGGTGATGTGTGGCGGAATGCAAGGCACAATTCTGGACGGGAGAAGTAACA
This sequence comes from Dunckerocampus dactyliophorus, assembly GCF_027744805.1. Lineage (NCBI taxonomy): Eukaryota > Metazoa > Chordata > Actinopteri > Syngnathiformes > Syngnathidae > Dunckerocampus > Dunckerocampus dactyliophorus. Next base: position 25,806,819 of record NC_072820.1, on the reverse strand, counting down.
GACCCCAACGTGAGTGTGTTAATTCAGTTTAATGAACTCTGGTGCATTTGCTCTGCAAGTGCGATTCATTTGGTCAAGCGTGAACACGACCAAAAGCTTCTTAAATGTACTTTTAAAGAACACTGGTGCCACAAGCACTGTAGGCCTGTTAGTTTGCATGTATAAACAGAGTGATCATTATCTGCAGAAAAAACTATACCAATATAAAGGGTATCTCATTTTCATGCTAATATTATAAGATGGGCCGAACGGTGGTCTAGTGGTTAGCATGTTGGCCAGTCTGGAGATCGGGACGACCTGGGTTCGATTCTCCCCTGGGCATTTCTGTGTGGAGTTTGCATGTTCTCCCCGTGCAGAGTTTTCTCCGGGTACTCCGGTTTCCTCCCACATTCCAAAAACATGCATGTGAGGTTAATTGGAGACTCTAAATTGTCCATAGGTATGAATGTGAGTGTGAATGGTTGTTTGTCTATATGTGCCCTGCCATTGGCTGGCGACCAGTCCAGGGTGTACCCCGCCTGTCGGCCGAAATCAGCTGGGATAGGCGCCAGCATACCCCCGCAACCCTAAAGAGGAGAAGCGCTATAGAAAATGGATTGATATGGATATTATAAGACAACCTTTTTCTAATATTATAAGACAAGTCTGGGTCAGCCGACTTCCAGAGGGAAAAAATGCCTCTTATGTGTCAATACAGTAATTAAACATGAAGAAACTTTCCTTAATTAAACTTATACCGGAAATGAATGAAATCTGTATGTCGAGTGGTTTACACTTAAGTGAGTTTTTCCCCTTCTAAATTGATTCGGATTAGGAATAAAGTTGTCCTCTTTGAAGGTAATTGATCCGTGTCACATTAATACTTTGAAGGCACACTGAACTAGACCTTGTTTGAGGCTCTACATCTCTTGCCCTTTATCACCGGCCCCGCCATCCTACCACACTGGTCCCTTTTTACATTTTAAATCCGCAGGTCCCTCTGGAGAGCGATGTGGATATATGGCCCCATCTGCTCCAGCAGGCTGGCTTCAGGGCTCAGACAGACAGAAAAAGACAAGCGCGGGATGGGAGACATTGCCCTAGAGAGTGGAACGGGGGGGTTGGAGAGTAACAACCACTGACAGAAAGACAGAAGTGCTTGTTAGGAATATGCCTCTCTTCACTCTCTTCACCAGAGAAAAAAAAGACCCTTACCCATTGTTGAAATGGTTGACTGTTTGCAGTTTCAGGTAGTCTAATGGGGTCCTTGTTTGTCCCAGAACAGCAACTGGTTGGCCACAGTCCAGTTCAGGTCAAGTCAGTCTTGCTCAAGCTGGCATTTCCACTGAGAGACGATGTACGGTAAATAGTGTGAACGGAGGAAGGCAGTCATAGCGGACATCACATCAAAGGACAGTAGTGCTCTAGCTCTACTGCCCTCAATCGGCACCCTATCACTCAGGGGATAGTTACAGGTGATGGTTGTCTCTCAACCTGAAAATTGCTGGTTCAATCCTCAACCCTTCTGTGACCATGTTAAGGTATCCTTGGGCAAGATACTGAGCCCCCAGTTGCTCCTGATGCTTCGTCATCAGTAGGTAAATGTGGTGACAGTGACAAAGCGTTTGGAGTACCTTGAAAGTACAAAAGCGCAAGAATAAAAGTCCACTTACATTTGCCAAAGGACTGATGCGGCAATGAGCCTGTTCACATCGAACCAAGTAATCACACTTAGTGTAAACGAGGGTTTAGTCTTCCACTTTTCTTGGACCCTGCCCTTGACCACATATGATCTTGTATATAATATCTCTTGTAAGTTCAAATAACAAGACTGAAGACAATCAGGCTTTGAACCAAGTAAGCACAATGTGAAAGAATGTGCGTATTCTAAGCTACAATTTCATGTCCTTGTCTTTATTGTCAGCAAATGTAATTTTAGAGTTGAATTGTGTTGGAATGACAAAATTCCTCTAAGTGGCATCTGGCAGTAGAAAAACCCCATGTGAACACACAAAAGAGGGACAGTTTGTCAAAACATTCTCCCCTACTGTGTTGCCTGGGCTGTTATTATTCTGACAAATAGACCACATGGTGGCGCTGTTATTAAACTCCAAGGTGTGACCCGCAAAAGTCAGATTGACTCAACAAATCACCCACTGTAACTTTAGGGTGTTTAGTCGAATCATTGCGAAATTTGGCACAACTCTTTAGGGACCTGAAGAAGCACGTGTGTAAAATTTGAGCAAGATGGATTAAAAAACATGGCCGCCATCAAGCGTGTCTTTCCAGGGGCACGGGCGGGACTGAGCTACTGATTGTCCATATGTCATTGAGCATCTTTGTAATGCTAAACTTTGAGGGTATCTGTATTACATGTATGCTAACATGTCTTCCAAAGCATTTTGACCGCAACCAATAGGACCCAACTGTCATTTATGTGAAAAAAAATTGCAAAAAATGAACAAAATTGACTCTTCTACTCCTGAACCTCCACACACAAAAGGGTGAAAACTTGTCCAAACATGCACTCCAAGTGTGTTGCCTGTGTTATTATTTTTCTGACAAATACACCACATTATTAAACTCTAACGTTTGACCCCATAAGTCAGGTTGACTCCTCACACGGCTCAGTGGAGCTCTACGAAACACCCACGGTAATGTTAGGATGCCAATCACTGGGAAAGTTGATACACACCTTTAGGGGACTGACAAGCACATGCATGTAAAATTTGAGTAAGATTGGTTGAAAACCACAGCCGCCATTAAAGCAAAATGTTAGTGCAGGGGCACGGGGGGCGGGACTAAATGCCCATAAGTCATACAGTTAAAAAATGACACCACTGCGGGGTCTCCTAATTGTTTTACATGACTGTACAGTATGTCATTAATGCTTTGAATGCATTGCATCGCCAAAGAATCAGACAGAAATTGATAATAGTTGCACACCACGATTTCTCAAAACTCCTCAAATCCAATATTGCCCTCCAGCATTCCCTTTAATTGATCTTGCATCATTTTCCAAACGTTCTGACATTTTAAAGATACAGAAACAATATTGGAGAACAGCAGAAGTAGCAGCTTGCATACGGCAGGGGCTCTAACTTTGCTTATTCATTTCACCAATATGACTCTCAGAGCCTGGAAATTGTACAGTACAATCATTATCCGTCCCCGTGGTTTACATCTTCATTTTCGTTCCGCAAGTCTTGCCAAACAATTAGAAAACTCGCAGTTTCACAGAGTGCTGCTTGGCTGTCACGTTGCGCGTCGGGAGGGTCCCCGCTGGCCAAAGAGCCTCGCTCCCAGGCCGTTACAGTCGCTAATCTGGCCTGACACCAAGCTGATTTACATTACCCCCCCCCAAACCCTAAGCGCTGGCTGACTGGAGGTAATTGATTTAGAACAGTGGAGACACCTGCTGAATAGTATGAAGCCCTCAAATACCCCCTTCTATGCAATTATGCATAGCTGGGACTATACGTAGTAATGCTGTCACCTGAGAAAGGACGCACAGTGAGAGGATCCATGGTGGTGAGTAAACATACTTTTACACTGCATTGCAAGCCATGCACATGTTTTAAGATTAAAATCCTCCCCCTCCCTGCTGTTGAATATGTTGATGGAGCTCAGCCTCAACAGCTGCTTGTCTTTTTTAGCCAGCTATTGATCTCTGAATGTATTTGTGCCCCGTGCCTGTGCTCACATGCCTTCACACTGTTTGTCTTTAACTGGTGCAGAAGAGGCTTACCGTCCAGGGTGGTGGTGGTAGCTAGGGGGGTCGGAGCCGAGTCCTTTGCACAGTGTGTGTGAGGTGGGAGGGGTGTGTGCATGTGTGTGTGTCTGTGTGTCTTTTCCTTCTGTGCTGCCTGCTTAGTCATTTTATGGTGCCATCTGTCCTCAACCAAAGTGTCAAGTGGCGAGGATTCAGACTGTTTTTGCTCAACAGGGTGGATTCATTGTTGATGTTTATGCACATCTGGTGTCAGAAATATGTCATAGGTTATCATTTTAGGTACATATTTTTGTCAGAATGTTTTTTAAAGACGTATGCGCTGCTCTGACAATTTGTTGCACACTAGCTGGAATGCAAAAGTATGAACAAGCATTCTAATGTAAACATGTGCAAAAATGTGGCACCCCCTATGGGTTGTGATCAAAATGCTTTGGACGACATGCTCAGATAAATGTAATCCAGATGTCCTAAAAATGGTATAATCATTAGACAAATAGTCAATGTCTTATGGGCAATTACTTACTACGTCCTGCTCGTACCCCTGCAAAGATTGTTCTCTTGATGGCGGCCATGTTTTTCAACCAATCTTCCTCAAATTTTACACACGTGCTTGTCAGTCCTCTAAAGGTGTGTATCAAATTTCGTGGCAATCAGGCACCCTAAAAACACCCTAACGCTGATGGTAGGTGTTTTGTAGAGTGCATCGAGCAGTCCAGTTTATGAGGCGTCAAATTGAGTTATAATAACAGCGCCTCGATGTGGTGTGTTTGTGTGAAAAATAATAGCACAGTGGGGGTACATGTTTTGACAAATGTTCACCCCTTTTTGTGCTGCGGTTCAAGAGTAGAAAAGGAACCTTATAGAAATACATACAATCCTGCTGAAAAAAATAGGACACTTCAATTTGACTTACCACTGCAGTGCCCCTTCTGGTTGCAACCAAGTACTGCAATCCGTTGTGCCGCAACAGCTTCAAGATGCGACAATTAATTCCACTCGATCGACCAAATCCTGAAAAAGTGATTATTATGGACAACCCTAATGTGCATGTTTACAGCAGAGACGGGATTTACTGCACACAAATGTCAGTAAAGGTAAAAATAACAATAAGGGTATCAAACGGAAATTGAAGATCAAAAACTTGAGTATACATATAGCTACAAAATCCCTACAGGTGCTGAATTGGAAAATGCACTGACATTCTAACATTAAAGCAGTTTGTATTCCAGTAAGTGTTTACAATGATACTTATACGCTACAGTATGTGCAGTACAACCGTGGCTTTTAGTTGATGAATGCGTGTTTTACACGGAGCCTGCCTTTTGATTTATTGCTGGCCTTTTGCACCGTGCTTTGCAGTGCAAGCCATTTTCACTGGTGACAACAACCAATAATCACTGTCCAATAAATCCAATTGGCCCTGCCGTGTATCTTCTCCTGCATGTAATACACATCAGCATAATAGCCATCACCTCTCATTCCCAGATTGATTTGCAGCAAGGAACGATTGGTACACCCCACCCCCTTCTACAACCTCCCCAGAGGTGATTGTAAATCCCCCCCTGTTTAGTAGCAATTTATGGAGGTCCTGGAGTTTAGTTAAACGCTCACTCATCCACACTAAACGCCAAACGACATCGAAGCCAACCTGCGGTAGTCTTTTGCATCCCGCGACAGGACAAGTTACCGCCTTGTGTCCCCACTTTATCGGCACCCTTTAAATCCCATCCTCGTGCGTCACACTTTGTTTCACGAGGCGTCACGGAAATGAGCGCTGTGCGTCGTAAATGTTAATTTCTCAGCGTCTGCTGTGAAAGTCCACACCTGATAGGGTTGGCTTGCGTCATCCGCACATCTGACCGGTGTGGTTTATGACAAGAGCCTTGCATGTGGGTCAGCTGGCTTTCCGTGGTGTCTTTCAGTCGTCTTTGTTAACAATTAACCCCAGAATTGGCTTGTAAACAGAATGCTGCAACACTTGATAGGTCACAGGACGTTAGCCCTCCTTTGTTGCAGCAGTGTGTGCGTAAAAGAAATGCACCACCAACTCTGTGCTTGCGGCAAGCCCACTTAAAAAAAAATAGTAATATGATTACTTTGTATTTCACAACACAGAGGAGCCGTGCGACTGACTGTAATTCTCTGGAGGTCTTTTTGAGAGGGCGGGGAAAACAAACACAACGGCCATGTTGAAACTGTGCTTGTTTGTGGAGCTGTTGCAGGCTGTGCCAACACAAACCTCTTATCACCTCCACAGAAGGCCATCAATAGCAGCACATGCTGTTAGCGCTGCATATCTTTTGGGAACTTTACGCTCGGGGTGGCCATTTGACTTAATATCTTTGATTGACTATCGGGAAAATGGTCGATTAATCGATTAACTGTCCATTTTTGCAGGGGGGATAGGGCAATCTCTCTTTTGAATACTCTGAATTCCTGTTTCCTGTTTCATTTTAAGACCAGTTGGAAAATTGCAAGAATTTACATTTTACCCTGTTGCATCTTCAGGTGCAAGTAGAGGTTCGAAGTAGAGCGATGGACCATTTAAGGGAGATTAACAAAGAGCATCCTTCGGGACAAACCATGGGATGATTTACAGTAAATGCTGCCTGTAATTTATGTGATTGTCATGTCAGTCAATCCATTTTAGCACCATTATCTTGCCTGTTGAATATAATCTTGATAGGAGGACCATTACAACCACACACATAACGCATTTGCTTCCCCTTGCTCTTTTGTCCTCCTCTGGCGACAGTTTGAGATTTTCCCGTCCCATTGTAGGCCCGGCTAATTACTTCCCTAAACCTCTTAGTGGTCTTGTGTCTGTCGCACTGTTTACGTGTAGCACATATGTCACGCTAGCTGCATTACGGGGGAACTCCACACACTTCCTAAAAGCTCCTTCCTAAAGAAGTCTTTATGCAAGGCTGCTGCATGTCCTAATAGATGCTTTTTGTTTGTGTGTGCATGTGGATGTCAATAATAATAAATACAAAACAAATAGTTCTGCACCATGAAAAATTGCAATGACCTTCTACATGTGATTTAAAAAGGTCAGGTTATCCTTAGTCAGCCTGATGTAGTCCTTATTAGACTTTGACTCTCTTGTAGTTTGGATAGTTTACAAAACTAAATTAATTTTGCTCATAAATCCAGCTTTTCCTGACCTGATACATTTTTCTTTTTATTACTGGAGGCATGATCTACATGGTCATTCAAGATATAAACATGCAGTCCTCACTCTATATCACAACGTAATGCTTTATCCGTATTCGGACCCAGTGATGGCCCGTTACGGACCCGTGACCAATTAATGTGAACGGGAACTATAATAACATGGATATTGGAGCAAAACAACAACATCTTTCACTGACGGGAGAGTGGTGGAGTGCTTCTGCTGCAGAGATCTTGGTCAAGGGTAAACAATGTACTGTTGCAGCTTTTCTGTGAGACACTTATTAAATAATTATTTAATATTATTTTTTCAGCGAAACCGCTCCAGTTTTGTTTAACTTAAAAATAAGCCTCTTGTGTTCATGCATTGTTTGCACAGTCAAACTTTTTATTATTTATGTGAAATCGGGTCCTGTTTTCTTTTAAATGCAATTTAGGTGCCAAAATAAGTGTGTTGTAGGACAGTGGTTCTCGATTATTTTCTGTCATGCCCCCACTCGGGGACAGAAATATTATATTCGCACGCACCCAATTTGAAATAGCATTGAGAAACTGATAATATCTATTTATTTATCTGCACTGTACAGACTGAAACCAGCAAAATGCCACAAAATGGAGAGCAGTGAAGCATACAGTACAAGCATACTGAAATTGCATGCTGAGTACAACAAATTCAGACATGTTGGCAGGTCTGCACTAATATTGAAAGTCCTCCCTGCCTCACGCCCCCCGACAGTTCACGGTGACCCCTGGTGTAGGGAATCTTTGATTTGATTGTGTTTTGCAATAGGGCCCCAAAAACAGCAGATGCCCATGTCTTATAGAGGATCTTTGACTAGTGTTTTGCAGTAGGTTCTTAAAAACAGCAAGGGTGGGTGTGAGAGCCGTTTTCAGTGGGTCACGGGTCTTGGCCTGGGCAAAAAAATTATAATAACGTAATGACCCGCTGTCCGTGAAGGCACCTGGCAGGAGGGGAAGGACATCGAGTGGGGGCTGAACGTGTCAGCTGTCCGACACACAGCTGCCGATATATGCTGAAAAAGGGCCGGCCCTAAACAGACAAGCAGCTCATGTGTGTTACAGTCCTTTTAAATATAAGATATTTGACAAATTTGAGTTAGGGTCACCACTTGTCATTGGGGAGTGATGATGGGTCCCACAGTCGAGGACCACTGATTTGACTGACTTTGACTTTTTGTAGTAAGTCCTCCAAAAACAGTGGCACACCCATGTTAGCTAGATGATATTTTACTCGTGTTTTTGCAGTAGGTCCCTAAAAACAGCAGAGGGGTAAAGCTCTTGCTACGTGGAATGTCACCTCTCTGGTGGGGAAGGAGCCTGAGCTGATGCGTGAGGTGGAGAAGTTCCGGCTAGATATAGTCGGACTCACCTCGACGCACATGCCTATTGATGACCTACTGTGAAACCACTAGTCAAAGATACGTTTTCCCAGCTGTTTTTCGGCACCTACTGCAAACACAATAGTCAAAGATCTCCTATCTAACAGGACCACTGTGCTGTTTCTAAAAGAGTCAGCAGATATGTAGAAGAAGAGCAAAGTCTGCAGGGATTCTTATGTCTTTTTAGGAATTAGATTTAAAGTGCAGGAAAAGACCGAGATCAAGAAGATATATGACCTTAACTTCTTTCCCCTCATATAGCCTGCAGTTTGTGCCAAACACGATTACAAACAACGTCATAAATTGCACTAACAAAATTTCTTATCCTTACACTCTCGCCCACGGCCATCTTTGATGAGCAACAGCAACGCTATGAAGCGGCCCACAATGTGGTTGGGATAGATATCTCTCTTTTCATGGAATTACAGCTCAAATTAAATGAGAAAAGTTTGCAAAGTTTTCAAGTCAGCTTACATGTGTCTTGATGACAAAAAGCTTTGAAAGGAGGACGGCTCACAATGAGGACTATCTTCACACTCACTGGGTGGCCAGTCAGCTTTTGTCGCTTCATTTCAGATAAATACGTTAGCAACACACAAAGCCTGCAGTGAAAAACCTTCCATTCCTTAGCGTCGGAAGGTGTTGAGTGGCGTATTAAGGTGTTAAGGGGCTTCCGCATATTTGCAATGACAAGGGGACAAAAGACGAGTGTCAAGAGTTCCTGCTTGTTCAGTTGGAACTGTTTGAAATGCCAAGGAATACTGCTAGCAGGTGCCACTGTTAGCCTCGTTTACACCAAGCGGTACTGTTCGGTACGGTGCACATTTCATCTGGAATGGACATTTGACAAAAAAATCCTTTGAAAATTTACAAGCGTTGATTTTTTTTTTAAAGGATAATCTGAAAGGATAATCGGAATGTTCTAAACTCCTGTTTCAATGCCTGTGTTGTACTGGGCAGAATAATGTTGCAACAGCATGGATGGTAATCAGATGTTTACGTCTTTAGACAGCAAGCTCGGTAAGAAACTAAGGGTGCCTCTGCTGGTTGCATGTAGTAGTAGTAGTAGTAGTAGTAGTAGTAGTAGTAGTAGTAGTACTTTGAATTACAACAGACCTCTGTTTATTTAACTTTATTTAGCTATTTAGCACGACTGTGTTAGCATTTTTGGGTGCGCTACAGGCGTTGTGCTACTATAGTATTCTATTTCATGCTCCGAGTCCATGGTTCTCGCCTGGAAAAGGCTGGAGTGCCATATCTGGGATCAGGGAGGAAATCCAGACCCCAAGTGGAGGAGTTTAAGTACCTCAAGGTCTTGTTCACGAGTGAGGGAAGGATGGAACGCGAGAGTGACAAGTGGATCGGTGAGGCGTCTGTAGTGATGCGGACTATGCATCGGCCCGTTGTAGTGAAGAGGGAGCTGAGCCAAGACGCGAAGCTCTCAATTTACCGGTATGCGTAAGTTCCTACCCTCACCTGTGGTCATGAGCTTTGGGTAGTGACCGAAAAGAAAAGGTCATGGGTACAAGCGGCCAAAAAGAGTTTTCTCCATAGCGTGGCTTGGCTCTCCCTTAGAGATAAAATGACAAGCACTGTTATGCAGGAGAAACTCGGAATAGAACCGCTGCTCCTCCGCATTGAGAGGAGCCAGATGAGGTGGCTTGGGCATCTGGTCAGGATGCCTCTCGGACGCCTTCCTGGGTAGGTGTTCAGGGCATGTCCGACTGGTAGAAGGCCTCGGGGAAGACCCAGGACACGTTGGAGAGACTATGTCTCTCAACTGGCCTGGGAATGCCTCAGGATCTGCCAGGAGGAGCTGGACGAAGTAGCTGGGGAGAGGGAAGTCTGGGCTTCCCAGCTGAGGCTGCTGCCCCCGTTACCCGAACTCAGATAAGCGAAAGAAGATGGATGGATGGAGTTCATGCTAGGGGTGGGAATTGCAAAGTAAGTAAGTCACCATGCAATATTATCACGATATTTAGCCAGTGATAAAGACAATATCACAATAATGTGGTAACAATTAGCGACATCAATTATACTAAAGTGTTTACATAGCTGACACGGTTTACCCAACACAAATTGTGCCAGTGAAAACATAGCGATAAAGTTTGAGCGCTTCCGGGTCTTTCGTGCCAACTCAAAGTAAAATAAGACTTTCCGACTGAGGAAGAAGTCAATCATCTTCAAGGGCAGCTTAAATGATTGAGAAGCCAGAAGGGAACCATCACTGCTTTCACTTTTGCTAATCACGAGAAAGCAGCTCATTGTTAACTTTAGTGTGATGGAAAAAAAAAAGGAGCCTAAAAGTATGGATGCCAGAGAAGAAGGCTCGCCCTACTCTGCAATCAACACATTTGAACCCAATTTTTTTTCCAATGCCTGCAGCCAGCTTTCCAAAGAAAAAAAAAGCTAGCTCCCATCAAGTTTGCTGGCTGACAAATTTGTTTTGACGTTCACCTTTTTTTATTTATTTGGTTTTTAATGTAGCTTCATGTGAGCAAGGCTGATAGAGTTGGCTGCTCGCCGTGATCCAAACCCTTGGCGCTGCACGGGATATCTTTCGCAGCAGATGCCAGAGTCGGGCAGATGCTCTTCATCTTCAATGAGACAAATTCCTGAAGTGATGTTTTATCATTATTTATTTCTGCTGCTTATTTACACCCCACTCTGGCTTCGTAGAAACTACGACGCGAGGAAAAAAAGTATGTAGCGCTGCTAAACGGCCGAGCAATTAACTAAAAAAGAAACAGCAAAAACATAGATTAATATAGAGCATATGCTCCCAAAGCGGGGTATGCGTACCCCTAGGGGTACACCAATTGTGACTGGGGGTACGTGAATAAAAAAACAAAAAAGAAAAAGAATTAGCGCGTAACACTCACAATTACGAATGCGCCTGAGCACCTCACGGGGCGAGGAGAACGGAGCAGAAAGTAGACAATTCATGAAGTTGTTCATTGTGGTGTGTGCATTATATGAACTAATAAGTCAATTTGATGATTATTTTGTGCATTAAGAGTGTTTAATCTTGGCAATTTCATTTATATTGGTGTTCCAGTCCCCGCACGGCGCAGAGGTGAGTCGGAATTCCCCCGAAAATGAGGCTTTATTGTTGGTTGTATGTATTTTTTGTACTTCGGATAATACTTTATCGTGACTGTTAGACTTTTCCCTTCAATTTGGTATTAAATTAATATGCAGACTTAAACCATAGCCATCGCGAATGGGAAAAAAAAAAAAAACAATTCAAATTCAACCCATTCAAATGGAAGGATGCCAATATCAGACTGGGATAAAAGGTATGTAGGATGATTATTTATCTATTTCTCAGTGCTCACGTGAAACTTTATCAACATGTGGCCATGCAAAATGCACATTTTTGACCCGAAATTACTATAAAATAATGAAACAATTAATTCTGTTCAGTATTCAAGTTCATTCAGATAAAAATGTTTATGTTTTTAAGTGTGCAGGAGTAGGGGGTACATGGCTTCAGGTCAAATATCTGAAGGGGTACGCAACTGTAAAATGTTTGGGAACCACTGATATAGGGGGAGGGGGGAAACCGCTAGTCAAAGATCATCTGTATGACACGAGCGCTTTGCTGTTTTTAAGGACCTACTGCAAAAATGCTTGTCAAAGCTGCTGTACTTGACAGGGGCACTCTGCCTCGTGTTTTTGCGGTATGTCCTTATAAACAGCAGTTGCTCTTGGCATATAAATGATCTTTGGTGTTTTTTGCAGTAGTTACTTAAATAAAACAGACACCGATGCCGCATAAAGGATCTTTGACAAGCATTTTTGGCAGTAGCTTCTTAAAAGGAGCGGTCCTGTCATACAGAGGATCTTTAACTAACAATTGTGGCGGTAAGTTCTTCAAATCAGCAGTCATATCCATATAGACCTTGGTGTTCTCGTACTTTCCCTCTCACTGTAACCCCACAGAACAACGCTCTCGCTCTCTTTTATAGTTTGCTCAATTCTGTTTGATTTGTGTCTAACCTGCTGCTTGAGGTGTCCCCTCAGGGTGTGTGTGTGTTTTTGTGTGTGTGTGTGTGCCTGTTGAATGTTTATGTATGCATATGTGCTGTTGTTAAATGAGATCATGGCACCTTTGTTGATTTGAGGTCACCTGGGGCCGCAATCTCTTAATGAGGAGCACAAAGTGGCCTTCGTTCCTCAGGGAGCTTTCAAGTCATCTCCGCTGTGACCTTCCTTTTGTTGCTGCCACTTCTCCCCATGAATTATAACTGCGACACTGAGCCACATTTGTTTTTCCTGACTGCTCTGCTATGCCGTGGTGTTTTGCTTGTTCATTGTCGCCTGCCCCGGAGCAGGATTTTGTGGCGGGTATGGGATGCCTTGTTGATCCCAGAGATATCCTCCATGCGTTCCCCACTCACTTGATGTCTGACTTTTTATATTCCTCCTTTGCCTCCTTATTATGACGACTGTGCTCATTCAAGTGCATGCAAATGTGTGCTTGAAGTGTGAATACTAATGTTGTGTCTCTCTGGCAGGTTTTAGCCTTTGATTGTGTCAGAGTGGGACGCGTCTAGCAGGGGACCAAGGAGGAGGAGGACGAGGCAGCAGTGCGGACTCGAGACATGGCGCCCCACTCACCCAGAGGGGCGTGGCTCGTCCTGCCTCTGCTCAGCTGCGTGGTGATGTTCTCAGCGGCAGACAGTAAGACGCTACATTCACTCAGTCTCAAAAAAATGTTAATAATGGTCATCTAATGATGGATTGTGTACTTTTGGAGACTACGCTGACATTATTATGCCGAGCTGGAGCGTCACTGTTGTCGCACATCAAGAAAACGCTCTCAAGCTGTGCAGTCTTGATCTTCTTGTGAAAGAAGTGATAGTCTTTAAATAACTGCCGTCGGTTTTCTGCAAGGATGAAAGCTTTAGAAATAAAACTACACTGGGAATTTAAAGTTTAAATGTCACACGTAATCATTTCTTACTACTAAAATAAAAACAACAAATAATATTCCACTTACTATCGTCACCAAATGGCTAATATAATCATACATTAAAACACAATACATTTTTACACTGGTCAAAGATCCTGTGCATGACAGGATAGCTATGCTGTTTTTGAGGATCTACAGTATTGCAAAATTGTTGGTCATTGCAACAAAAAGAAAACTCAAGTCCAAGATCCTCAATATGAGAGCATATCTCTGCTGTTTTTGAGGATCTATTGCAAAAATGCTGGTCATTGTAAAACAACAAATTCCAAGTCAAAGATCCTGTTGTCAAATAGAGATCACTGACTTGTGTTTTCTCTTGCAGTAAGTCCTCAAAAACTGCAAAAATTGTAGTCAAAGATAGTCTATATGACAGAATAGCACTGCTGTTTTTGAGGATCTATTGGAAAAAATGCCGCCCGTTGAACAAAAAAAATTCCAAGTCAACGATCCTCTATATGACAGGATAGCTCTGCTGTTTTTGAGGACCTACTGCAAAACTACTTGTTATTGCAACAACAACAAAAATATCCCAAGGATTTGCAATAAGTCCTCAAAAAGCAAGGTGCTCCTGTGATATAAAGGATTTTTGACCAATGTAAACATATTACTTGTATTTTAGTGTATACGACTATATCAAGATTTTACATGTTTTCCAAATGTGACTCGGCCTTAGGAGGTTGCAATGTCGAACATCCATCTGTTCGTTTCTGCTCCGTCGGCGGTGACTGTGAATGACAGGCTGCAAAATGGAGCAAGAGACGCTGAGGCACTGTTGCTTCACCTTTTGGGGCTTGGGGTGGGCGGGTGAGGGGGACTGTGAGCCTCTGCCCTGACGCCAAGAAAAGGGTCAGGGACAGAATTAATTCAGCACATGACCTCACCTATAGTGCTGTCAGAGGGTCACTGTAATTCAATTATACCCCCAACATCACTCCCCCCCCAGCCAGCCATGACAGTTGGCCCATTCTATCATGTTCGGCTCCAGCAGGATTTGTTGTTGTGAACTCTTTGCCTCCTCAAACTCACTTACTGTCTCTTGTGGCATGTTGTGATTCTTTTGTGACCTTACAGGAAAATTTCTCTTCTGCGTTTGTGGTCTTTGCATAGTAGAATTCAACCAATTTAGGCTCCAGATATATCTTTATCAATGTTTTCCTTGTCTCAGATGTTAGTAGTGAATAAGTGATATGTGGACAAGGAAGACTTCCCACTGGAAAAAAAACAGAAGGAACTCAGTAAAGGCGTGCTTCTGGTCTGAGGTTAAACATTGCTTGTATTTTAGTATTTTAGTGTGCATGCATGCTCAGGGACAAAAAGTAAAGGCTGAGACCTGTTATTACCCTGAGTGCAGCGCAGACGTAGAATTAAAATAAGACTGTTGGGGGGCGAAAATAACAGCTACCACTAATAGCAGGGTTGTGTAAATTTGGTGCCTGTAATTTTGCTGCAACTTAGTTATGTGAACTTGATAGCGCCGCTTTGGATTTCCTGTTGTAACGCAGACACCAGACAGATCTGATCAGGAGAATGCATGACAGATTTACAATTGAATGGCCTGAGTTTGTCTTGTCAAGATTCCCAGGTTTAGTCTTCGGAAAAAAACAAACAAAAAGAAAAAACACATCAATTGTCTGTCACTTTGTGATAGAAAGTTATCCAAGTGAGGAGCTCAGAAACAACATAAAAACAAACAGAGAAACTCTGTTTTCGTTATTCATTCGAAAAGGTGCAATAAAAAAACCCCGAAATGTGCGAAAAGTAAAGCCGTTTTTTTCCATAGAAAATCATGTAAATCCAGCAAATCTGTTCCAGACATCCGAAAATATAAAGAATACATTTTATAGAGAATAATTATCGTTTTACATTCAGAAAACAATGTGAAATAATTCTAAATGAGGAATGAATGATAACCAAGACATGTATATGAGAACACAGGCAAAATTTTGGTGAAAACTGGGGCGTTCAAAAACTGGGGCGTTTGACTGCACGTGCATCGGTACTTTCCAATAACCATGTACTGTACTGTACTGTATGTCCCGCTTCTGTTTAGCAAGTATTTTGTACAAAACATGCATAAACGACTAAATTACATACCGGAAACATGTGAATTCAAAATTCTAATCATTGACGGCAACATCATGTGTGATTGTACGTGCTGAATGGTAAAATACAACAGTTTGTATGTTTGACAACCGAGATTTTCAACAAAAATCAAATCATACGAAAACTGGTACCTTCAAAAACCAAGGTTTGGCTGTACATTTAAACACAAGTAGCAGCATGACTACAGCCCCTTTTACACAGAGATCCCACAAAGTTACAGCATGAGAACGTAATACACAATTTAGCGTTAGCTTTTCACACAGAAACCATAAAAGGAGGGCTATTTCTTCAGCTTTTCCATACTAACGTCCTGTAATCATATAATTGTATATGTGACAATGTCACCTTGTAGGACAGCGACCATTGCTTTCAGCACAACAGGCAGCGAGCAGTGAGTTTCACATGTACAAACTGCCATTTTGACATTCCCCTTTTACGCAGGTGTCATCCTGGCTGTATTACGGATTGGAAACTACCTTTGAAGGCTGACGATTGCCGGGGTGACTTGTTTCCCCAGCATTCTGCATCACTGCCTTGTAGAATGGCAACATGGAAAAAATTCAGATAAATCATGGCTGTGTAACAGGGGCGTACATTTGCGCATTAACAAGTCAAAAACATGTTTTCTCCCGTTTCCAGTAGCATTGGGAGCCAAACCACATGCAGAAACAACAAGTGGCACTATATAAACCTTAATGTCAGGTTTTTGTGCCAAATCCGATGATTTACCGATGGAAGAAGGTAATTTACGGAAAAGTTATGGATTGTTATAATTCTTTCTGTAATATTTTCTTGGTGTTGAGATTAATATAGAAATATTATTTGGGGAAAAAAGGTAGCTAAATCCCATCCTTAATGTAGAATCTAAGGTTATTTAGGGTTACAACAATTGCTATTATAATATCAATATATAAACCTTTATTTAACCATTAAACAATGAATTGATGGTTCAAATAATGGAAAAAATTCCCCTGTGGACGGTTTTCCAAAATGCCACTGACCTAAAACTCACATGGAGAAGCATATAAAACTAAAAATGAGCTTTCCAAAACGTCAGTGACCTAAAATCCAAATATAATTATACAAGAGATGCAGAAATGTTGTTTTGTTGCTATGTTGTTTGTTGCTAGCTTGGCCCTAAATGCGTTGAAGCAGATGCACGATGGCAAGGAGCATGGAAGAGTGCGTTGAGTGTCCTCCACCAAAAGATGCAGACATTTGCGTGTGTTTGTTTACCTATGCGCCGATTCATTGTGTCATTGTGTTCACGCTGATGCGCAATTAAGGCTGGTTGTGATGTCGCAGCTCAAATAAGTCCTGCGGCAGTGCTATCAGGTCTGTGACATTGTTGCGTCTTGTTTTGTCATTGAATAGGCAAGCACAATGTAGTGTTATTACAGCAAGTGCTGATCGCAGACATCCCATCGATCCCCCCCCAGCAACCCCCCCCGCACCCCCGGGAGCTGAGCCTAATCAAGCGGCTCTGCACCACCACCTCCACCATACTTGTACACAATAGGCCACCGGGGCCTGCAAGGTCAGCCTCAAAGTCGCACATAGCCAGCTCCTGTGTTCAAGCTATCTTTTTGCCATGGTGTCGTCGTGAGTTATACCTCCGGCTTTAATAAGCTTTTGATGTATGTGTCGCTGTGGCCGCGCCTCTCATGTTATCATCTTTCCGTGCCAGGACCACAAAGGCCTCCTTTGGGTGCACCCCCTGTTCAATCACATTAACAGGAGGATGACAATGCCACCTTAATGAACTGAGTATCTTTTAAAGTGACTCTTTTTACACCAAACCATCATTTTGAATAGTGTCATGTGCTCATATCTATAACATATAACAAACAAATAGTTCACTAGTTTGTACAAATACGAATACAGTCGTACCGTTGTTTTTGTTATTGATTGGTTCCAAAAATCAGACTAAAACCGATTTTTCTATAAGAAATGTAAATTCAATGAATTTGTTCCAGACACCCACAAATGTTAACACAAAACACATTTTTGAGAGAATAATGATAGTTTTCCATGCAGAAAACCAAGGCAAAATTTTGGCAAAAATTTTCGGAATCATATGAAACCCCCGATTTGACTGTCCGATAACCATGTATGTCCCGCTTCTGTTTTTGTTTCGGCATTAGCTAGTATTTACATATACACAAATAGAAAATACCACAAAGGACTAAATTAACATAGCAGCAATATGTACATTAAAAATTGTTGATGGCAACATTATGCTGGGTTAGCATATTCACTGAAGAAAAACAAAGTAACTAAATTTACAGGTCCCACGTCTGATGGGTAGTTGGCAGGCTTTATTTTAAGATTTGTAGCGAAGCCTGTGTTGGGGGCGTTTTCTTACAAAACTGTCCTCGGCCAAGCTGTGTGTATACATAAAAGGGGCCCTTTAAACAGTTTCAAGTGGACAAATGGCAAAGATGTCAATTTCGCCAAGGAGCCTGCAGTTTACGACGCTAACTTCACGAGCAGAGCAACAGCTCCAGAGTTCCTGCACCCCGCCATGTTAGACGAACAGGCTTAGATTAAATTGGCAAACTCAAGAAGCTCTCACAATGCGGTGATGTAATGAATGTGCCAAAGTGCTTTGCGCAGGGGTGGCCAGACGGGCAGCTGGGCAGCTGCAAATTGGATTGTGTTTTTAACTGTCCATGTGGTCGCCCTGTTCAAAATCAAACAGTGACAGAAACTGATTATCTTTTAATTAAAGGTAACCATATCCACCTTGGAGAGCCACTTCTGAGAGAGTAATGTGGTTAGCGCGCAGCTGCGCTCCATGCGCATCACCCCGGCAGCCGGAGCACCGCTTCGACGGAGGAAAACCATCCAGGAAAAAAAAACTAATACACCTTATTTGCTGAAGAGCGCAGTTTAGAGGGTGGACACATTTGAAGCAGAGTTTTTTCATAAGACAGTGCAGCAATGTCAGAGTGGAGGGTGGACAGGGTCTGCGGAGGTTAATGATGTGAGATGAATAGTTTAATTAGGGAGCTCGATAGCAGGGCTGTAAGCAGTCACACAAACCCTCAGCTGTGCCCTAGATTCATCAGTGCCACAGGACGACAAGATCCGCCGCCAGTGTCCTTCCAGAAAAGAGCATTTTAACTTGCGCTTATATCAATAGCTTTGTTGACAATGGACACCCCCTGTCTGCTTGTCTTTTGGGATTCTTTACTCTCCCACTCCAGGGAAGGCTAATTGGATAGGTATGTTGCTACACACCGGGGAAATGTTTGATCTTTAGCAATTCCTTAGGTGTGTCTAACGGTTTCCTACCTCCATGGTCTGTGGGGACGCCATTTACATTGGCACCAGTGCCAATGTAAGTAGTACTAACTGGACCGAAAAACTAAGTGGCTATCAGTGCCTCATTTGGGTGCTAAATGAATGCCACCTGAAGCAAGTGCTCGAAGGCACTATTGTGCTAGTAACGTTGTGTGAGTAAAACACACACAGTCTGACGCTCTTTTTAAACTCTATTGCCGTCCTTGACACACCAACAGCAGTACTCAATTCTATCACAGTAGACTTTAGCATCGGGATCTGATAACATGTAAACAATACCCAGTCCTACCCATGAGACAAATCGTACTGTGCTTGGGCCCACGTCCAACACGTTTGGCTCGTGCACCCAAGCACGGCCTACTTCACCCCCCAAGTCCAGCACATCCTGGTGTGAATCCGCCTACGAGGGCCAATCAGACGCCTGAGATTATGTTACACAAGCCCTTTTCCATGTCTACACACAAACACAGATGATACAGTTTTGGGAAGTCTTCACCATGGCCGAAGTGTTTCAAAAGTTCACTTTTTAAGGACCAAAAATAATTGTTGTTGTGGATGTACAGTAGGCAAGTCTCAACCCAAAGATTATGTGAACATGACGCAACTTGTTGGAGCGCTTACTGGTGAAATGTTCAATGCTGGCTTCTTCACAAGTCAAGAAAGAAAGCTTGTGAAAACCTGAATGTCTTTCTTGTTTTTTATTACTGCACTCATGCAACTGGAGCTAGCGGGGAGTTAAATTAGCTAAAGACTGGAGAGTGGTGTGGTCGGTCAAGACCATCGGAACAATGGTAGCATGGCTTTGTGGTCTCCAAGGGAGGGCTAATCCAGAGGAGGCACATTAATTAGGTGAGTGGGGTTGAGTGGGCGGGGGCGTGGGGGGGTTTATGGATGATGACCTAACCTCAAAATGGGATCGCTGAAAAAGTTGGGAGTCCTCTCGCCAGCTGAGCCCCAGCACCTCTCGGGATCATTTAATACACTTAACATTTAGCCCACATTGATCTATTAATTTTTAGTGCTAAGGCAATCCCCCCTTCCTCCCAGTATCCACTTAGCAGAGTAGTTTGCATTTCCATCACAATGGTGTCACATGTTATTCAAAATGTCCCACTTTGAATTTTTCATTTGCACAGAAGTTGTTGCATGCAAAGAGCCATAAACCAGTGTGCCAGCATTGTACACATTCTATGTCTTCCTGATACCAAAGCTAAACTGCTTTCAGCACCACAGACTTGCATCTTTTCAGTTTGCTGTTAGTTGTTAGTTTATGCTTGTGTTTTTGTTCCCTTTAAGCTGCGTGCCTGTGCAGTCGTGCACCGCTCCAGCGTTGTCAGCACACAGCAAATTTATGCAGTGCACAAATAAAATCCAACATGAACTGGAAATAAAATAAACACATAATTTATCCTGTACCATTTTGCAGTGCAACTCTGTGAGTGACAGGCGACAACAAGCGGTAACAACGTATAACACAACGACGAACACTGTCCAGCCAATGATAAGATTAATTTTTACTTACGCAGCCCATCAATGCATTAACAGCTCGTTGCGTAGTATATGCTGCTGTTTTCCAGCTTAGCGTATAGCTAATGAGGCAGCCAAGTTAAGAAAGCTGCGGGCTGCTTGCTAACCCGTGTTATGGCGACATAAACAAGCAGTACCACATTCACACACCAAGCCGAAGCAGTTCTTTTAATGTGGACTGGAAGAGGTGAATCTGGGTGCCATTTTTTCTTTTTTGAATGAGAAACGGCTGCTCTGAAAAATGTGTCGCAAAGCCAATTTTTTATTCCTTTTTTTTAATTTAGACAAAAGTAAACATATACATAGAACAAATATGTATGGCATCAATTTCAAGTACACTAGGTCCCCAACTTACGAACACCCGACTAGTGAACACTCGCGGATACGAACACAATCCGACTGGTCTATATTTTATTTTATTTTGCCTTGTAGTCGCTCATTCAGTATTTATACTGCTACTGTACATGCTTGACCAGTAGAGGGCACTGTGACACTGCTAATGCAGCCTTAGAGCTAATGGGACCAACAGAGGAAGAGTTAGGCTGGGGAGATAAAGCTAAATGGAAAGCTAAATTATACAACCCGGACAGAGCGTGTGATTAAAGTTTATGAAGAGTTAATAGGCCTGCTTAATTCTACATCACCCACAGAACACTACCTCTTTTAGAAGAGTCTAACGACGACGACGATTTGTCCTTTTTTTCAATAACTCTTCCTCCTCCTCCACCACAACGACGTATGCTCGACCACTCCTCTTCAAAGGTAAATAACATTTATCATTACGTATTATTATATCACTTTTATTATTGTTTTTTTCATTAATTATCCTCGTTTAATATTACTACTGCATCCAAACTCATATTTACATACATACACATATACTGTATATATATACACGTACATGTTGTACCTATATCATTGGTAACACACTAAGTCCCCAACTAATGAACACAATTGGTTCCAGACGACCGTTCTTAAGTCGAAATGATTCAGTCACTCCCTCCCAGCGTCTGTTTGCCTGCTCCCTGTACTTGTCCCCTCCTCCTCACACACCGAGCAGCGCTCTTCCTCTGCCGCTCTGTCTCACGCAGTCCGCAGTAGGAAGAGACAATTGAAACGCGAAAAGAAACTGCATTTTCTCTACACCACTTTGTAAACCAATATAACACTACACTTTAGTGTGATGCTGTCTGGGCCCGTCAAGGAGAACATTCTAGTTTTGTATGGTGCATATCCTGTGTAGATCAATGCTCTTTTTTCATATATTGGCCTATATAACGGTTATCAGCTTTTTTCAGCCCCCAGTATCGAAATATGAAATAGGGTGAAAATGTGTCAAAATACGCATGCCTACTGTGTTGCCTGTGGTACTATTGTTCGGAATATACACCACTTGGTGGTACTTTTACTAATCCTTAAAGTTTGAGCTCCCCCACAGGTTGGATTGACGTCTCAGAGAGCTACAAAACACACTGCAACTTTAGTATGTTTAGCTGAATCACCACAAAATTTGGTATACAGCTTTAGGGGGCTAACAAGCACACGCGTTTAAAAGTTGAGCAAGATTGGTTGAAAAACATGGGCGTCATCCAGCAAAACATCTCTGCAAGGGCACAGGTGGGACTTAGCAACTAATGTCCGTAAGTCATTGAGCATTTGTCTAATGATTATACAGTGGAACCTCGGTTTGGGCCATTAATCCCTTTCAGAAGGGCCGACTCTAACTGAAACATACCCTAAACAAATCAGTTTTTCCTATAAGAAATAATAAAATCCAATTAATCCATTCTGGAGGCTCAAAAATATTAACACAAGACCCTTTTTTTATAGTTTTACATGCAGAAAACAATTTGAAATGCATATAAAAATATATAAATGAGTGAAAGAGATAAATGAATATTGAAGGGAAAACTGCATTTTTAAATTTTTATTTTGTCCATCATCTACAATCCTTATGTGAGACATGAACACATGTCTTTCTGTGAAGTTCTGAAGATATAAAAGCAGCTAAAGAGACTTAGCTAAGAATGCACATAATCGGAAACACCGCCTACAAAAAAACAACAACGCTCCATTGACATATAATGTGACGTGCATATTAACCAAGCTACAGAAACATTGGTATTATGTTATTAATTATTATGTTAATATATTATTATTGAAGTTGTTACGCCGATCAAACTACGTTACTGGCGTATTGACACCTCGCCTCACCACACCGGCTCGCTACTATCCGCTAAAGGACCAAAATACGGCAAAATACTGTAAGTATTACATGTGATCATGAATGTGCCTACATGGTTGCAGCATGTATATAAAACCGTAAAACCTGGTTGGAGGTTTTTAGAGGTGTTTTGATCGCGGCCTTTGTTGCCGGCATAGGTGTGTCCCATTACTTGCAACTTACTATTTTTTTCTGTTTTTTGATCTTTAGAACGCACATATAAGAGAAAGACATGTCACATGATGGGCAAAATTCCCCAAAAAGTGCAGTTTTCCTTTAATGTCACTTTTTCCATCATTGAAAATGTGGTTGTTGATAAAGACGGCTATGACACAGCGAGATCCACCTTTGTGTTTTGTTATGACTTATTTCCTGGAATCCAACAGTGTGTCTCAACTTCTTTATCAAAATGCTGGCACTTGCAGCTTTCTTTGGCTCTGTTTTGGGTTATTTCGCAGCCGTGATCAAAACAAAGCAGAGACTTGTGGCGTAACTGTGTCAGTTAGCAAAGAACTACAGAGTCAACCTCTGATGGCATCATAGACGGGCAACGGAGGCAGTGACTTCTGGTTCCGGTTTCCATTTTGTTAGCACACTAATAGGCTGACAGGACAGTTCTGGCAGCGAGTTGAGATACTTGTTAAAAAAACATAACATAAATGACACATTTTTATTGTGTGCTTACCTTTACACATTTAACAGCACATGCTCATTATGAAGTGGAGATACAGGGTTTTCGAGAAATAGGTGAGCTCTTTGTGTTGTTCTAACGCAGGCTAAAACTCTGCCATGTGACATCCATAATGGTAATGGTTTGATTAATTAAAAATGCATACAAGTTACGCTGGAATGCATCACGTCATACAATTCGCAGTTCCACATGTCCAAAAGGAGTCGAAAGAAGCAAAGCTTAGTCCAACCCCCCATCCGTTTCACATCAATTGCAATACATTTGTTCACTTCCTGTATTCCAAATGCACTCTTCGCCACATCGCAAAAGGATAAGGTACTGTAACAAAGTGGTAAAATAGCTGTCAAAGATATTGTCACCGTAAATAATTCATATAACAGTAACAATAAATACTAAGTATAAAATAGACACAACAGAACATAGTGTTGTAGTGGTTAGACATAGCATTTTGTACACAATGGTTCAGGACTCTTCTTCCTTGTATTTTGCAAACATCAACTTCTTATACTGTTTCTTGAAATCGCTCATATTTGTGCATTGTTTGAGTTCCTTGCTCAATCCGTTCCATAATGTGAGTCCACATACTGAAATGCTGAAAAGTGTTAGCGTTGTTCTCGCATATACTGTCAGCGTTTTAAGTTGAGTTTTTCCCTGAGATCGTATTTTCCTCAGCAGGTTATGGTTTGCTTTATGCATAATTTTAGCCGTTTGAAAATTTGCCAGATCATCAAATTTTAATAATTGTAATTTTAGAAACAGAGGGTTTGTATGTTCTCCATCCGCGGCGTTATGGATTATCCTAACTCATCTTTTTTGCAGTACATTTAGCGAGTGAAGTGTACTCCTGATTTCATCCGTGATCCATGAAGGGGGAGTGAGTCATGTTCACCTAAATGTAGGTTTGATGTCTGTCTGAATAAAGTACAACCCATCCCACATGGTCTCTATTAAAAAGTAAAGTGGTTATTCTTAAAACATTTGTTTTAAATGCCCACTCCAGGCGTCGCTCTCTGCTCAAATCACGGTGCGATTTGTCTTCCTTTCCCAAATGTCACATGGTGCTTATTGGCCATCTAAAGAGAGGAGAAGAGTGTGCGTAGACGTTAGCCTCCCTAAGTCATAATCGGAGCTGGAGAAGATGAAAGCTGCTACATAACCAAGGCTCACACTGGGAAGGAGAGGAGCGAAGGGTAATTGCACTTAGAGTTCTTGTTCTTTCTGTGCTGTCTTGAATAATTCACAGAAAGCTGCAAGGCTTTGATAGAACCATCTACCCGCGCCCCAGCCCCCACCATCGCCCCTTCATGGGACACTGGGGTATTGAAAGTTTGATGTTTTTTTTCTCTCTGGCCGCTATAGCTTTAGACAGCATTTCTGTTCGGACAGCAGTGATGAGTCACATCACTTGCACGCCGTGACTTGAAAAAGAAGATTGGTGTTGTGTCGTGTTGTGTTGTCATGGGTGAATTTAGTCTGGTTTGACTGGGAATGACTTTTCTTTGATTATGATGATTGATTCCATGGTCACAATCAAAGATCAGTGAATTGACAGTTGCAGCTCTAGTCAGCATCCAGCAGCTTTATCCAGCTCTGCATGCACTTTAAAATGTTGTTACTCTGCTGGTGTGAAAGTCCTGTGTGTTGCACTCTTCACATTGTTGTTGACAATCAACTCACCAGTGCTATGAATGCTGACTGAGCAATGTGCTCCTTACTGCTACTACAACAGTGGTTCTGTTGCGTCTGTGTTGTGCTGACATATTTATTCATAAATGACCACATGGTCAAAGAGAGCTAGGTTTCCCTTTCCACTCTCTCAGGCACTCCAGATCATTCTAAAAGTTAAAAAAAATCAACTTGTTGTATGCTGTCTATTTTGAAGTTACCCAAATAACAATTAACGAAAGTTAAAGTCCCCTCGTCTTTGCTCTTTTGTTGAATACACTATAAACTATACACTATAATTACAGCAATTATGGTAACCAACAATTACTAATTCCACAAAATTGATAATTATGTTGTTCTTTCCATCACATTATCAGTTATTTATTTTAGACACCCAAAAGAGAGGAGTCTACCACAGCATCGTGTTTTTATAAGTCATTGACAGTAATACCAAAATCACCACAATACTTCTCAATTTTCAGCTCCAAAACACAAATGCAGACATAATGTTTATTGGCTTAAACAGCCCAGAGTGCCTCAATCTCATTGAGGTAAATAACTTAAGGGGGGGGGGGGCAGCTTTATTTGTACTTCATTGCAAACAAGCCGCCCGCTAATTGTCGGCAAAGGCATAAATGGAAGCGTTCCATTAAAACGAAGCGCTCTGATGGCATCAGATGTATCCCCCACTAAGTGTCGCCTCGCAAAATGATAACTTGCTAATCTATTATTCATAAGAATTAATGGTTTTCACTCTACCGCACGCACATCGATCCCTGATACTCGACACCGCAGAGAGGAGCAGGTTTGGAAATGTGCTAATTGTCTGTGCCATTTATGAGAGCCTTCCTGCTTTCTCTGCGTTCAGCAATTTGGCACATTCAAAACCACATAAAATAGCTGTTCGCTGCTCTTATTTTGACAGTTAAAGCCTCTTTGCTTCGGTTGACGAGCTCTTGCATTGACAGCGAAGGAACCCTGAGGAAGTGTTAAATACTCGTTGTGGTAATTGTCAGGGCCACGTTTAATAGGCAACTTTGCACAACCTGATGTGTGAGGTTTGTCAGAAAAGTTGCAGGATTGCTGTCACAAAAGATATACCTAAATTACATAATCTCAGAAGAAAACTGAAACATACTAAACCGAAGCAATTTTTCCCATAGGAAAGAATATAAATCCAGCAAATTTGCTGCAGACACATTTGTGTCACATGGTAGTTAATTAGGGTTAACGCACCACTTGTTGCTTTGGCATGCTACTTGACGCTCGCTTATGTATTTTAATGCTAAAAACACTTTTGTGCAATTTCAATTTGCACCGCTACGTATCTCCTTATGTAGGCTAATTTTATAAATATTTAATTAAAAAAATGTATTATTACAATTATTTGTTTATTTTTTATATTAATTGGTTGGCAATGTTTAAAGCATGATTTTGTTTTGGAGAGGAGCATTTTTTCCCCAACATTGTAGTTATTGAGCCTTTTCCGGAAGTGACTCTCTTCCAGGGTTCAAGAGCCACCTGCTGCTTTGACATGCTAACAACTGCTTTGTATAACTTCACTTTGCCTCCTTTTGTAGGCTAATTTTAGTTAGTATTTTTCTATTTTATTGAGTTATTGAGCCTTTTCCGGAATTGACTTTCTTCCACATAGCCGTACAGTTAGGGTTAAAGCGCTACCTGTTGCTTTGGCATGCTACTTGACACCTGCTACTGCATTTTCATTTGACCCCGCAGTGAGAAATATGTTTTTATTACAAATATCCATATTTGCGTGGACCACTTTCTATTTTTTTGTTACTTTATTACTTAATCACAATCATGCCTCATCATTGGTCATATAGCAATGGCATGTTAGAGCAGCCAATGAACGTACAAACAGTGACTGGAAAGTCTACCTAATGATGCTACTGTCAGACCAGACAGGAAGTTTGGATATCTAAGAGTATTTCTCCAGCAAGTTGATCTAATCTCATCATCTAATCCGTCATTTTGTCTCTTGACGAACACAAGCAATATATTCCCATCTCTGTAACCTCAGCCTCCGCATCCTGACATGTCTGGCAAGCACCTGTGCTGACAGTTCTGGCAAACACCACCTGGAAAAGTGCATGTGTTAAAGACACGTGTGTCAAGATAGTGACTTTGGAGCATTATTTAGATGTGGAAAAAAAACCCCGGAAAGCAAGAAAGAGAGAGAGTGCACATCTCGGAAGGATTTGCATAGGTAGGCTTGTGTGTTCTTCACCTCATCCCTGCCGTTGTTTTCATGTGACAAGTGTCTGACAGCCGGGGAAATGGGACACAAGGCAGTGGCAAAAAGACTTTAAGAAAAGAAGTGACAAAACCTAACCGTGCAATAACATCAACTGTCGCTGATGGAGGAACACCCAGTTCTTGTCCAAATAGAACCTTCTAGCCTTTTGTTAGAGCGCTATCACCCTCTTTACATTGTGTTTGTATGTGTGTGTGTTTGGGTTGACCACACACAGTTTTGACATTTCGTGAATGATCTGGATCAGCCTTTATCCGTTGAGAGCCCAAAGTTTTTGGTTCCAAGTCAGGGCTCCAGACTGCAACTAAATGGTCGCACTTTGCGACTAAAATATGAGACATCGCAAGTAAATTTTTCATTTACTCGTGCATCTGTGACCAGATAAAAGTATGCCCATGGACAAAGGACGCACTATATCCCTTACTACTGTGGGAAAAATAGTCTATAAAGTGTGTAGTCAATCGACGACAGCTTGTAACAGTCTAAGCCTATTGATGCCAGAGTGTGTGATTTCTCTCTTTGGTACGTTGAATCTTGTGGTATTAGTAAGTATGTGGTCTACTGTTCTGCATATAAAACTATACCTGTTCTGTGTAAAATATAGTTTTGTTCACGTTTTTGTGTGCCAGGAACAGATTAATGGGATTTACATTATTTCCTATGTATTTCCTATTAGAAACATGTTTTTGGTTTTTGTTGAAAACCGAGGTAGCACTGTATTTTGGTCATTTTCCAGAAACATGGCCCAGGGCTTAGGAGTGTTAAAGCTCATCTACTTATCCTCCAAACTCTTGTCATTTCTAAGATTCAGCTTCTAAACATTTTTAAACACAATGGAAACGAGGCTGCTTCTTTAATTTGAGGCAGAGGACTCTTGTTTAATGCCGTCTGATCCACTGTCATAGCAACAAAGCAAAAAGCCTAGCATGCATTATCTTCACCGGAACCGCCACACACAGATGTTAGCGGACGGACTCTCCAAGTCAGGTTAGAACAGTGATAATCAGGTCTTTAGGATGCCGAGCCAGCACCCTTCGCACGCACGGATGCATGCTCTTGCATACGTTCTTAAGAGCTTATCAGGTTAGAATCATTAGCGCTGCAGTCACAGTCGGATGCCGCAGAAAAGGATTGAGTGATTGTGTGCTTGCACTGTAAATATTTTCACTGTGACTGCCAGGACCAAAATATCACCCAAATGTCAGCCAGGTTTGGGAACAATGAAAGGGAGGCACAGGTCACAAAAGTGCGGATGGTGGGGGGGGGTTTATGTATCGTCAAGCACGCATAACAACCCGAGCGCGATGACACTTCTTCTTACTTACTTTAAATTGCTGTGCAAGTGTTGTGGAAAACAGCCCGTGTTTAATTCCAGTTGGCGTTTTTATTATTACACACACCAAAGTAAAACACCTCATAGCAATTTACGCTAAGTGACATCCCGTTTATGGCGGATTATCCCGCTTGGACTTTTAAGCAGAAAAGTTGTCACATTTATTCCGGCGCCTCGAACAACTTGGATTTGCATCTTGCAAGCTTACAAGACTTTTATATATGTATATATATATATAATATATTTTGGCATTCATACATACTTACGTTTGTATGTTGAGTGCACATTTTAATCCAGGATGAAAAAGTCTGCCTTTACAAAACTAATAATGCTAATATTTATATAACAATATGTTTATTATAGTGGCTGTAGGTTGCAGTGACTTATATATTGCATTGTGCTGAGAGCAATTTTTCATTTTGTACAAAATATAAAAGATATATATACAAAATACAAAAGAAAAAGTAAAAAAAAAAAAAAAGTAAAAAGTAATGACAGCACCGCGATACAGTTTATGGCAAGGATTAGGTTTGAAAACACTCCGTGTTCTAACGTTGATGATCTGTTGAGCTCTTATACATCAAGTGTTGTAAATGTTTTGGATACCATTGTTCCTGTGAAGGTTACAATGGTTAAAAGTAGGCAAAAATCTTTGTTTTTGGCACACAGAAACAAAGAGAAAGTGTTATCAGTCACCTCAAGACGCTTTCTTTAAAACTAAACATCAGGTTAGGAATCTAGGGGTATTAAAGGACTCAGATCTGAACTTTAACAGCCACATTAAATCAATGACATCATCAGCTTTTTACCACCTAAAACACATTGCCAAAATTAAGGTAATACGGGGCTCATTGGGCTCTCTAAACGTGCAGCAAAACAGCTGCAGTACTTTAAATGTACTCTTTGCCAAGACACATAGGAAAATGATCAGGCTTGACGTTGCTCACTGTCGCGTGTGCATACCCGGCTCCGCTCAACTAGACCGACATTCGCAAATGCCAGGCTTCTCAGCGTTTTTGTTTCCTGAACTTTTTTTTTATGATGGACTGTTCGTAATGGCGTTTTCTGAAATACATATTTAAACAATTAGTAGTAGTTGTGAAGTATAGGAGATGTCACGAGATTAGAACATCACCACACCAAGCATCATGGGAAATGTAGTTTTTAGCCATATAAGCTGCAGGGTTCAACGTTTTAGAAAAAAAGTAGTGCCTTCTACACCGGAATTTACGGTAATAATAATAATATTTATTTATTCATTTATTATTATTATATTGTGTTGTGTCCTGTTGTGTTATGTTGTGCATGTTTGAGTCTTCCCTGAACAGCTGCGGAGCCAACTGCTGGTTTGGGTGTAACGGACTGTAAAGAAAACACAAAAGTGATCAGATAAAGCAACATCCACAACATTCACATTTGAAATAGCAACACCTGTAGCGATGATCAAACCAAGAGTGTGCCCTCTGCTATGGTTAGGTTTCTACGTACACATTCAAGTCCCCTCAGTGACCAAACGGTCAAAATCAGTGCACACAACTTCAGTTAAATCAGCAATGAAAGTCAGTTTTAACACCATTTTGAATGACACATACTCAAAAGAAAAAGGCCCAAATGACTCTTTTTGGGTGAGTATATTGTCCCTGAATATGGCACAAACACCCCCACCCGTCTGGTTTTGTTGCGTTTCAGAAACAAAGGTGAAATGAGGAGGACTAGACTCAATGAGGGCATCATTAGCTCTGTGTCTGTCGAGCCATGTCTCAGTTAAAAACATACAATCAAGACTGTAAAAGAAAATAAAATTATTAATAAAAAATGATGTATTACTTAAAGACCTGACATTGAGTGCAGCATGTCCAAGATTAGCGAATGTTGAACTGGGTGTTGTGTTCTTGCAAGGGATGTGGATCATATTGCTGTGATCGGACAGTCTAACTTTCTGTCTCTTAACTAATCGATGTGGTTTGACAGTAGTTATTGTTTTAGGCGACAACACCCCCTCCCTTGGCCTCTGGTTGATATGAGATTTAGCAATGCAGAGGCCCTTCATGTCCTACACAACAGCATTGATGCTGTTGGGAATAACAGCTAAGGGTGCCAATGGTGGAGGCCAAGCTGGGGGAGCTTTGGTTGGTGGAGTAGGCTGAATCCTTTGCTGGGTCCTTGGGTGGCAAGGCAGGAGTTCTTCTCTCGCTCTTCTTCTTCTCTTCTTCTCATCTCTTGGTGGCAGCACAGGATCTGATCCAGGCCCATTGTGATGCTTCAAAGCGTGGAGAGGTTATCCGTAGTCGTCTCACTCCACCTCTGTTCAGGTGTGAGCCTTTTCCTTTAAACAGATCCTCTCTTTCCAGAAGAGATTGAAATTCTCAATGAAGTGCATTCCTCTGCACTCAGACTTTGGACAGCCATGTGTTCAACTGAAGCAGCCAGATGAATTTGTTCATCCTCCTGTCAATATTTGTGAGAGGTCCACTGACGAACATTGGTATTGCCACTTTAACAAGACTCTCAAATAGTTAATGAAAGTCTTTTTTACGGTTTCAAACTGTTGCTTTCTGACATCCACTGCACCCACATGACCAACCAAATGTTTCCCTCTTGGTGTTTTGCCAGTTCCTCAGGTGGCAGTTTTGTGATGTCAGTGACAGTGGCACTTGGATAGCTTCAAGTAGCTATTCTGACAACCGGATGTAGACCTCTTCTTTGTGTTCATGGCGGGTCGCAACCAACGTTTAGGCGTATACCACCACCTACTGTATCAGAATGTAGGCGTGGTGCCTGAATATAGACGCGTTCTTCTTCTTTTTGATTATGACGGGTCGCAACCAACGTTTAGGCGCCTACCACCACCTACTGTACCGGAATGTAGACGCATTGTGCACATATGCCTGGTAGTCCCAATCTTCCATCATAGAACGGATGCAAAGAAATGGGTACGTTCAAGTTAAAGGCGATGGATTTGGCTGTCAGAGAAGGAACTATGCGCGACTTTTGCACAAGTCTTGCACATAGTTCCTTCCAGAAAAAAACACTAATGCCAGGAGTACACAGAGACCACACCGAAAGAGAGAGACAGACAAAGTGTGTGATGAAGGAATTATAACGCTGTTCATTTCTGACACAAAAGAGGAAGACTTTAGTGGTTTTAGTTCCCAAGAGGACAGTGATTAACGACTTTTCTGGTAGGCTAATGTTATCTGAATTTCTCTTGGAGATAAGTAAAGTATGTATCTATCTATGTATCTAGTTACATCATGCACTATTTGGCACTGTTTAGCTAGCTAGTATTGTTCTGTACTGTCTGGGAGGCACTGTTTGGATTTTTAAAAAAATTTTATTAAACGTTTAAAAGACCTTTCCATGTAACGACTTTGTGTACTAAATATCCCATTTTATGACGTTCAATACCCACGGCTTATACACTGGTGCGGCTTATATTAGAACAAATCTGGTTTTCCTCTAAATTTAGTGGGTGCGGTTTATACATTGGAATTTACATTAATAGGTTTGCAAAGGTATCGCAGTATTGCAAAATGGATGACTAAGCTAATTAGTCATTCTCTTCCTCACCCCAATGACTCTCACCAGTGTCGTCAGAGAACAAAGTGGTGGCAGCCATTGCCAGAGTTTTCCCTGGTGTCCAACCAGTGCTGGAAAGCTGGCGTCTCCTCTGTGTACACAGCGCAATAATTCTACCCCCGTGTGTGTGTCTCTCCACATGGCGGTCTTGTCCTTGCCACTGTGCTTTAAGTGTTCCCCACCCTCTCTCTGTAATGACTCTGGAGATGTAAAGCGAGCAGGTAGCGAGAGTTATTGAAGCCAGAGTCGTATTACTATGGCTATAAATAAAGGCGAGGTGTGTCACATTGTTGTGCCAACTTAGAAACGCACGCGATGGTGACGGGCGTGGTGCTCAATGAAGGTAAACAAGGCCAAAGCAAGAGTTGAGTGTTGTTGTAAACACTGGCACCCTCTGCAATGACAACAGGGTGGGACGTTTACACCAACACAGGTATTTTTAAAAACATATGTTTTTTCTGTTTGTTTTGGCCTATCGTCCGCAAGCAGACTGCCAGCCAGGGACTTTCCCAAAACTTAACATCAGAGGGGAAAACAACTTTTTTGTTTGAACTCTTTGAGCTGTTTTTATGTCCTTATGTAAGCTACATTTATGGAATATTTTTTAATTGTATTATTTTTAGTGTTTGTTTTGTTATTTGTTTTTGGTATTTTACATAATGTGTGTTTTTTTATTGTTTTATATTGACATATTTTGAAATATATTTATACAAATACTTTTGTTAACTATATCTAACTATATAACTCCTTATGTAAGCTAACTTTATTTAGTATTGTATTGTTTTCTGTATTGAATTAAATATTTGTATTGATTAATGTATTATTTAATACAATACATGTATTTATTATTTTTTGTCATTAAATGTTTTTGTTTTTGTTTTCAACATTGTGATGATTGTGCTTTTTCCAGAAGTGACTTTCTTGTATCCCGTTATCTATCCAGGTTTATAGCTCATCCTGTTGCTTTGGCATGCACTTGGAACCCGCTAATACCTTTTTTTTTTTTGTCCTGTCCAGCCATTAGGGCAGATAGTATTGTTGATCTAAATGCCCTTACGTGCTCAGCAGATTTGCTCTGCCAGGGAAAAATGTGAAATACTCTTCCCCCGTTATACAGAATTTATTTGACCTTATTTGATGTTTTGTTGTTATGCAAATTTGGAGCGGCCGGACCGGAGCGGGAGGGGATAGACAAGAGAAAAGAAAACAAAGTGGGGAGTGCAGGGACGAGAGGGGGACACACAGTGAGAGAAAAGGACAACAGCAACAACAACAATTGCAACGACAATAACAAAACAACAGAAACAAGCAGGACAACATCAGCAAATGTTTGTGACGGCCATAAAGACCATGATGGAAAGGACAAATTAACAACCGCAGTGATAATACTGCATTGGAACCATCATACATAATATATATTAGTAGTAATAGTAGTAATGTAATTATTAACCATGATAGTGAACAGAATGACGATAACTGTTTAGTTTAGTTTAGTTTATTAAGGACAATGTGCAGTTTCATTAAAAAGATGTCTGCACCAGATTTAGCTCAGAGCTAATTTCCATCTGCAGTCCTCACATCATACAATACAATACAAAATACAATAAGGTGCAATACAAATACAATGTAATGCACACAATTCTAATAATTATAATCATATTGCCGGCATCACCATTACTGTACTAAAACCAACATAATAACACCCTGGTTATTATTATGAGGAAGTACGTATGTACATGTGCGCGTGTACGTGTGCATGTCTACATGTATGTAAATATGCACATATGTGTGTCTGTGTAATTGTCACTGAGAATGCATGAAAGGAGAGGGGCTGCCTCCCACCTTTCAGTAAGCCCCGCCCCACACAGCCAGCCCGGGCCCCCACCACCAGAGCCAGACAGAACCAAGACCAGCCCCCCAAGAGCCAGCCTACAAAGCCCCCCCCCGCTTTGCCGGGAAGGTGCCGCAGAGAGGCAACCCCGACTAGCAACAGGGCACCGGCAGGCCGGACGACAGCCAACACCCGAGACCGGCAAGAGACCACACCCTACAAGGGCACACCCGCTAATACCTTTTAATTTGACTCCACAATGGGAAATGATTGTTTTTATGACAAATATTCACGTATGTACGGAGATATTTAAGACTTCCTTTTCTTATCCTGATCAATTCCTCGTTTTAAAACGTCACAACTCCAGTTTTATTGGCCTGTGAGTGACAATAAGTGGTTAAGACAGAACATGTGAAATGCAGTGTTTTGGTGCCGCTGCCATGACGGGTCTGCAGGTGTGCGCTGCACAATGCGTATTGTTATCTTTGTGAGCATTCAGGACCCAGGTTCCTCTTCTCATCTAACACCACGTATGCTCTGTCCTCCTCAGGCCTGCCAACTTTCATCAAATCCCCCGAGGACCAGACGGGCATCTCGGGCGGGGTTGCGTCGTTTGTGTGTCAGGCCACTGGGGAGCCAAAGCCCCGAATCACCTGGATGAAAAAGGGCAAAAAAGTCAGCTCGCAGCGCTTTGAGGTGAGCACGCACGCAATGAATGTGACTCATTTGTGCAGACAAACAGCATAACGTGAACGTGTGGCATCTCCCATTAGCAATAATTCCCTCGGAAACAAAGCACATCTTCTCACTCGCTTTCCCCCCGCAAGCCCAGGCAGGCTTGCCTTGGCTTTAATCTTCCTCCATCTTGGTTTATATAGTCCACTTCATCTTTCTGTCTTCTCACACCCGCATCTCTCGCACGCTGTTCCTCGCCTATCATCTCCACCTATATACCCCCCCCGTTGATGTATTACTTACTCTCTCCCTGCTTCTTTGAACACATGAACAAAAAGATGTGAACACACACTGTTTTCTGACCATCCTGTAACCTAATACAGCTATACTGACAGGGGTTCTATTGGGTTATGCTCTGGGCTGGCGTTTTCTAATAACGTATGTTCAGTCCTGTCGTACTGGTGGAAAGAACCTCTCACAATAATGTCCTTTAAACTTTATGGATGATGGGGTTTTCCTAGTCCTGATCCTGTACAAGCAGAAAATAATAAGCAAATTAACTCGCTATTAAATTGGCATGATCGAGAACTATCAGGTGCTACCATATGAGTGACACTACGGAACAGTACATGTATTAGTAACAGGCTTGTGTAAAATTCCGAATGCAATTGAGAATGTCTCCCAAATTCCAATTCAGTTTCCCTGATTTTGAACTGAGGTGGCAAACAGGAAGTAGAATTGCAATTCATATTTGAATTGATGGAAGTAGAATTGAAATTCCATGACATTAAATTTTGGTGTGTTCCAGAGTTCGGGAAGGCCTGGGTTCGAATCTCCGTTGGGCATCTCTGTGTGGAGTTTGCATGTTCTCCCCGTGCGTACTCCGGTTTCCTCCCACATTCCAAAAACATGCATGTTAGGTTAATTGGAGACTCTAAATTGTCCATAGGTATGAATGTGAGTGTGAATGGTTGTTTGTCTATATGTGCCCTGCCATTGGCTGGCGACCAGTCCAGGGTGTACCCCGCCTCTCGCCCGAAGTCAGCTAGTATAGGCTCAAGCATGCCCCCGTGACCCTAATGAGGAGAAACGGCATAGAAAATGGATGGATGGATGAATGTATTCCAGAGTGTCATGCTTTACAGCAGTGATCCCCAACCCCCGGGTCATTTGGTACCGGGCGGCACAGAAAGAAAAAATAATTTCCATGATGTTTTATTTTGATGAGTGGCCGGATTCTCTCTGTCACATCCGTCTCACTTGGCGCATGTCCATTGTGCGTGTGCTAACTTTATCTCATGCTGCACAGATAGACTACTACTGTATTTTTACCATTTTTCTTTCACCTCATATTTGGTGTCAAATGCTGATACTATGTGGGAATGCATAAAGGTAAGTTTTGATGACTTATTGAGTGCTAATGTACACATTTGTCTCATTGTTCATTCATGCTAGCACACTGCCTTTTACCATACATGTCAAACAGCGATGTAATCATCTCTATGGAAAAACTCCAGGCAGGTGATTTGTGGGAACACAAGCCGGTCCGTGGGTCAAAAAAGGTTGGGGACCACTGCTGTACAGTATCTTCCATACATGACCCTTTTACATATTTCATTGAAATATTATTACTATGAACCTCTTGTACACATGTATGTAATTAGAGAAAAGGCTTTTCATCGGCTATTCAGAGTAAAAGCATCTTCTGTAAAACAGACCATTTAATTTTATGTATTATCACGTCTAATTGATGGGAAATGATGTAAAAACACTTCACTTTTCAGAATACTTCATCCAAATATTTAATAATAATAATATATTAAATAGTAATAATCATACGAATAATAATAATAATAATAATAATAATAATAATAATAATAATCATAATAATAATAATAATAATAAATGAGTGTATGACAATTACATGCAACAATGTTACTGTAGAAATTAAGAGCTGTAATAAATTATATTTCATTTACCAAAATTTTATGCCCTTTGTTCATTTCAAATGAAAATAATATTTTTAAAAACACAACATAATCAACTGCCTTTAACGTGAATCATTCTATGGACAACCCAGAACTGGATGGCTGCAGACAGAAGAGAAACAAACAAACAAATCTTAGGTTAAAACAGACTTGACGGCTGCTAGTGTGAAAGCGCCCGCCGAGTCCTTTCATGCCGACTGAATGAATACGCATATCAGAAAGTACAACATTCAAAAAAGCTGAAAAGAGGAATGGCGTTGTTTGCATGGTGCAATCAAGTGAAATACCCTGGAAATGAAGGAAAAAAAAAAAAAAAACTCAGCTGACCTTTTTCTTTTTTCCCAGGTGATTGAGTTTGACGACGGTTCGGGATCGGTTCTGCGCATCCAGCCCCTGCGTACACACCGAGATGAGGCCATTTATGAGTGCACGGCCGCCAACAGCGCGGGTGAGATCAACACCAGCGCCAAGCTGACTGTGTTTGAAGGTAAGATGAGCACCTCCACACGCTTATCTGAAAAACCTCTCCTTTCTGTTGCCATCTTGCTTTTATTCCCACACAACATTCATTATTCATTTTCATAAACTCTGATGTTTGCTGGTATTGGCAGTGGTGATATTTTAAATTAACGGGACAACCACAAAGGCAAAGGTCTCCTGCTTTCATGATGTTCTAACAGTAATTTGCATAACCAGAGGTTGTTTATGAGCGACAAATTTGAAAAAAAATCTATGATCTTTCTGGTTTTTCTGCTCCACTTTTGAAAGAAGAGGCACTCAAATTCTTTCTTTTGTTGTAAATAACGCCACCACAACCCTGTTAAGTTGCTTTGCAGTAAGTAGCCAATATGGCGCATCTCTGAATAAAATGATAACCCTGCGAATAGTTTAGCGACAAGTAGCTAGGTTTCCTGAATATGCAAATGAACCCAACGGAAGCGTTTGCATTGTCAAATAAACAGCATTTGGAGTGTTTTCCACATATTGCAGGCCGAGCTTGACCTCCGCCGCCCTCCCCTTCCCACCCACTCCTCATCGGTAGCATTAATGTACATGATTTATGTGGACAGAGGTTCTGCACCTCCCCTGCTCAGCCTTCCATATCAGTGGGTCGTGAGCATGCATTTCCTCCCTAATTGATTGTAATTTTGTCATGCTGATGCTTGTCACTGCAGGGGTTTATTTCATGATAGAAACTTCCAAAGCGGGGGACAAAAACAGCCTGAGAGCTTGCCAGTGGGAGGATTAGGGTCATCCCCCGCCATTACACTGGACTTACAGAAGATCCCCCCTCTCGCTTGTTCAAACTCAGCCTTCCCATCTCTCTTAACGCCCACTCCTTGGTTCTCGCTTCCGTCCACGCTGATTTGATGATATCATCGGCCGAGGCTTGCGTAATCTTCCCAAAGGGACTTTTTCCTGCTACGCAAAGAAATGTTTCCTCTCTCCCCTCGTCTTTTGGCATTGTGAGGGATTGTGCTTTGCCGGTGTAGCAGCAGCGCTAACGTGGCATGAGGTGCACATGAGTCAGATAAGATTAGGGCGGGGATATGAGTGTACCGTCCCCCTAGTTATTATGGAAGTTATTGTGGACCGCATCCTCCACTGTACTGAGAAGACGCTCCACAAAACTTTGGAGCGTGTCTCTGGGATGATGATGTTGATGTTCTAGTTCAGAGCTTTGCAAATAAATTCTGGAGGCCACATTTCGGAAAGTGAAGGGCCAGGTGAAGGTTATTTCTCTCTTAATCATATTCTTATCCTGTACCTTAACACTTGCACAGCTATTATACATTGTAGCTATGAGGAAAGTTAGAACATCATAAATTAAATCAGAAGCAATTTGTTTATGCTATTCAAAGATCATGTAATTAACAGGAGCGCTTTGCTATTTATAAGAACCTACTGCAAAAACATCACTCAAAGATTGTCTATATGACAGGAATGCTCTGCTGTTAATGACGACCTACTGCAAAAATGCTTGTCAAAGATCCTCTATATGATGAAAGCACTCTGCTATTTTTAAGAACCTACTGCAAAAACACCAGTCAAAGATTGCCTATATGTCAGGAGTGCTCTGCTGTTTTTAAGCACCTACTGCAAAAAGGCTAATCAAAGAATGTCTCTATGACAGGAGAGCTCTGCTGTTTTTTAAGAATGTACTGCAAAAACACTAATCAAAGATCTTCTAGGCACGCTTTGCTGTTTTTAAGAACCTACTGCAAAAGCACTATTTAAGGATCTTCTGTATGAAAGGAGCACTCTGCCGTTTGTAGGGACCTACGGCAAAAACACAAGTCAAAGATCCTCAATATAACAGGAAAGCTCTGCTGTTTTTGTGAACCTACTGGAAAAAAGCTAGTCAAAGATTGTCGATATGACAGAAGCTCTGCGCTGCTTTTAGCGACTTACTGCAAAAACGCTTGTCACAGATCCCCTTTGTATGACAGGAGTGCTTTGCTGCTCTCAAGAACTTACTGCAAAATTGAAAACAAAAAAATCAACTATATGACTTTGCTGTATTTAAGAACCTACTGCAAAAAAAATGGTCTGCATGACCGGGGTGCTTTGCTGTTCTTTCCAATGTAATGGCTGGTAGGATGTTCCTGCGTTGTTGTGTGTCAGTGCTGTAATGTTTGTACAGAGCTTTTTGCAGCACTTTTGTGGGCATGCAGCCCTGCAGTCACAAGCAAAGGCGAGACATATCTTTAGTGAATGGTAGCATTGTTTGCCGTGGGGATTGATCCAAATAAGTTTCAGAAGACATTTCTTGCTGTCTTCCATCATCAATTTAAGCAGCATAGCGATGAATAAGATGCTGTTTTTGATGTCACAAAGCAAAACAAGGCAAGCTCATGAATCTTCATGGAAAGCTTTGCTCTCAGCCCACAAGCCGAGGCAGGCAAGCAAGCCCGTCCTGCTCTACCTGCCTCAAGCACAATGGCACACGGCCAAAGCAAACTGGCGCTTAGTGAAGGTGAA
The DNA here is from genome assembly GCF_027744805.1 of Dunckerocampus dactyliophorus. Taxonomy (NCBI): domain Eukaryota; kingdom Metazoa; phylum Chordata; class Actinopteri; order Syngnathiformes; family Syngnathidae; genus Dunckerocampus; species Dunckerocampus dactyliophorus. Next base: position 25,767,376 of record NC_072820.1, on the reverse strand, counting down.
GACTTCATTGAGCGTCTGAAGCAAAGATAGACAGATGTTTTTGTTTGAAAGAAGACAAATATTTCACAATGGACACATTGTTTTTTGTCTGCGGTAAATACACTACATGGCAACATGCTTTTCTTATATATATTCCAGTCTATTATTAGATTATACTCTACGTGCAAAAACGCATGCAATTTAGCCTGCACAACAGGGATTTACTTGCCTTTGTGTAGCTTTCTCGCAACATTTCTGGCCAATATGCTAACAAATGTATGCACAAACGAAATGCACAGACCAGTGATTTGCATTGGAAATCCTCTCTCATCACGCAAAGGTTTCCGAACACTTTCCACCGGATGGCATATACTGAAAAATCAAAGGATATGGGGGGGGGGTCACTTTGATATTTTGTAGGGCTATCAAATGATTAAATGTTTTCATCAGATTAATCACAGTTTTCAAATTAATTAATCATGATTAATCACAATGTCACAATTCAGTTCTTGGACATGTAGAACAGTGAATCGTACTATGTGATGTATTCCAATGTAACATGTATGCATGTTCAAAATGAATTAAACCATTACCAATGGCATTATCATATGCCATTGGCCATTTTCTGCCCATTTTTACTGTATTTTATTGAAAGACAGATAAATGACAGTGCGTATGTATTAACAGTTTAAGGGGCTTACAGATTCCTGTACTATTTACTGAAAACTAACCTTGCAGCCTTAACACAAGTGACAACTTGGTCAAAATAACTTGAAACAATTGCACTGTATAGAGCATGCATCATAGATTACATAAAAACATAACCAAAACAGTGCGTAACACACTTCAAAAGAACGACTCCCTCATCTGGACCCGACTATATTTAGGCTATTGTTTTGTGGCCGAGCAATGCATCAAGTTCACAGTGGTGAAACCGGGTGCGAAAAACAAGGGGGCAGCTCCAAGCAGACGGAGATTAATGATCAGGTGCCTTAATGGACCGCCGCTAGCCTGAAGCTTTGAGGAGTTGGTGTCGCGACAACAGAGTATTATAGCAGCTTTGATGAAAACTAATGGGTAAAAAAAAAGGCAGTAAACAGTAACTGTAGTGACCTTGAACAACAAAGACAAGGTGAGCAGTGATAGACTTTTAGTGGAGTAAATAAACGTGCATTTACAGTCCTGTAAGTCCATGTGATTTTGCATTCCAATTCATAATTCATCATGAATAGAGTCAGTGAGTCATTCCACCGCTAAGTCCATGTGGATTACAGCAAAGGAAGGTCGACCATTAATTATTTCCCACACCAGCTCTTATATTTTTCTCAGGACAATCTTCAGAAATATGGATTATGCTTTATGGACGTCATTCCAGTTCAGCTGAATGACACGTGCTTTTCCACAGGGCTCAAAGGCGACTATGCATAAAAGGGAACTGTGTCCGAGTGCATTGCACTCTTTGGGTCGCCTGATTTGTGCTGGCCAACCTAATTAGACCGCTGTGCCTTTGCATCAGTCTTGACGTGGCGTTTTGTACGCTCAAAGAGACTTTGAGACAGCCCTTTCAGGGGTCTTTTGAGGTTGCAACTAATAGTATAATGTCATGTTTGTGGTTTGTGCTTAGGGTGTTTTTACAAGCTGGTTGAGTGACGATTTGTTTGGATTTAAAATAAAATTAAAATATATTTTTAATAAAATATAATATGGAAATTGAATGAATCCATTCTAGGGTCAATTAGTTGCCATTATAAAAGCTTTATGAACTATCCAGGCAATGTTTTTAGTACTGTAGCATTTTAACATTCTTAACTGTGACGGCAAGTTAACCACTCTGTGAATTGTGTATCATGAAATTATAATTGAATAAAAATACAAATTGAAAGAAATCAAATGTTAAGTTTAACTGCTAATACAAGCAACCCGTAAATAAAAAAACGTGGATGAACTGTGATGTAAGGGCTAAGCTACGTGCTCGTTCGACTGCATTTGTCATGGGCACCGCTGATGACTACAAAAAGGCCAGATATGACCTGAGGAGGTCCATACGAGAGGCCAAAAGACAGTACAGACAGAAGCTGGAGGGCTACTATTCCACCTCAGACCCTCGGCGCATGTGGGCGGGGCTCCAGCACATCACAGACTATCGACAGCAGAGTAGCGTAGCCACGTCCAGCCAAACCACACTTCCAGATGAGCTGAATGAGTTCTATGCCCGCTTTGACACCCAAACTCCTGATGAGCAGAGAGGGTGGCTGGACTTGAGGAGCACACAGGACTCACCTCTAATGGTGACATCAGCTGATGTGCGCAGGGTTCTGACCAAAACAAACCCACGAAAAGCAGCAGGCCCAGACAACATCTCAGGACGTGCACTTTGGGTTTGCTCATCAGAGCTAGCTGATGTGCTTGCTGACATATTTAACCTGTCGCTTGCACAAGCATCTGTACCGACCTGCTTTAAGTCCACCACCATAGTGCCCGTACCCAAGAACAGCAACGTGACCTGCTTGAATGACTATCGCCCTATAGCACTCACTCCTATTGTTATGAAGTGCTTTGAAAGATTAGTCATGACCCACATCAAAAAGAGCATCCCGGCGGTAACTGTGGACCCTCTACAGTTTGCATATCGCCAGAACCGGTCCACGGATGATGCAGTCAACACTGCCATCCACACAGCCCTTTCTCACCTACAGGGCCAGGACACATATGTCAGAATGCTATTTATAGACTATAGCTCTGCTTTTAACACAGTCAGCCCCCACAAACTCACAAATAAGCTCCTCACACTTGGCCTGTCACCCTCCCTCTGTAACTGGGTGTTTAACTTTCTAACAGGCAGGCCCCAGTCAGTCAGAGTCCACAATCGCATATCCAGCTCAAGAATTGTGAGCACTGGGACCCCACAGGGGTGTGTGCCGAGTCCGCTCCTCTACACGCTCTTCACCTACGATTGCGTGGCCTCCCAGAACAACACCAGCATCATTAAATTTGCGGATGACACTACAGTCATCGGCCTGATCACTGGTGGTGTTGAAACATCATACAGAAGAGAGGTGGCGGACCTCATAGCTTGGTGTCGTGATAACAATCTCCTTCTCAATACAGATAAGACTAAAGAGATGATCATCGACCCAAGAACAAGGGAAAAGGAGCCGCATAGACCCCTGTTTATTGATGAGACTGAGGTGGAGAGGGTGAAAACCTTCAAGTTCCTTGGCACACACATCAGCGAGGACCTCACCTGGTCTCAACACCCAACAAATTATGAAGAAGTCCCAAAGGAGACTGTACTTCCTGAGAAGACTGAGGAAATTTGGCATGTCCACCACAATCTTGAGTTGCTTCTACAGATGCACTATGGAAAGTGTCCTTACCGCCTCCATCACTGTTTGGTACGGTAACTGTACAACACGTGATAGGAAGGCACTCCAGCGGGTGATACAAGATACAAGATACAAGAGAGTTTCATTGTCATGTGCATAGTATGAAGACCTCACAGAACATTGTTGGGGCAGCCCTCCCCTCACTGCAAGACATTTATAAAACTAGAGTCCTACGCAGAACACACAACCTCATCAAGGACAGCACACATCCACAACACTCATTATTCACACTCCTACCGTCAGGCAGACGCTACAGGAGTTTGAAGTCCAGGACCACAAGGCTGGCAAACAGCTTTTACCCACAGGCCATCAGGCTTCTCAACGAAGCACTCACACACGCCGCACGCAACACACGCACACACTCATAGCACTTTTATTTATTTATTGATTTATTGATTTATTTATTTGTATTAATGTCTCTTCTGTTGTTGTTGCTTAATTTATTGGTATATATGTTTATGTTTCTTATGTTCTTATTCTTTCTTGTGTTTTCTTTCTTTTCTTGGGAGAATGAACAGAATAAGAATTTCATTGCATAGTGTAACTGCTGTTTTACTATGCATATGACAATAAAACTCTTGAATCTCGAAGCATTGTGATAACTAAATAATTATAATGACATGAAAATACATATAATAAAAAATACATAAAATTACATTTAAAAAACTAATTAAATAATAGTAGTACAAATAATAAGGCAAAGCTCTCAATTTACTGGCCAATCTACGTTCCTACCCTCACCTATGGTCATGAGCTTTGGGTAGTGACTGAAAGGACAAGATTGCGGGTACAAGCGGCCGAAATGAGTTTTCGCGGTAGGATGGCTGGGCTCTCCCTTAGAGATAAGGTGAGAAGCACTGTCATCCGGGAGAAACTTGGGAGTAGAACCGCTACTCCTCCGCATTGAGAGGAGCCAGATGAGGTGGCTTGGGCATCTGGTCAAGATGCCTCCCGAGGGAGGTGTTCAGGGCAAGTCCAACCGGTAGAAGGCCTCGGGGAAGACCCAGGAAACGTTGGAGAGACAATGTCTCTCAACTGGCCTGGGAACGCCTAGGAATCCGTCGGGAGGAGCTGGACGAAGTGGCCAGAGAGGGGAAGTCTGGGCCTCCCTGCTTAGGCTGCTGCCCCTGCGAACCGATCTTAGATAAGAGGAGGAAGATGGATGGATAATAATACAATAATAAAATAATACATTTAATTAACAATAATGAGATCAGATAATAAGATTCAAACTACTTGACAGCCAAACAGTTGCTGTTTGCTTCTAGCTTCAGTCACCTCGGCAGCAATATCATCCTAACAAAGCAACCACTTGAATGCAAGTTTTTGTATTTTCATGTAAATGAACAATGAAAGGATGGAAAATCCTCAAAACGAGTACCGAGTGCGCCACATTTAAAGCCGGTGTTATGCAGCCTGTGATTGTGTTGTCTGGAAGGCGGGCAGGCAGCCTATTTCATACATTGGCCAGACAAGCATCATTTAGCAGGACATTTACTGAGGCGCTTCAATTCAAGTGGGGGTGCTGCAGGTCAGAGCACAGGCATCGTTACCCGTTTAACGACTCATTGTTCCCTCTGGTCATTGCCCAGAGTTTCCACTGTATCCAACACAGACACTTTCAAAGGATGGAGCTTATAAAACTGATGATAATATTGCCATTTTGCCAATAATATTGGGGGGGCATATGAACGTCCACAAGTGGGACTTTGACAGCGTGACAGAACTACAGAGTGACTTGAGACTCATGACTGCTAAAGTACAACTCAGCTGGAGGTTGCTAACCTGCTTTAACAGCCTCCCTCCGTCCCCACAAACCTCCGTTCATCATCCCCCAACTTCCTTATTTGACCTTTCACCCGTTAGCCTGTGGGAATATGAACGTCCCGACAGAAAGTCAAAGTACAGAAATCTTAAGTTTTAACCAAAGCCTCTAAAGTCAAAGCGGCAACATGCACAACATCACATGAGACCACATGCACTTCTTTTTCAAATTGTATGACTTAAGAATAACATTTGTTTTAAATTACAGTTTGTATTTATTTATTGTTAATTATAGTGTCATTATGTCTAATTCATCCAGTGGTTGGCTTCTTTTTACACTTCTATGGCAATTCATAATTGACTTATTTACATTAAATGTTATTGTTTTATTTTGTATATACTTATTTTCTTATACTTATTGAATGTGATTAACTTCTTTTTAATCTGTTATTAATCATAATATAATTGTATCATTTATACAGTGGCTAATGCTTTTTACATTGTTATGAGAGTTAAGATTGTTTATCTTTTAATTCATTTTATTTCATCATAATTGAATTGTGTTCATTTATACAGTGGCTAACTTCTTTTTACAATTGCATGACAGTTAAAAAGTATTATTATTTTTAGATTATTGCTGCTGATGAGGTAATTTTAACAGCTGGGTAGCGCAACAGTATTGTAAAGTGCACACAGAGATAGATAATGCTGCTGGATGCTGATTACTTGTGATTTTGTGGAGTTAAAAAAAAAAAAACTACATCGGGAGGTTGCCTACAGCCACAGCTGTTAATGCCAAAGGTGCTGATTAGAAACCTTGGTGGTTATTTGCTTTCGTAGACCATGCACTCAGCAGCTATAGGAGACAGAGTAATGTTGGGACGCCAGGTAAAGAGGTACTAGAAACAGTACTGTACCTGCCAGTACTTGGTTGGAAACCTTCACTATACAGTAGAGCCAAGTACCCGACTAGTTACCATGCAGTTGAAAAGTGCCATAAATGGACAACTGAAACAAAAAGCAGCTATCTTCTCTACTCTAATATCTTCAGTATTTATAAAGTAGAGGTGCTTTCTTTTTGGAGAGCGTTGTCTCGTCCTCAGGAAGACTGCAGACGTATCTCTCGAAAGGCGAAACGTTATCTAATGCTAACAGATCAAAAGCCCCATCATTACCAAAGTCCTCCCCTGCCAGAGTGTAAATTAGATTTTTTTTCCCCCCCAGACGGCGGCTGCACAAACTTTTTGAAGTGAACCCGCCTGTCAACTTACTTTGAACTTGTAATCTCAGAAAGTTTTGGTGTTTGTAAAGGTCACGCAAAGCACCAAGCGAGTACCCCCAGCTCTCCTCTCTTATTGAAGAAGAAAAAAGAAAACACAAAAAACATCGGGACGATGCTGCTCCTCGGAATATTAATAGCGCTGACATATGTGCAATTTGGGCTCTAAAAAGAGATGTATAGCTTTGTGAAACCCTCACTGGTTTTTGGACTCAATTTGCAGCTTGACTGTATTTAGCGGCGCTGTGTTTGGTGGCAGTAAACAAATTACAGCCTTGCCGCTTCCTTTATTTGCTCGTCCGCCATCGCAGTCCCAGGGTGCAGAGGCAGGGAAGCACTGCAGCACAATGCCGTAATAAATATCTGAGCAGCCTGGCGAGTGTGGACAACACAACTGGCGGGATAAATAGCTGGGAAATCTCATTGCGCCTCTTCAACGGGCGAAGATGAATACGTACACGAGCTATAGTGGAATGATTTAACACCCAGCCGCGCTCCTCCGACAACTTAATCCCTTCCTTTGCTCGCCGCTATTCAAATGGGTGACAATGAGCAAAAATAAGGTATGTTGTGTAACAGATAGTCTCCCACAGTAGGCTCCCCGTGTCTTTGTGTGTTTAAATGCAAACTGAATGGCCTGGCGTGTTGGCGGGCTTGTCGTTAAACGGTCGGTCAGAGCAGGTTGTGCTGGTGTTTGTTGTCACAACATGTGTGCGTACACACACACACGCACACACACACACACGCACTCAGGCTTTTACGTCTTCAGGTGTGTTTGCGAGCTCCTCTGTGTCCGAGATTTAATATCGCCCACCATCTGCTGGCTGGAGGCCCGGCGTCGTAGATCATATCCAGGCTGACAGTTACAAACTGCATCTGTCTTTGCGTGCCTCTCCCAAAGACTTAGACAATATGGCAGGGTGGACGGCTCGGTCTGCATCCTCATACTACCAAGGACGGGAGGACGTCTTTTGTTTGCTGTATTGTTGTCCCACTTAATCACTTAACCGCCCCATATTTGAGTATTTTTCACCAATTAAGTCTCAAAAGATGCCACAATAGTGTATAAGAAGTGTGTCAGCCTTGATGCTGGAATGTAGACAGCTTAAAGGTGTTTTTAATAAGCACTTCCGCCGTTTTGTGTGTGTAGCTTTAATGCTAACGATCTGTGTTTGTCCACGCCCACTATTCTTTTATTCACTTTTAACATATACCCTGTAACTCTGCACTTGTCCAACCCAACAGATGCCATATATAGCATACAACAATTTAACATTACAGACATAAGGACACAAATGTTAGCGACACTAGCATAGCTATGTTTGCTAAAGTACTAACATTACACTCAGATTTTAACAGCAACTTCATGCCATGTTCGCAGAAGAAAAATCAAACTTACAACGCACGTCTGTTGCTGACTGATAGATAGTTGGCAAAGCTCCTGCTGCATTTTAAGATGTGTTGCGAAGCCTGCTTTTTATTGCACTAAGTGCTGGTCGTATACAGCTAGGGGCGGGTGAGAGGCAGTATCATTTTTCTTCATGACATAATAAAAAGACGCAACTTCAAAAGCGAGTGTAGCGATACACATTACGGTTAGAACATCATTAAAAAGTCACTTTTGCCAAATAGGACACCTTTAAGACGGTTCCCTCATAAAAAAGCTAAAATAACACTGTTGCTGAAATAACTGAAGGTTTAAGTCAAGTCAGTTTGATTGACATAGCGCCCCACAAGGGTAAGCGACAGATGTTAGGAAAAACCTCAAACAATATCAAGACCACGTGTTATAACACTGGTTAATACACCACAGCGTTACATGACAATCCTGGGATGGAGTTATGCTTCTTAGTGTTTGTGAGCAGAATAGGGTATGTTCCCAAAGTTATTTGAAGCAATGTCGGGGTATATTTGGCACGTCATTCCTTTTCTGTCAGTGCATTTGGTTGATAATGGGGCGGCCTGGCTCAGGTGGTAGAGTGGTCGTCTGACGGTTGCGGGTTCGATCCTCCGTCCTCCCGTGATTGTGTCAAAGTGTCCTTGGGCAGATACTGAATCCCCAGTTGCTCCTGATGATGCTACATCAGTAAGTAAATGTGCTAGCAGTGTCAAAGCACTTTGAGTACCTTGGAAGTGGAAAAGCTCTATACAAGTGAAAGACCATTTACTGTACCATAGTGAAGACTAAATTCCTTTAAACACTTACTTACGCCTACTTTCTGCTTTCAATCGACTAGACTTGAGGATGTGGTATCTTAAAAAATTGAATGTTTGCAGGGGGCAACCTTGAGGTGTCCTTCAATAGAATCCCTGCCAAATTCATTTGCCTATGACCTTTTTTTTCCCTCTCATCTTCCTGCGTACGTTCGGTCAATGATACTTCTACCTCACGTGACAAAGTGCGTTTAAAAGAAGTGACTGATAAATGTCTTCCAAAAGTTTAAATTGGGTTTTCTAGTGTCATATTTCAGACACACGGATGCTCTCAGGCAACATTTTTATCATCTCTGCTTGTCCATCAATTTGCTGTGTGCTTTTGGCGAGCTGTATCTGTAAAGAGCAAACGCTGCACTGTCAGCGATGATCATCACGTCTATGGCCTCGGGGAGCCGAGGAAGGACGGGAGGGAGAAAATGGGCAGAAAAGGAGTAGAAACCTCAATCAATGACTAAAAATAAAAGAAAGTTGCGGAGCGAGCCAGCATGAGCAAAACCACACGGCAGACATGCAATTTGGAGTTTGGAGCTGAGAAATCTTGTTTTGTTTTTAGTATGTGTGGTGAATGAGATTATAGTGCTCTCTCTCTCATAAGATTCCGTGTAATTTTGGGGTATTAGAATCCACCCCGAAAAACATCTGCAGCTTCAAGAACGGATTTCCCATTTCGTTTTGGACAAATCCCTGAAAAAGCCTGAGAGGCGTTTCGGAAACGGCTCATGCTCAGATGCCAAGTGGTCTTTGCAAAGACACATGAAAAGTCATTTTTTGTGTGTACAAGCCTCGAAAATTTTAGGCAATTTACATTATTTTGGGGGAGGCATTGAAGCTCTTTATTCCCACTAAAATTCAGTGCAGCTGTGGACAATTACTTAGACTTTGGACCAGCTGCTTATTTAATGCGAAAAGAGGACCAAACACAAACAATATTGTAAAATCATCAGTCTTTAACTATGTCAACACCTTGCTACCATTTATTGACAGAGCACAGCCATCCCACTTATCACTTTGATGCTGTAGTTTACGTATGACTTAGATAGTTGGCAGAGGCCCAACAGTGTTTCCCGCAGGTCAGCTGTTTAATTGTAACAGTGGGTTCCGGGGGTTACAGGGTAAAATGAAGCTTTTTGGCTTGTGTCATAAGAAATATGTGGCATGATCCCATGCTTTTAACCTTATTAAATAATTGACTTACGGGGGGTTGAATGAAGTGCTGGACAGTAACGGTATGTCAGATATCGGTAAGACAGCTGATCTAACTGAAACTGGTATTCATGCTAAAATTCAGCGCAGCTGTGAACATACTCTGGACCAGGTGCTTAGCGGATCCAAATAGAGGATTGAACGCAAACAGTATCATCAGTCTTCAAGCATGTCATTGTATCATAGTGCATGGTGTGCACGTCAAAGTGTTGCTACCATACTTTGATTGAGAGTGCAGGGCAATTGCACTTATTGGTTGTTGCCACAGCTCATTCTCGGGATATATTGAACACCTTGTCTGGATGTTGTCGACCGGGGCCTGCAGAAGATATTGAAGATGTGACAAGACATGCACATTGCTTCATATCTGCCAATTGTCAGCGAACAAGACAGGGGGACATCCGCAAATTGACGTGGGCTGTTAAATATCCTCCACAGAGGCCATAGCAACCAGCTTTTGGTTATTATTAATAAGAAATGTATTGAAGGCTTGTGAGAGCGTGACTGATTTCATTATTGGGAGCGCTTTGCCGTGCAGATGTGACTTTATTGAAAATTAGATGCAGGTTATCGTGGCCTGTTGTTGTTCTTCAATAACGCGACTCTCTTCTCACTTGTGCTGGCTTTGAACTTTAGCACCTCTGCTCAGGGGATTTTTTTAGGGGGGCGAGTCATGCAAACCAAATCAAAGCCTAAATGATTTTTGCCACTTAATTTAAAGGAGGGTCCTTTGCGAGGCGTTCTTTGTGATAATTAAGACGGTGGACATGAGGCTCTTCTGCGGAGTCATCGGATATGTTGCAAGTTTGCACTTTGTGGAGGTTTTTTCCTCCTCTGTGACTGGAGAACATGACTGTCAGCTGTTGTTTGGGGCCAGATTTGGCAGCTTTGACTATGCTTTGTCTTCTCTTCTTGTAGTTCAACAATGTGAAGGGTAACTATGTTTCCACCAAGTGGTACTGTTCACTTCTTCATGGTATGGTTCAAATCAGGTGCACCCTGACTAGATTGTCTTCCTGTAGGCGGGATGGTGACCCCAAAGAAGGACTATGAAAAGTAGGACGGTGTGGATATTTTGGATACAAACACAATAAACATACAATACAAGCTGTCTACTCAAAAGTACATCCAAGATGACTTTCTCTAGTACTGACAAGATAGACTACAGCAAAAATGGTGGCTGAAATGTGAGCAACTGGAAACATTTGACTTACATGTGGTCAAGTTACATTATGATAGAACATAGCCGGACCATGTTTCACTTTTCCAATTTGTTAATAATGGCACCCTGAGCCCGTAAGCCGGCAGTAAAGAGCAAGGTCCACCTTACGGCTTTGCGGGCCAATGAGTCAACGGCTCCCCAGGCCCTGACTTGCTATGGATGGATGGGTCCGGCGCACGTCGGGGGATTCTCATGCCTGCTCTCAATGACCTGGCTAATGGAGGGGCGCCAGGCTTTCACCCCTCTTTCCTCGCACGTTTACAGGCCAAGCATGCACGTATGCGAGCTCGGACCTCCTAAGATGGAACAGGTTGACGTTTGCTCTTGTTTGTTTTTTGTTTTTTTTTTCAACTGTGATAAAGGCACTGTTTCTTTTGCATGCATTGCATCAATATTTTCAGTCCTACAAGGATGGATGACTAAGCAAACAAACATGAGCTTTGTCAAGTTGGACCTGCTTTACACCCACACTCTAACCCCAGCCCTAACCGCCACGCACACACCCACACGCTAACCTCAACCCCAATCCTAATCCTAACCCTTTTTTGTCTACTTACTGAGGAGATAAGCAAGATATCTTCCACACTGTCACTTATGTCATGCCATATCTGTTATTTACTCACATCTGATATCATCATTCCTTCAGACAAAATACCTCTCTGCAGCTGAGCCTTTTACTTTGAAGGTCATGTTTTCACCTTCCCCCCGCAGCCCCCTGTGAGCTGCCGTGTCCAGCTTTGATGAAACAACCGCTTTGGCAGGTTATGCCCCACTGGTGCCCACATACCACCAAAGTTGTTGACGTTGCCTCTGTGTGTTGTTAACGATTTCTGACAGAGGGAAAGAATCAAAACTGTCAAGGAAATGGGGATTTTAATTAAGCCGACCTGCCACCATCCACTCCAGGAAACTCATAAAAGCTGTTCCAATCGGGCCCTAATTACACGAAGCATGACACCCTAAAGCACCGGCGATTCATTCGAGGTGTGGCGGTGAATAATTAATACTTTTATTTACAAACTTGACGCTCTGCTTCTTTTTGGAGAACATTTCAATTGAACACGTTTGTTTACACACCCCCCTTTGAATACACTTGTATTCACCAGTTTCAGTTTCCCGGTTCAGTCTCTGCGTTTAGCGTGATGTGCACCATCCAAAAAAATCCATGAGTTGAGGCGACAATGACCGTGAAGGCTGTGATTCATCGGCTTGTAGTGCATTATTTTCGCACCCTCACCCCTGATGAGGAGGTCTAAAAGCAGGGATGTTCAAAGTGTGGCCCAAGGGGCCTTTGTGGCCCATGCCTGGTTTTTCACTGGCCTGCGGCACAATGTCGAAATAAAATGAAACAATTAAAGTAACCAAATAAACAATTGACAACAAAAATGTGAACACTAGAGCGAAAGACATAATTCAATGAAAAAGGTCTGATATAGTGTTGACAAGGTATTGTTTTGTATGGTTTAGGATATATACTGTATGTCATATGTCCTGTACTTCTTTCACCAACATTTTCAAAGAGCTAAAACACGCACAAAGCAAATAACCTGCTCCTCGCTAAAGTACAACAGTGTTTTTCAGCAAGACAGGAGAAATAGGACCTCAGGGAAAAATTACAGTTAAAACATCTGTATGCTCTCCTGATTTTGGACCCCATCCATGTTCTTTTTATCCGGCGTCTCCAGGAGGAACAATCTGTCTTATTAGCCGCATCGCGTTACTACAGGAATTCACCCGGAGACTTGTGTTTTGCTTTGTTTTGTTTTGTTTTTTTTAACTTCTATCTCCGAGGCGATGGCATTAAAGTGAAAACTAAACCACAAACTGTGTACACCATAAACATAACGGTCTTCCATCAAAGTCCTGCAGTTGTGTCAGACATGCTTAAAGTTATGTCAAGGAACATCACATGATTACACATGCACGATTCAGCATGTACAACAGGGAGAATGAAGAAGCAGAGCTTATTGAATCCTACCCCTTCTCCGTGTCTCAACAGTTATGAAACTGTTACGAAAACTTAATTATTAAAAAAAAATCATAAAAATAAATAAACTGAAAATTAAGTTAAATAAATAAAACTAGAAAAGCACTGGGAGAGCACAGACCTCCGCCAAGCGCCATAGTTCCCCTCATATTGTGATTTGCACCATAAATATTAGTCCTACATGTATTTTAGCTACATATTTAGATTGCTAATAACATGCTAATGTTAGCATGTTAACGCCTAGCATAATAGTGGTGTTTCTATAAGTGTCTAGCTATGAAAATGGCTAAAAAGGCTACTATGCTAATGTTGGCATGCTAGCAATGCTAACATGCTAATATTTGCATGCTAACATGTAGCATAGTATTGCTAAGTGTTTATATATGTGTCTGGCTATGAAAATGGCTAAAAATGCTAATGTTAACATGCTAGTAATGCTAACGCTAGCATTCTAACACCTAGCATGATAGCACAATGTACCGGGAAGGCTAAATGTCCCGAATGAGTTGAGAATTTTGACTTTGGAACGGTCTGACTCGGTTGAGAAATGTGGAAGTAGATAGAACTCTTTAGATCAAAGGCACTTTGCATCCTGTTAGAAAAAAATGTGTGAATTTTTGTGCTAGGGCTAATAGCATGAATGTCCTGACTTTGTTGAATGAGGTTATGTGGATCGGTTGAGAAATGTGGAAGTAGCTGTAGTAGATAATAGCAGTTTTACAGAAAAGTGTGAATTTTGGGAACATTTTGAAAATGTTTTCAGTATAAATATAGGTAGACTGAATGTTGAACAGTTTGATGTTGGAATGGCTTGAATCGGTTGAGAAAAGTGGCAGCAGTAGCAGGTAGTAATTACTTGTAGGGAAAAGGGTGAATTTGGGGAAAATTTGGATCACCCCCAAAATTTAATCAGTTCTTCTAATTTTAAAATCATAATAAATAAATTATAAATAAATGTAATGTATATAAATGTAAATGTATAAATAAATAAGTAGTAATTAGTAATAAGTAAAATTATCTAAAGTGTATAAAATCTTATTAAAATACATGCCTGCTTAAAAAACTTTGATTGTGTGATGTATGAATGAATGCAGGACCACAGAAATGTACAGTTGCATCCCGCTGTAGTGCGTCTCGCTTAATGGGGGACAGGAAGCTGTGCAGCTGAGCTCGTCACCAGGCAAGGTGACTTGGTCAGCAGGTGCATTCAGAGAACCACCCTTGGGGGGGTTGCTGCGGCAGGTCAGAGGCCGGGGTTACGTACTAAAGAGGCATAAATAAGAGACGCGTGGATTGTGGCAGGGCCGTACATCATACCCCTGACAGTGGAAGTATGATATCAGATTGCCCGAAAGAGAGAAAAAGGAAAGTGGAGAGATGGAGTTGATAAAACTGAAAGAAAAAGGAGGAAGGACTTGGACGTCGAGGGGAGGGTTGGAGAATTAGATGACCGTTATTGATTATGGGCCTGTTGGCGAGGAAATAAGAGCGAATGTTCTGCTCAGCCAGACAAAAAAGTAGATTGTTACAAAGGTCATAGCATTCATTACACCCGTTTTACTCCAAGAGTAGTGGGATAAACAGCAGACAAACATCCACCATGTCTTGTCCTGTCTTGTTGCGTTTTTTTTTTGCAGTGACTTTGTTTTCGTGACGCTCCATTGCGTCGAGGTGTGTCGACTGCGTGCACGGAATGTTTTGTTTGATGTTCTTCCATCGCCATAGCGACTTTCACAACACCCGGCGATATCGTCGCAGGGCTTGCCAGGACGCTCAGGAGTCACGTATAGTGCCCTACTTACATCCATTACCACCCCCATCCCGACCCGTTGTAAACACACTTTATCTGCCTCATAGAACGTGGTGAATGGGGGCTTTCATGCCAAAGGAGGTGGGGAAGAATTTGGATGTTGTTTATCTTTTTCATCACCTTTTTTTCCCTCCATGGAGATTCGCTACATGAATGGTTCTGCGCTCACAAAGGGAAGACCTTTGTTCTCCAAATTGCACATGGCCTTCGTGGCGGAACGTGTGCGTATACCATACAACGTTTTGCGTGTGAAATGTGCAGAGTCTGCGGGCTGCAGCAACATACTAAAAACAGGAAAGTTCGGTTGTTTGCATTTATTTTCCAAATGTCTCGCAAGCAGGCGACAACTTTGTTAACGCAATTCCCATTCACAACCAGCAAATCCATGCTCGGCCAGGAGTTCACTGGTTATTCACAGTTGTTATTCATCCATTAAAAATGTGTTCCATTTATCGTAACAAAGCCTCTTCTCTGATAAACACCTGTTTTGCTGCAGTTGAGTAAACACACACACACACACACCTCCACCCCTGTACTTTATACTACGACAAAAAGCAGTAATATACCCCACAGTTCAGTGGTTGGTGATTTCACTTTGTTATGATGTCAAATAAAAATGTGTCCCATTTATTATAAGTCCTCCTCTCTAATAAACGCATGTTTTTGCTGCAGTTGAATAAATAAAGACCCCGCCCCCCACGTCCCGGTGCATTTTATACTACGACAAAAACGCAGTAATATGCCAGACAGGCCAGTTGTTGGTGATTTCACTTTGTTATGATGTCAGATAAATATGTTTGTTATGTGTTATAGCAAGGCCTCCTCTCTAATAAACGCATGTTATGCTGCTCCACCCTCCCACGACTGCCATTGTGTTTTTATACAACTACAAACACGCAAATGACGATGTCACTTTGTAAGGATGTCAAATAATAATGTGTTCCATTTATTATAACCAGGCCTCCTCTCTAATAAATGCCTGTTGATGCTTTGTTTGGGTAAATAAATACAAAACATGCAGTAATATGCGAGCCAGGCCAGCCAATGGCGATGTCACTTTGCTCAGACAAGAACTACACATTTATTTTAAAAAGGCCTCCTTTCTAGTAAGCAGCAGTTGAGTAAATAAACGCCCCGGAGCCATTATATGAGGAAATACTACTACCATTAGAAGTCGAGGGAGCCTCATTGTTCTACTACTGAGTGTTGTGGAAGAATAAAAAGGCAGTGTGAATACCTGCACTTGTTGCCAAGTGACGGATGACGACAATTAAAGATGATGTCTCCTTTGATAGCAAGGGGGCCTTGGGGGTAGCGGTGACTGGGGCAAAGGACCACCTAGGCGCCAACCAATTGCCATATGTCTTACTATACAAAACCGCATATAAACATACATCAGGGCAATGTGTCATTTGGGAGAATTCTAATTTATTTATTCATTTCAGTGATCGTCACAAGTCCTCCACAAATGCCTGCGATGCCTGCGGCTGTTTTCACAAGACTGGAATATCTCACAGTGGAGACATTTGCGTGGGTTTTCTCCCACATTCCAAAAACATGCATGTTAGGTTAATTGGAGACTCTAAATTGTCCATAGGTATGAATGTGAGTGTGAATGGTTGTTTGTCTATATGTGCCCTGCCATTGGCTGGCGACCAGTCCAGGGTGTACCCCGCCTCTTGCCCGAAGTCAGCTGGGATAGGCTCCAGCATACCTGCAACCCTAGGGAGGATAAGCGGTATCGAAGATGGATGGATGGATAAATGCAGACTTGCGCAAACCACGTCTTGTAAGTAACTTAGCATCCTGACACACGTACACAGAGTGCACAGCGGAAGAAAGTACGAGCGTCTTCATCACATACACACAAATGGAGAGGCGACAGTGCGCAGGGACAAGAGGTGCTGTGTCACTACCCCAGAAAAGTAGTTCTTTGGTGTTATCTCCTACAATGTACAATGTCACCATAGCTTGGTTAATATGCAGGTCACATTATGTAATGTAAATGGAACACTTTTTTTTTTTTTTAGAAGGCTTTATAGGTGGTTTGTCCCATTACGTACATGCTAGAGTTTTTTTCTCTCATTAGAACTCACAGAAAAAGGAAAGACGTGTTCATGTTTCACATAAGGATTGTAGAAGATGATTTGCAGGCAGTTAGTGTTAGAGGAGTGTATATGTTGAAGGTAAGGTAAACACACACAAGCACACACACACACACACACACATAACCGCTGGCCATGCTGCAGCAAATTATCCTCATGAATATTCCCTGGCATATGCCATACGTTTCATAAGTGTACATACTCTCCATAGGAGGCGTCTGGTGCTTTAGACATTCATAGCAGCACATGTCATTTTTGTCCCCCCGCACTCTCCAGATTGAAGACAGTAATGAGAAAGCCGGCAAATTGAGAACGTGGCAAGAAGTGTCTTGCGTCTTGAGGGCGGCGCGTGTCAGGCCTGCCTTGTTATGAGGAGGAACCGGGTTGCCTCAAGTGTTTCCCCCCGTGGAGATGTTTGGGTTTTGTGTGGAGGGGTTTGTGGGGGAGGGGGGGTGACATTAGCGCAGTATTGAGATCCAGCCGCCTCCCAGTGGGACAGTAGGACGAGGACGGGTCTATTTCAGCGGGGCTCTGATTAGAGCCATCGCCCTTGCTGCCACGCTCCACTCACACTGGTAATTGGAGCTGGCAGGAGGTTGGCATGCAACCCCTCCCCAGTGCTTACCCTCCATTCCCCTGCTCTCCTCTGCTTCTCCTTTCTTACTTCTTTCCTCGCTCATCTCCTTGCACCTGCCTGGTCACCTTTTTGCCGCAGTCGTTTAGCACTGCATCATGCCTTCTTAATTGGACTAATTACCATAAAAGGCTTCTTTTTTATTGCCCCTCACCCCTCCCCCAATGTTGTTTTTTGAATGCAGTACTACCACAAAAGCACATTAACGCTGCTCATATCGCACAAGCACTTCAAATGTTGTTATATCTGCGTCCAATGTTCTCGGGCGCCGCTCTGGTCCTCTTCTGCTCAGTGTCACTGGTATCAGGCATTGTTGGATTAATAGACATCTGCTGTGCTTTATTGCATCAGTAGCACACACAGACATAAATTACACTTTGATAGCTAGATTGTGTCTCCTTTTGACAGATGGACACATCTTTGCTGATGACGTTTTTTTCAATTTTTCATTAAGAAATGCCTGCCTGATGCCAATTTATTCATTCATTCAAAGGGTTCCCTCCTAACGTTCTCTTCCTTGTCTCTCTTCGCCAATGGCTCGTCTTTGTCTTCACCAATTGATTCGGCAGACACAACCAGCAGCAAGAATCACCAGGCAGGTGTCGACATCTTCCACAAAAGCTTTGTCAAGTGCTTCGCATTGAGATAACTTTTTACAACAAAATGAGGGAGGGTATGCAAATGTGAAGACAAGATGTGTACGATATTGCAATTATCATCTAGCTGGAATGAATCATTCTTTTAACAAGAGGTGATCCACATTGGCTCTTTTAATCATATCCGATATACAGTTGTCCCTCGTTGCATTTTGCGGCTTCAATCTATCACGGTTTTTCAAAAATAAACTAATTAATAAATCATACTGTTTTGTGGTTGAGTACGGTCAAAAAATTGCATATTTAAGCACATTTTGCATTGTTTTTGCCTAAATTATGTCAGGAGTGGCGGATGCCACAACAAGAAAAATAGGATCCCAACGCAAGACGAGGGCAACTTCTTAACAAAAAAATAAGTTTTAATAACTAAAGGTGTCCAAACAGGCAAAGTACAAACAAAGGAAAATCCACTACGGGTAAGAAACACAAAACACTGACAGCAGAAGGCTGTCAGGAAAAAACTAGACGTAACAACAAAAAACACTGAAGGCAAACCAACAGGAAAACACTAAGATAGTACAGAGCAGGTAAATGCAAGCAAAGGTAATGAGCCAGAGAGCAGGGCAAGGGTAGTGGAGCCGGACTGAGCGGGAGCAAGGGACAGGAGGTCAGGGAGTACAATCTGGCAAGGATCAGATGCTGCTGCCTTGCTTAAGAGGAGTCCAGATTGCTGATTGCCAGCAGGTGCGCTCCGGCGTCTCCGCCCACGCCGGCTGAGGTGCACTGCGGACAAATGGCAGACAGGCGGCAGCAGAGCGACAAGCAAAGCGTGACAAATTAAGCATTTTCAAGCATAAAAATGGCCCTAAATGACTATAAATACAAATTATATATCAAGAAGACACATTCAAATTGTGGATGGAAATTGTAAATGGTCTTTCACTTGTATAGTGCTTTTCCACCTGCAAGGCACTCAAAGCGCTTTGACACTGCTAGCGGCAGGACGGAGGATCAAACCCACAATCTTCAGGTTGGGAGACGACCACTCTACCACCTGAGCCCCCCTATGTAGTAATCTATACTGGTCACTATGTGTCAGTAATGTTACTTTAATGTTTGGTGAGACAAGCACCAGACTTGTTCACCTGAAAAACAGGCTTTTATTGCAGGTAATAACACAATAATCATAATCACAATAATAACATAGATTACTGTTTCACAAATAAACAGCGTTTGTGCAAAATAAGACAAATGCTACACTATTCAATGTAAGTTATAGAAAAGGTGGCATATTTATTTGAAACAATTTGTCCCAACAAAATAGTCATTAAAAAAATCATGAGTAATCATCAAGTAAAATAACATGTTCACTTAATAGTATTACAACTAAGACAGGTTAGTCTTAATAAATTCACAATGGCAACAATACCGTTTGGAAAGCTACCCATTTCTATGTGCACAAACATCTATATAAGAACAAATTGTGAAGCATGAAACCCTGGACTAATACAGTCAGTGAAACTATAAACTGGCCTCATTCAGCACGTCACGCATGAACGCAGCATGAAGGAAACATATTAGCTTAGAAGTATTAAAGGAAGACGCCTTACTCCCCCCAGCATAATCAGCACTAGCAGAAGCCCAACATAGCTGTCCTCAGCTATGCCTGCCGGCACCTCGCAACTCGTACCCAAATTTTAGCTCACAGTTCTAAGCAAAAAATAAGCCCATAGACGGATTGCTTCTAAAAAAAAAAAAAAAAAACACTCTTAAGTTGGGACACTCGTATGCCGTACCACTGTATGAATGTCAATTTAAAAAATACCGTCAGCGCTTCAGTACTTTCCCGCTTCTCTCTGGCAAGTTGACGACGTAGCCCGTGACAATTCCAATCACAGCAACAGTATATACACATAATATACACGCTGATACCTCCGGTCGGGATTTGGGGACTGGGCTCCTGGCGGGAGCTTGTGTGTTGCATGCCTTGTGACGCGTATGGACGTGCTCAGTGGTCAAAATGGCGCTTGTTGGTCATTATCCGGGAGGGGAGGGCACAGATGGAATAATCTTTTTTTTTTTTTATTTGTCTCCTGAGATATCTGCAGCTGTGTGTCGGACGGATGGCACGTCCCCCACTTCGTATCTTTCATGTCCTTTCCCTCCCGCTTCGCCACCTACTTTTGGGCCACGACCCACCATTTTTAGAATCACTAATCTAATCTACATAAAAACTTGTTAGAATATAATGAAACTGAACATGTATTGGCTGAATAGCAATGTTACATTGAGCGACACTTGCTACCATAGTCTGTCATGCACTTTCACCTTTGCATATTCCCAAACCCACTAAACTCTAGTGCAGGGGTCACCAACATGGTGCCCGCGGGCACCAGGTAGCCCCCCACGACCACATGAGGTGCCCGCAAGCCTGCTTTTCATTCAGGTTTTCAGTTAATAATGAAAGAACAGTAGAAAGAAATGCATTCTGAAATACAAAATGTGAGTTGTGGACACCAGCATTTTGTTAATGTTCTGGTAAAACAAGCATATTCGCTTTGTTTGGGTTTAAAATAAGCTCTGAAAATAAATGTTACAAAAATGAGTAGCTCTTGGCCATTTTCAGTTTGTAAAAGTAGCTCTGACAAGGAAAAACGTTGGTGACCCCTGCTCTAGTGGGTTGCAAAACAAAACCCCCAGATTTCACACCTCACCTGCCATGTAAAAGAATTGGACGTTCATGTATAATCTTTGTAGTCCACGCCGCTCGGCATTTGATTTAGTCCTTGTTTGTGCTCTCTCCATGGGACTGAACCGCTGACTCATGTAATATTATCTCTCTTTTGGGCTTTTTCATTCACCGTCTGTGTTGCTTTTTTTTCCCACAAGCCTGGATACACACTTGCTAATAATCCTAACCATAAATATTCTATGGGCACCCATTCAAAAATGTTTGCTGTAAAATATCCCCATTTGACACTGCAGCAACGCACTTTGTTGTTTGGCAAACGGTGCAGCATGAATACTGAGAAAATTGCTTTCCATCTGTAATTCAGTCACTGGTCCATGGGATGTTGGCCTCGCATCACATGTGAAAATTTGGTCAGTTTTGTGGAATTAATTGCATCTTGAATAGAAGCAAAATGGAGTGTAGTACTTGCCTGCAGCCAGCAGAGGTGCTGTTGATTCAGGCTCTACTAGTTTGCCGACATCAGCTGTGGGAAACGAGAAAATTTGGGCTCTGGAAAGAAATAAACTATTAAACTCCACATCGGCCCAACACTTCATTGCAAGCAGTTTAAATCTAGATTTAGACAAGGGAAAAGGGCAGGGGAATAATGTCTTAGAATATGTGCTTGCCTCAGTTTGTATTGATTTCCTTTAATCTTAATGTCAATATTGTCTGCCGAGTGAATAAAACATGGCGCGCAAAAAGAAGAGGAAGGATGCCAAGGAGGGTAAGGAGAAATTAAAGCTACCACAAGTTAGAGAGGAAGTCATTAATGATATATTTAAGGGCTCAGGCTGGAGCACATGTGCATGGGCCCAAAATGGATGTGTGGTATCATCAATGCAATTGCTCTTTCCATTAGTTATCTTTGATAATTTTGTCACATTGCATCACAGAAACAATAGCAGATACTCAAAACGATCCACAAAGTCAAAGCCCAAGGGACGTTTGCTCGTGCTCGTGCACAAGTGGTAACGGATGTCAGCCAGTGCAGCTGTGCAAATGTAAACCTCGCTCCCTGAAAACTTAAGAGTCCTGCTGGGCTTTTTGCTCAATGGCTAACGCTCCGGACTCTCATCCAGCCGACCGTGGTTTGAACCCAGGCGGAACGCGGGGCTGGCTGAACCAGGCTGGTTACAGGAGCAATGTATACAATATATGTATATTTGTGCAATATAGTTATTGATGATAACCACCACCTTCCCTAATAGAAGTAACAGGAGAGATTCAAAATTATACATACAGTCAAAGCCTAAGGAATGTGTTCAATATAGTCAATGCAGTTGTTTCCTCATGCCAGTTATACATGATAACCTCGGCCTTCCCTAACAGTAACAACAAGAGTCAAAATGATTCAAAAAGTCGAACCCCAAGGGACACTTATGTGGAATGTATTTGTGCAATATAATCATTCATTCATTTTCTATGCCTACTAACTCTTCATTTCTTGTGAGTACATTATCTGTACTCACTCATCATCCCACTATGTTTCTGTCAACTGCTAACCTTTTCATCAGTTAATATTATACAGTATTTATTATTGTGTATTATGATGTTATATAATTTATTTACAGTGATTATATACCTTGACTCCTATTGTACCACATTGTTACACTGCCTCATTATTTTCCCATGTATTTAAAATTGGCAAAGAGTACATTTGGAATACAGGAAGTGAACAAATCATATTGTAATTGATGTGAAACAGAGAAGGGGTAGGATTAAATAAAATGTGCTTCTTCCGACTCCTTTTTGGACATGTGGAACTGTAAATTATACTATGTGATGTATTCCAATGTAACTTGTATACATTTTTAAAATAAATTAAACCATTACCATAAACATTACCTGTAGACAACTTAGAGTGTCAAATTAAACCCTAATGCATATTTTTGGAAAGTGGGAGGAAGCCACAGAGAGATGCCCAAACAGAGATTCGAACCCATATGTTCCAGATCCCCTGACTGTGTGGCCAACATGCTAACCACCTGCCATATAATTATAATTATAATTATAATTATAATTATAATTATAATTATAATTGTAATTGTTTCCTCCTGCCAGGTATTCATGATAACCACCACCTTCCTTAACAGAAACAACAGGAGAGACTCAAAATGATCCACAAGTCAAAGCCCAAGGGGCACTTGCTCATGCACGAGCATGTGTGCAATGTATTTGTGCATCACTGCAATTGTTTCCTCCTGCTAGTTATTCATGATAACCACTACCTTGTACAATATGTGTGACTCAACAGCATGAGACACAGAAATAAGATCACATGTTCTGTTTGTGTGCAGATATGTTTTTATTCATGTACTGTGAATTGCTCCTCACCCTCCAACCTCGATGCTCCAGAAGGCGCTCAACTTTAGTCCTCTTCTAAGCACACAATGTGTCCTTTTGTTAACGACATGTTTCACTAATTGTGCTGAAAAGTATGTATATATTTTCATTTGCAGAGAACCAGATCCCCCACGGCTTCCCCACCATTGACATGGGCCCCCAGCTGAAAGTGGTGGAACGGACCAGAACCGCCATTATGTTGTGCGCGGCCAGCGGAAACCCCGACCCGGAGATCTCTTGGTTCAAGGACATGCTTCCCGTGGACATCAGCAGTAGTAATGGACGCATCAGACAGCTTCACTCAGGTACACTTTGACCATGGCTGTTATTATTATTATTAATAACACTGATACGATAATGATAATAGTGAATGATCATAAAAATAATAATAGTCCTCCTAAAATAGTGATACCAATCTCTTGTGTCTTTAAAAGTCATGCATAATTAATTAGGGAATTTAAGGAAATATACAGTATATTAAAAATTTCTGAAAAAAAGTATGCTACAACGTTTGGACTGATTGAACCAATTTATTTCCGCCTGAAAACGAGGGATGGGCATTTGACAAAAATTCCCATGATTTAAGATGAAAATGAGTTTTTTTACATGTTTATTTAATGTTTATATTAAATTCAAAATGTTGTATGCATTCATATTTATTTGAAGGAGTTTAGCAAGGTTTTAAACTTCTTCTGTTTTTTTTTTTTTTTTATTAGTCACCAATCCAGTCATCTTTTCACATAAGAACGAGTCCGGGGGTCGGCAACCTTCAGCATCAAAAGAACCATTTTGCCTCCTCTTCCAATAAAAAAAACATAGTCTGTAGTTGCAAAACATTACGCAGCTTATAAACATGTCAAAGTTGTAATCTTTTTTAATTGTTACATGTTTCAGGAACAAAATCCAACAAATAAAAGTGCTGCAAGCATGTGCAGGCCTACTCTGAAATCATTTAAACGCCTTTTTCAGTTGTTCCCGTATTTGTTTTAAAATGAAAACAAAATGTAGACAGCTTTAACGTAAAAAAGCTCATCAGAGTTCACATTTTTGCATATGAGTGTCGTTTGCTCAGTAGCGTTTATGCCTGTGCTGAATTGCTATTAATAACCTTTCTATTGAGCCTGTCCTTGACTGTTTTTGCAGAGGGGGGCATTCTTTCATTTTCTGAATCATTTCTTGTTTATTTTTTAATTCGAAGAATAGATGCTGTAATAGATGCACAGTTTTATTTCACTGTGCAATAACTTTGCTTCAGACTCAACTCCAAACGCGGTCAACTTTTTTCTCTCCAGTGAGACTCACCCCATACACTAGCCTACCTCCCCTTCCCTTGATCATCCAATCAGCAGTCAGAACGCAGTCTAGATGCATTCACAGACTTGCGGTGAGTCAGATGTTTCAAATTATTTCCCAAAATGCACTTTCCCCTACTTCAGTGTTAAAAAAAATCACAGAGCTTAGCAAAGGGCGCTGCAACGAGGAGATGAAGAGCCGCATGCAGCTCCAGAGCTGGGGGTTGCCGACCCCTGATCTAGTCTATTATTGTGACCATCCCTATTTATTTCGTTGAAACCTTCTTGCAAAACCCTGTTCTCTAACGATGCAACAGAAACATCCTCTTTGGCGGAGGCAACAAAAGCCCATAATAAGCTAAATGAGATGGAAGAAAGTGTGTCACGTGGCCAGGTTTACTCTCCTTTGTCTTCTTTTTTCCGTTTTTTTTCTTTGATTTCCTTTACTTTTTTCTTTTTCCTTCTTTTATCCTGAGTGAATTAATCCCACGCAGAGATTAAAGATTAGCTTTAATTCGGAGGATGTCAGGCAGAGTGCTGTCTGCTGCTGTCAAAAGCAGGTCGGCAGCACAAACAAAACCAAAGTAGCAAAGTAAGACAATCAAACAGCATGCTAGTGTTTTTTATTTATTTGCAAATGGAAAAATTGCTATGATTTTGTGTGAAAGTTTTTTTTTTTTAACTATTAGGTCACCAAACAAAACTTTTAATTAGTTTTCTTTCCGTGTTATAGTCGTGAGGGGGAGCCTGGAAAAGCACTGATATGCATGTGTTGCCCTCGGACTAACAGCTCTTTTTATCCGCCCCCGCCCCCACTTTTTCGCGACATCTGCTGTTGCATCAGGGTTTACATTACTGCATATGACTTTAAACTCTTGACACCAGAAAAATGGGGGGGGGGAAACACTTTACAGTCACATTTAGAAGTCACATTTCTTAGGTGGATGAAATGTGTTTTGATTCTCAATATACTGGTTTTAAGGCTAAATGTAGGAAATAAATATTTGTTTTTATTATTGTAATATTCCAAGATGCCTTCTTGGAGAGAAAATGAGATTTCCATAAATGCCTACATTGTTTACCCTCTGGACCGATCTGGTTCCATTGACTCCCATTATAACCACATTTTTTTTTCATATACTCTAATCCTCCCTGAATACCGAATAAATACTTTATATTTAAAAATATATTTCTTCAAAATGGTGGGGAAAACAGATTTTAGATGTGTTTTTGTGTTTTTCCCGTTGGGGAAAAAAACCTGGGTTTCTTAAATAATAACAATTCCTTTTATTTATAGTCACCTTCCTGGGCACTCAAGGACATCATACAAACAAGAAATAAGAACCAATAGCAGCAGTACAAAAATGGATAAAAAAAAAACAAAAAAAAAATAGCTGATTACAAAGTGAATAAGATGTCCGGAATAAGTGTGTTATTTAAAAAAAAACAATAAATAATTCATTTAAAACAATCTATAGCTATGGTTAGGTCTGAAGTTGTTAAAAACATTTGAGGCAGTGTAACTGAAAATATATATCGATATATATATCGATATATGAGATATATGAGTTGTAGTACACTTTTTACGAGAAAACCGTTTTGGGGCGTAGGGGTAAAAGGTGTAGCCTCATTTTTCAAAACTGAAAAGTGTGACTATTAAAATGGCTTTCTTTACAAAGGGCAGCATATAGACATTTGAAAGATGTGTGGCGGCACGTTAATATTCTTCAACTGTTTTGCATCGAATACATAAAAGCAAATCCAATGTAGGTCAGGATATGCTAAGCTATTTGAGGAAAACATGTGTTTCAGGTGACAAAGCAATCTTGCTAGCTGAAGCAATTTCAGTAGAAACTGCGTGTGAATGCTCAAGCTGAAATGTTAAAATATCCTAGCAATGTGTTGTCAGCGACTGAGGATTGAACCATCAACCGCCAGGCTGGGAGATGACCGCTTTACGACCTGAGCAATGCCACATGGACAGAATAAGCCGAATGTTGCATGTAATGTTAAACGTAAATAAATTGCCCATTAATTTTCAATGGGAAAATTGTCCCAGAAAATATGAATTCACAGCCATGAACTGTATTCCCACCATCCAAACCCCCCATTGTGCTGCGGTACTAACTTCCTGTCAATTGCAATCTATTTACTTTGCTGCTACCCGTACGCAAAAGATGCAGTTCAAAAAAAGGCAAGCGAAATAGCCACCATTAGTTATAATGGCACTGTCAAGCAAAGGCGGATGTGGCCGCATTGTGAGTCTGCAGGAAAAACAACCTGCATGCATGACGAGTGATCCGTGAAGCCAGGCTACTAACCAACTTTCACACTTTCTGGAAATGCTCGATTGCACTTTATCACTTCTAATCTTTGTCACGTTCATATCAGAAGATGTGTTTTTTTTAATTTTGTTTTTCACTCCCACTGATGATGAAGTGGATTACTAACTAAATCTCTCTTGCATTAAAATGACTCCTACCTAGGTGGTACACCAATTAGAGGTAAGCACCGTGATGAAAAATGTGTTGGGCAAACATCCACATCTATACCATCTTCTCACACAATCAATCCAGACCCCACCCCCTGCACAAGCCTTTCCCCCCGCCACATCTCCAGGTTCATCTACGCCTGTTCCACTTTTCCTCGTTGTTCTGTTGTGGAGCAAACCCATGGTCTGCTTGTCATTAGGTGCTACTCTGACGATGTACGTCAGAAACACCGGAACCTCCAGTGTGGACAGTCACCACCATATAAACTTTATTAACAGTACAGGCTACGTTTTCATCAACATTTTAATTGCTGTATGTACTTAACCTGGACTGAGACAGCTGTACCGAGATGACCGAGGCGGGCGGTCCAGTTTACGTCTGCACATCCCTTACAGTGTAAAAACATTGCTTATTTTCCAGTGTACATTGTGTTTTGACTCAGCCCTACTGTACGGAGATAGTGGGGCTTATTTGCAGCAATGCTCACAAAAAGTAATTGCAAAAGAAATGCTGCTCTTCAGTACAGTTGAAAGCCAGCATTTCAAGACATGCTGCAAACATTTGACAGACAGTATTCGTCTGTGAGAAAATACATTTCACCAACACCAGTTCCACAACTTGACATAGTGAAAGATGTCGTATTAAAGGAAAAATTGCATTATTATTATTATTATTTTTATATATTATCATAACAGTGGTTTATTTGATCTCCAAAATTGTTGACAATATTGTTTAGAAATAAACATTTCAAAACGCACCTGCATTGTTTGGTGACAAGATCAAATAAAAGTCATCTTTTTTCATTGTATTTTTCTGAAGATTAAAGTTAAAACCTCGTCTTGTTTTGTGCTGGTGCACCCAATCTTGTCATCTCGTCTTGTGAGTTGGGTGTCTCGTGACAACCCTACTGACCACTTACCATATTGTACTGAGCAGCTAGCACAAAGACGTGTAACTTTATTTTTTGTCGTTTTTGTCGCGTAAGCGCTCTTGCTGGCTCTATGGTTATCGTTACACTTTCCCTTGCTACTGCCATGACTGTGGTGGAATCACAAATCTCACCAGACTTGCCGTGGTCTCGCATGTACACAGGAAATATTTTGCAAAATCGTGCTGCCTCAGATGGCATTAGACTGTAGAGGCTCCACGGTATACCACACCCACTTTGCGCGTCCGTGTCTCGACCTCCCACTCTGGGGGCCAAGCGGTGAGGAGTTGCATTTGTAACTGAGGGTCAGCTCTGCCTCAGGAGGCTCCTACCTGCTTTCCTCCACGCAGACAAAATGTATTAGCATAGAAACCCTGTACAGCGAGCCAGCTCCCCCCACACCCACCCCAATGCAAATGCCTTGTGAAGATTGTTGACTTTACTTCCTTTGAAAGAATGTGGCGGTAAATAGTGGACGTCTGCAGGGGCAGCTGTCCCGATGTGCATCGTATTAAATGAGATCTTTGGCAGTCGAGGCAGGCTCCTAGCACAACTCAGCTAATTTGATTTTTTCTTCCTGTGCAACAAAAAAAAAAAACAGTGACCTTGCAGCGTATCCACCTGTGTTCAAAGAGTTGGAAGGAAGTGACGGCGTTTTTTTTTTTTTAAGTGTCGCAGGTCTGTCAACTTAACCACCTGCATTCCTGCAGGGCTCACACTGTTTTCTCCGGGGTGAGCGCGGGCAGATTGACAGCTTGGTGACAGCCGCATTAGCATGCAGGTGCGTGCGAGTGCTGAATCACACGGCAATGAGTTCAGCGTGCAGAGCAAACACCTCAGAAAAGGAAGTGCTGTCATGAGATCTGAGGTGATCGGAGTGTCCCCACCCCTCGCGTTTTATTTGGATTTTTTTTTACCTTCGCCTTGGTGTGGAGTCAGTCGGGTCGGTGGTGAGCCTTGTTTGTCGCATTCATCTCATGCTGCATGGTGTGGAAAAATGTACCCCAACGTCATCTTACACCTGGAGTATTCTGTCATGTTGCAACCGCATGGCAGCTGGCTGACTTCACGCTAGTGCCATGCTGTTTTCCGAGGCGTCATGTTTGTTCTCCCTCGCTTGTCACCAACATATGTACCGCTCAAACACACAAGTTTTTAAACATAACCATGAAACTTAAAGTTTGGAAATGTGTGACGTTGTTTCCTTGCAGCACAACTGAGGATGTGCCAAACAACTTATTCTGCTGTTTTCAACTTCAGGTACCCCCAGGTAGCAGCACCTGTGAGCATGGACTTTAGAAAGCGGTCATTTGGCGCTGTAATTTATAGTCTGTGCGTTATTTACCTAAACTGCAAAGAGGACGGAGCGATGATTAGAAGCTGGCAATAATAAGAGAGAGCCTCTTTTCTCAAATTTGACAACTCATTTGTTTACTTGTTAGTGATTTGGAGAGCATGAAAACATGGAAAGGAAAACATAGCTGTGTTTGACCACATGATCATGTATTGATAAGCTTATTGCACAACACAGCAGCAACAGAACCACTGTTGTAATGGCAGTAAGGAGCAAACTGCGGAGTCAGCGTTAATAGCGCTGATGAGTTGATTTTAAATAACAATAAGGCACGTGAACATCATGACTGTGAGTAGCGCAACCAACATTTTAAAGCACACGCAGAGCTAGATAAAGCTACTCGATGCCTACCACTCATAATACTTCAAATGTAGCCAAAAAGTACATCATCAGGTTGCCTACAGAAGGGGTGTCCAAACCCTTTCCAGCAAGGGCCACACTGTGAAAAATGAAAGGATGCAAGGGCCACTTTGATATTTTGTAAAGCAACACATGCAGATATGCTAAGAAGTGATATATATTTAAAAAACAAAAACTGCATCTCAGCTTTGTTTAAATTCCAAATATTTAAATAATTAAATAATTAAATAATATAATAGCCCATGATATTTGGACTAATTTCAAAAGTCATAAAGTCAAATTATTCTCGTAATTATGACTTTATTCCCATAATATTTTGACGTTATTCTCATAATATTATAACTTTTTCCACGACCTAATTTTTCAAAAAAATTACAATTTTATTTGTTGTTTTAAATAGTTATAATATTACAGCTAAAAAGTCTTTCATTAATATTTCAACTTTATGCTACTAAAATGACATTATTTTTCCTCATAACATTTAGTTATTCTTGAAAAAATAACGTTTTTTTCTCTAATATTTTGACTTTGTTCTGCTGATTTTTAGGTTTTTTTTCTGTTTTGTTTTTTTAGTTTTCTTGTTAAATTATATTTTTAGAATGTGTTGTGGGCCACAAATGGCCCCCGGGCTGCACTTTGGACACACCTGGCCTACAGCCACCACTGTTGATGTTAACGTTTTTTTTTTACCCATGCTAATTAGACTCCGGTCGTTATATTTCCTTTTGTAGACTATGCATCTGGTGTATAATTGAATAGAGGTGTGAATTGAAGTGTTTGCTCTATCTTCTAGAGTAATAGCGCTCACCCCACAGGGTGGTGTTTACCTGAAGCTTGGAGTAGAAAGAATGCATCGGCTTGCCAATCCAGTTGAACGGTTGTTGGATCAGCTTACGCGTCTTTCCTGTTTGTGCTGGAATGACCAACATAACCAGGTTGAGGAGGGGAACTCCCACAGCAGTGTGTGACCACGCTGTTTTGTTTGTATATGCGGCCTACCGGGTGCTACTCAGACTCCAAAATGTTGAATATTCAACACAGCAAAAACGAGTGTCGGTAGCAACAGCAGAATAAGCAGTTTGTCATCGGAAGTGAAGATTTGGCTTTGATTTGTCTTAAAACGTACTGACAACTGAAAAATAATCCAGCAAAACACAAATGTCCAAACTTTTTTTTTCACGTTTAGCAGGTAAGTTTGCTCTTGTCAGTTTGTTTTTATTTTGGATGATGTTGTCTCTCGTCATTTGAGATTTACTTCCTCTCCATGATTGCCATGTACTGTTTGCACATGTGTCAAAATGACCACAGCATGAGTCACATGTCTCTGAGGCTTTTCATCCACTGTTAGGAACAACACACTAGCTCTCTCGCTACTGCTAACACCTGAAATGAAGGCCATATGGCAGCTTGTAGTTTTGGTGTGGCATTCCTTCTCCGCAATGTCACGTCTGTGTTTAGCGTAAATTGATGCTAATACCTGGCAACGCAGCCCTTTGAGACAACTGAACATGTGTCTGTTGTTTCTAGAAGGCTTTCTTAGCACTATTATGCGAAAGCTCAGCTAAACTCACACATTTTAGTCACAGGTCTTTCCTTGCTGGTTACTGAATAGATATCTGCTGCCATGCCAAGTTTTATTTGCAGCTAAAGTTATTCATCCCTTCTCCCATGCAGGAGCTCTGCAAATTGAGAACAGCGAGGAGTCAGACCAGGGGAAATACGAATGCGTCGCCACCAACAGCGCTGGAACCCGCTACTCGGCTCCTGCCAACCTCTATGTTCGAGGTAAAGTCAAAAGATCACAACTTTTTATGTTTTCCACTGAAGTCACCATCCATCTTTTCTCCTATTCATGATGTCTAAATTGCAATTGTGCTTTTTTCAACCTCTTTCTGACTTTTCGGCTTCCTGTTGGGATGAGAACTGGACCGAATGCAAAGCTGCATGGCAAACATTTCCTCAGCTGACACTGAAAGGCTTCTTACACTCCTTGTTTTGACGGTGTGGCAAAGCTCCATTATTCCCTTTAGCTCTGATAGGCATGGCAGCTTGTGACGTTTCGGGGGTTTTGTTGTTTTTTGGGGGGGTTCCTGGCGCCTCCGTGAGCAGACTAATGCAGGGCAGGCAAGGGCAACGCTGTAGAGGAAAGAAGAAAAAAAAAAAGCTGGTACAGCAGAGAGAGTCGTGTAGGTCAGCCCCAGTGGATACACCACCATGTCTGATGTACATGAAACGGAATACCAGCTCGAGTTGTTAGTGTTGAGGGGGAGAAGGAGAGGGGAGATGCATGCTTTTAACATTTCAAAACTTTGTTAAAAGCAAATATAAAAGCATGCCCTACCCTGAAGTAAATGTATTCCCAGTGTCATGCGGCGGTTTTTTGCTGCAAATTAGCTGCATCACAGGTAAAGTGAGCACACTCCTCACATTTCAGCAAGCATTTTTATTAGAGATGCTCGATATTGGCTTTCTTACTGATATCGGAGATACCGATATTGTCCAGCACTTCATTTCCAATACCGATATAGGCAGCAGCTCTTCCCTCAATCTGTCGTCAAATGAGCACATGATGCTTGCTTTACAGTGATGCCACCGAATGCATGTTACAAATAAACACAAAATAAGACAAATACTGCAATATGCAATACATGTAGAAAAAGTGCCATATTTATTTAAATCATTTTGTCTCAACAAAATAGTCATTAAAAATGATGAGCAATAGTCAATTAAAACAACAAGTAAGACAAGTTAGTTCATTAACAAATAAGAATCTAATAAAACAATGCTGCCAACGGCACACTTTCAAAAGCTGTACATTTCTATGTGGCACAAACATCTGTAGAAGAACAAAGTAAAGTGCAAAATATGAAACTCTGGACTAATACAATCACTAAACTTAGATTCAAAGTATTAAAGAAAGACATTGATATCATTATCGGCAGAAAAATCTGCACGAATATGAACCGATATCTAATTTTCATGGCAGTATCGTCCGATAATATCAGTCGTCCAATATTATTGGACATCCCTAATTTTTTATCACAGTATGTATAACTTTAGAGTAGTCAGTGTACAGCTTGTATAGCAGTATATATTTACTGTCTACTGAAGATGGGACAACACACAGCTATTGTTTTTCTAAATATCTGGCAGCAAAAGTGAATTGAAAGATACTTGTGTCTTATACAGTCAAGCATGGCGGTGGAAGCGACACAGTGTGGGGCTGCACGAGTGACGCCTGCACTGGGGAGCTGTGGTTCATTGAGGGGCGAGATGAATTCCAGCATGTACTGTGTGAAGCAAAAACTCAGCTGCATGGCAGTGTTCCAACATACGGATCCCACACACACATGCAAGATGACACGTGCCGAGCTGAGGAAGATGAAGATGAAGGTGATGAAGTATGTCTCCATCAGACCTGAATCCAACTGGGTACCAGTGGAGCATTCTGAAGCGGTTGGAAGTGGAGGAGCGCGAGGTGTCTAACATCCACCACAGTAAATGTTGAATTCATGTTTGCCTCCATGAACCACAGCTCGGCAGCGCAATATGAATATTGTCATTCATCCAGGCCATATACTCTCAGGGCATTGAATCGATCGCAACTGGACTGTTCAGGTTCTTAGAAGACATGTATCCAATCAGGCGTTGATGCTCAAAGGCTAGATAGGGCAACTCTATATAGCTCCGTCTAAAGCAGGCGTCTTCAATTAAAATTGAGTAAGGTCAGTTTACGCATTTTAACCTTATTTTGCCTTAAATTGCATCAAACAGACTAGCTTACACTACCGGTTAAAACACTCCAATTTCTCTGGAGGAAAATCCTACATTGTTAAGTGTTAAGACGGTCTGTCTCTCTTCCATTGTTAATTCCCTTTTTTCTTGCCATTTTTGTAGCAACAAATTAGTTTCTCCAGTACAATGCTGTTCAACTGATGTTCATGAGGGTATACTGTAATACCACAGTGTGTTCCGAACACTGTTTTTATGCAGACAGAGGAGGTAGTAAGTACTCCAGAACTTGGAACACCTGTAGGAATTAGTTGCACCAACTGCTGAGGCTTTATCAACCTCCATTTCTGCAGAACACCTTTAAATTGTTGACCCATTTTGTGGTCCCTGAAACAGGGCTTTTTCTATCATTCTGAAGTACACACAATTTTTCAATTTTGGGTAACCTTACCTTTTTTTTAACCTTTTAACCTTTGTTTTGCTTCAAAATCCAAACAGTCTTTAGTGAACCGTCATTTGCACATGGCTGTGCTTTTAATGAATGTGTTATGACTACATTTTTCATACTGGGCTCTAAGCAGCGTTATTTTCCGCGCTCTCACAACAGACTCAGGTGGATACTTCCGCTCGAATGATCTGTGTCTTTGGCTGATAATGTGCCATCACACTTTTGCACTTTTGACCAACGCTACAGTTTCAGAGCATATAGACACAGGATTCTGGAAGAATGAACCTATATTGGTCCGCCCATTCACTTGTAAATGTCCGGTTTTCTTTATCAACTTTTCCTACTTTTGAGTAAGCCTTTGTTCTCTCATTCACTTCTCGGCAAGTACACAAACGATTTCACTGGCGTATTTTGAGAGACGTCACCCCGTTGGCTGTCACTGTAATAACTGAAGTAATTACACCTGCAAACTGCCGCTGCAAGCGGTTCGCGAGAACTATATGTCATTATTATATTTCCTATTACTTTAATTGGTCACAGGTCCATAAAGTGCCATCACTTGGTTTGTATTCAGACTGAGGTCCGCCATTTGGTGATGGCCAGTCTAAGGTACATCCAAGTTTGCGTTCTGTAGTATCGGCCCAGTAGAAGATATATTTTAAAAAGTGCTTGCTGAAATGTGGGATACTGTCGAAGAAAAGTGGAATAGCAACAAAAAAATACCCTCCTGGATCTTTTCAAGGACAGTAGTGCCATCAGTTACGTAGATTGAACACTGCAAAAGGCTCCAGAAGGTTTTGCTCTTCAATCTTCAATCAAACGAGGGCAGTCGCAAGGAGGGCTCGCCTATTAATCAGAGCGCGTCTGTCACAGGTGCAGACGCCACCTTTTCTTCCTCTTCCCGGGTAATTACAGTAGTTGTGTGGCGTGGCACCAGCAGGGCCCCCGGGCTCGGCGGGTCTCTAACACCACCCAGGTAGCTGTCAACCCTTTGCACCCCCCCCATCCGCCACACACCAGCGGTAGAGATAGAAATCAAACTGAGCGTAACCTTTTAAAAGTGTAGTTGTCTGCGTCGGCGAACAAAAACATTAGTCTTGTTTTCACTTCATCTTTGTTACCGTGGCAAGAACGGGGGAGAGGACCCGCGGGCTCAGCTTTCTGTGTGGTTTGATTGGGTCCAAAACATGAGGTATGACGTTAAGTCTAGTCTGTCCTTTTGCTTTTTCTGTGGGGGCATTCCAAAGGGAAGATTTAGGGGATTAGCATATCTGTACTAAAAACTGTAAACATTTGGCATAGTAAGCATAAAATAAAGTTAACCACTGATGAAATAAAAACGACAGAATGTCTTCTCAATGTCACAGCTTTTGATGAGGAGTTGGAAAAGCACTATACAAGTGAAAGACCATTTACCATCGCTCCTTCATTCATTCGCACCTTCAGTTGTTTGTTGGTTAGTTCATTAGTGTGGTTGTCCACTCGTTCGTTAACCGCTCTTATAAAACTTTGAAAATGATGAGTGACACACAGTGGCAAATGCACAAAAGGCGATTATGTCACATTTCTTTCTTTTCTTATTTGTATTATTATTGTCGACTTAGCAGCCAGGAGCAGCCAGAGACACGTGCACCACTTTTTGTACCACAAAAAGAACACTTGTGGGGTTAAACAGATATATGTGCAAAGCTGTCCTCTGATGACATTTGTGTCTTCAGAGGTATCTCTTTCCCTAAAACGTTGTTTAAAGTCCAATTGTATTTAAACTCAGGGGTGTTAGGCTTTATAGGTACCGCTATTATTGACAGAAGTAATGCTGTTATATATTTTCTCCGTCATGATGAAAATCCGTTGTCTGAGTATAGCAGGAATTTGTCTCCGTGAATCATCAATAACGTTGCCGCTTTCTCCAAAGCGACATCCAACAATGTGAGAATGATTAATGTTATTATTCTTGGCCGAGATTGGTCCCAACACCTCTCCTCCTCCCCTTTGTCCGACGTGTTAAATGTGCTTGTTATCGTCTGCCAACGTGTTTATTCACCATCACTCAGCACCGCTACCTGATTCGGCAGCTGGCTGGATTGGGGTTCTACTGCCCGCAGAGCTGCTGCCACCCTTGTCTTTACATTTTACAGCCAACGCAGAATGATGTCTTCATATTTCAGTGCAGGGAGGGAAGGAAAGGAGGCGTCGGATTTTTTTTTTGCTGCTCGCCTCACTCCTGTCCTTGCACTCCTTTGTCCGTGAAGAGCATGGTAGATTTTGTAGGTGTGCAGGTGTGTCACTCCCAGTGACCCTCTTCCAGCGGAGGACTTTATCAGCGTGGGCAGAATGACAAGCGCTCACGGAATCGTTCACTGTGGGCTTCATTTGTCCGCTGTGGAATATAGCTTCTGTCTGCTGGCGCTGCTTCATATATCCATGTGACGTGTCCATATGTCACAGGGATGAAGTGCTGCTGTCACGCTTTCCCTCCCACTCAAAATGTCGTTTTTATGTGTGCCTGTGTGTCAGGATGGAAAATGTAACAAAAACATGAATTTGGGTTTTTTTATGTGGGGGTGGGGAAAGGTGCTGGTGTTTGACCCTGAGGTCCATAAACATCTTACAAAGAGACTTAGAATCCTAAATTATTTCTATTCAATATGGCTTCAATGCTGAATACAGTATTTCTGAGAAATACGTTATGGCAGATATTTCAGAGTGGTGGGTGAAAAATGAAAAAGATTCATATGCATTGTCAATTGATTACAAATTTTAATCGGATTAATCACAAGTTTTCAAATTAATTAAATATAATTAGTCACCGTTTGTAAAATTCATTTGCATGTCTGAAATATGCCCATTTTTACTGTATTTTTTTTAACAGAAAGATAAATGAGAATACAGGATTATATTTATTTGTGTGTATTAAGAGCTCCAAATTAACTGAAAATGTAAATCAAGCTAAAAGATGCCACACATCTGAAAATCTATCTCCTTAAAAAGTAGCTGAACATTTGAATCACACTAACCGTGTTATTATTAGCAATGAGGGGTTGCATTCAAAGACACTGTGCTATTTAACTTGAATTCACATTTGTATGTGAGTGTACTTTCCGGGATCTGCGAGCACACTTAAATGCTGATAAGAATATTGTCATCATTATGTGTTCTGTTTATTTAGACCACATACACACCCATAATAAAGATGTTGTTGTGATGTTCAGAGTGTCTGTGAATGCACCACATGTGAGTGTGGTAAATAATGACGAAGCGTTATTCCGAGGCTGTACGGAGAGACGTGTTGCGAGTTGGAGTTGCATACAGTATACTGTATGGTCTTGGAGTGGCATTGCTGTTGATGTGCTGAGGTTGGAATGAAGTTATACAAGAATGTAATTAATTATTTCAATAATTTCATTACCGCCATTAACACCTTACTTTTGACAGTCCTACATTTTTTGCAACAACACTCATACTAGGTCTGCGACACTTTAGTTGAGATTCACTGATTGTCATTTGTCATAGAGGCTAGGTTCCCAAAGTGGAGTACACATACCCCCAGGGGTACACCAATTGTCACGTGAATAAAAATGAAAAACAATTAGCGCTGAACACTCACAATTTCGAGTTTCATTTAAATTGATGTTCCAATCCCCGCATGGCACAGTGTGTGTTTTTGTACTTCGGAAACTGCTTTATCGTGATTGTTAAACATTCCCCTTCAATTTGGTATTAAATTAAAAAGCAGACTTACACCATAGCCATCGTGAGTGGACAAAAAAGTGAAGCTCAAATTCAACCCATTCAAACAGAAGGATGCCAACATCAGACTGGAATAAAAGATGTGTAGGATGATTACTTATCTATTTATCAGTACTCATGTGAAACTTTTATCAAAATGTAACCATGCAAAATCCACATTTTTGACCTGGAATTACTATCAAATTAATTAACCAATTAAATATGTTCAATATTTCAAGTTAATTAGGGTTAGGGTTAGGTCAGATAAAAAGGTTTTTGTTTTTTAAGTGTGTAGGAGTGGGGTTACATGGCGTCAGGTGAAAAGTCTGAAGGGGTACGCGACTGTAAAAAGTTTAGGATCCACTGTCATAGATGGTTCGTGGCAGGAAAACAAAGGCTTGGAAACAGATATCGTCGTATTTGTAGTGTCAGGTGTTTTGTAAATTTAAACACAGAGATATCACGTATTAGTCACTCGGAAGTAAACAGCAAACAGATTAGACTGATAACTGTCCACAGGATTTTTAATTGAATTCAGCACCAAATGATTGTCCCACTTATAGATCCTCTTGTGTATGCCTATATTGATGCATTATTCAGTGGGAAAATAGGTAAAATGTGGAAAAATTACCCCTAATCTGAGATAATAACCTTGTCTTTCCTGACATTATATGTACGCATTGCACTGTATGTACAGTATGTATGTGTGTTTGTGTGCACGTGTGTGCACATGTGTGCGTGTGTGTATGCGTGCATGTGTGCGTGTGTGTGTGTTTGTGTGTGTGTGCGCGTGCATGCCATGTCACCTGTTTCCAGAACACTGTTGTCTTTCACTGTGGTGTGTTCCTCTCCACTCTGCCATTCCATTGCTCACCTCCATCCAAATCACTTCATCCGCGCACAGATCAGCGCGAAGGTTGGTCGTTTTCACTTTTAACCCTACCCCTTCAGCTCCACCTCTTTTAATTTGACGCAGATTGTAGGTGAGATCCCGATGAGTACTCCCCCGAAATCCCTTCCCTGCAATAAATGGAAATCTTGGTCTGTAATTGCTGTTTTTTTTATTGATTATCTCCTCATTTGCATGAGTCCCTGCAGAGTTCTTGCATGCTGTCCAAAGTCACTCCCTTAAAACCAGGTTTTTGTCGGCCTTGCCAGAACACACAATGAGCTTTTGTGCAGTTTGCTTAAGGCATTGTTAGATATGTGCTGTACTGTTCCTCGTTAGCAACACTGTTATTGTCACTTGTCAACAACATCCTGCCCATTCCCATCTGAAGCCTTAGAACATTCACACGTTAAAAAAATAATAAATATGATATTAAAATATTAAAAAGATACGCTTACTGTGTATGATGGATTACCTCAGTATTCTGGGGGACAACCAGTTGGTCAGGTATTCAGGCGGTAACTCTGGTGCTCCTCCACAGAGCGACGTCATTATCAGAAACTCCTCGCATGGGTTTGCATCAGTCTTCCAGCCATGAGCGTCCTCTGTGGAGAGATAAAAGGCAGCCATCATCAGCACTCGCTGGCCTATTGAGAAGCTTGACATTCACGCAAAAGAAGCAAACTAACGGAAATATACTTTACTGACAACTAAAGCTTGGGAAGTCATCTTTTCCGCTGCGAAACACTGCCAGCCGTTAGAATATTTAAGATTGAGCTGGCATTGTTGCCAACAGTTGGTTGATTGGCCATCATGGCTGGCCTTTCTGCCAGGATTCCTTGGGAGCCCACTGACTGTGCCAGTTCTCTCAGATTGTAGATTGACTGAACGCATTCCGCTATCCTCAGACACTTTGTCGAGGCTGTTACATTTATTTGATATCCGGCAGCAAGGCAAGCAGGCTTATTTTTGATAGCCCCACAGCCCTGTCTCTCCCACCTTGCATCTCAACAGGATAGAGGCCTCGGCGGTTGGGGGGGATCGATAACAATTACCTGCCCTCTAGTCATGTTGTTCCGCAACAGCTCTCCAAACTTAACCGTACGCCATGAATTATTCATGACATTAAGTGTTGAAAATACGCAGGGCCCCATTGACTGTCTACTCTTAGCGCTGTTAAGTCTGCGCTATCATGGAGGAATAACAGACACTTTTGAGCATAATGTTCTAACGTTAGGGCCCTCTCCTCTACAGCCTCATTCCTAAGTGCATGTTGTGAAAACTCACAGTGAACTGTCACAGGACCAGCTCGTCATGCGTGCCTGCAGTTTTGGATGTGGGCATTTAGATGAGAAAATTTCCCCGAGTGTAATTGTGAATCCTTTACGTGTCTTTTCCTCAGCTTCTATGCATGCTATGCCTGAGAATGTCATTCCCATCTCCTTCCCAGACTTAGCAAGTCTTAGTCTTTCCAGTCCTTGCATGTCAGAATCAGCCTCATGCCATGAATCTTCCCCTTATGTCTGTCTTTGTTTGTTCAATATTGAGTTTGTCGCTGTCCTTTTTAAAGGACAAAATTCCTACTTTGACCTCTGTTTTGACAGGTGGTTTATGACCAAAAACACCTGTCATGTGAACAAAATTAGGATAGCTCATGGGGTGGATGACATTTGTGGTGCCCTTTATGTGTTGTCGTCAAAACGCTAGACATGATAGCATACATATGATACAGATATCCTAAAAGTTGTATAATCATTAGACACATGCTCAATGGCTTATCGACAATTACTTGCTACATCCAAGGCTCTGCCCCTGCAAAGATGTTTGCCTGATGGCGGCCATGTTTTACAAACAACCTTGCTCAAATTTTACTTATATATTCTTGTCAGTTCCCTAAAGACGTGTGCCAAATTTTGTGACGATTCGGCTAAACACCTTGAAGTCGCAGAGGGTGTTGTATTGAGCTGTGTGAGGAAGTCAATTCGACCAATGGCGTTTTTAATAACAGCGCTGCCATGTGGTGTATTTGTCAGGAAAGGACAAATTGTTTGTACTAGTTTTCACTCTTTTTTTGCAGCAGCAGTTCAGGACTAGAAGCGTTAGCTTACACAAACAGTGCCCTATTTTTTTCCCGACTGCAGTTTTTTATATGTGTCACCTCTATTACTTGGGTAAATTTCAGATGGACCAGAGAACCAGACCTCATTATTTTTTTTTATATAAGAAGCTGACTAGAATCTAAATAACTACTTTCCTGTTATTCACCAAACACAATGATAAGCATGGGTGTAACAACATTCCAGTTTGAATTAGATATGGAGGGAGGGTGTGTGAAAGGTTGGGAGGGGGCTTTGAATTTGAAATTGCATTTTCATGGACCCCTGTGCAAAAAAGAGCAATTACAGTCAAGGGCTTTTTCCCAGAGAAAAGCAGATGCTGCAGTGGTATAGCAGTGTAAAGTCTGCAGGCATAGCCTAATGCCAGCGTCTTTTGAATACATTCAACCTAGCAGTGTTGGGATAGCAGTAATGGCCTCCCACTGGGGAGCCAAACGTTTGGCTTGGCTTCCTTTTCTTCATAATCAAAGAAGTCCGCCTCTTTGTATTCAACTCATATGGTGATGTTCATTATGTTATAGACTCCAAATTTGATTTTCCAATGTTACGCGTGCCACAAACTTACTTGGAGGTATTGAAAACACAGGGAATTTATTGTTATCCAAAAAAGGAAAATGCTGCCTGTCTGTTTATTCTGGGGTTAGCTTTTCTCAGGATGGCACATTGAGCATTATGCATCAGTGTTTGCCTTGTCCCTTGGCGACATCAGCGGGCCTTCTCGTCTCCATGGGAACCCCTTTTTTAATGTCAGCCCATCTGCATATCACAACTGCACAAAGCCGGAGCGAGAAAGCCAGAAAGAGAAAGCCAGAGAGCAAGAGAGAGAGGGAGGAGAAATTCAACAATGCCTTCTCCGTAGGGTCCCTCAGTGATGCAACTCTTGCCACCGTTTGACATGCTGACAAAAGAGGTCCAGTTGCAGTCTTTCGCAAAACAATTTTTTTGATTCCATTCCCTTTTGTGGATGAGAGAATCAAATACCCCCCTTCTCAGGCCATCTTGTGACAGATCCCCATTGTGTACACAGGTTGACAAAAGCCCTCCTTAAGCTATTGATTTAACAGATCAAACCCTAACTACTTATGTCCTTGTCCCGTCCCTGCTCAATTAGTACGAAGAGTCCCGCCCAGATTCTCCATCCCGCCCACCAACCAGGAAGTGATGCCAGGTGGCAGCGTCAACCTGACGTGCGTCGCGGTGGGCTCGCCGATGCCCTACGTCAAGTGGATGATGGGCCTGACGGAGCTGACTAAGGAGGAGGAGATGCCAATGGGGCGCAACGTGCTGGAGGTGACCAACATCCGAGAGTCGGGAAACTACACCTGCGTGGCCATGTCCTCGCTGGGCTTGATTGAAGCCACAGCTCAGGTCACCGTCAAAGGTAAGGGTTCTACCTGATTGTTTCTCTTCAACTGCATTTGAATATACAGTACATGGCCCTACTCCTGATTTTCCACAGGCAAAAACAGGTACTAGAGTTACTTTCTCCTACCTGGTTAGCCAGAATTCCAAGCGTAAACCTCATCAGACGTGAACCTCTGATAAATTGGGTAAATTTGACAATACAAAGCTAAAAACAACAAAAATAAGCACACACGCTAACATTGCCTCATCCCTGCTGCAGTATTTTGTTCCAGAGTTTCCACTTTGCCGCAGCTCTCCGTTTTATTGCTGCCCTCAGTTTCCTCTCGAACACAAGAGACCCTCGTCCATTGTTGCTATGTTAGTTTGTCACAATTCAACTTATACGACTGGTATTTGCAGTCTTATACTCCACAGTCTCCACTTTGCTGCAGCATCCCGTTTTCTTGTTGCACTCATTCTTCTCTCCAATACAAGAGACCATCTTCCGTTGGTTTTGTTTGTTAGCATTTTTCATTCCAACTTATCCAACTGGAATCCCTATCTTTGTACTCCACAATCTCCACTTTGCTGCAGCAGCCCGTTTTCTTGTTGCCCTCAGTCTCCTCTCCAATGCAAGAGACCGCTGCTCTTGTTTGTTTGCACGTCTCGCTCTGACTTACTTTACTTTACTTACTAAATTGCTTTTACAGGCCTGTGGTACTATTTTAAGTTCAAACTGACCAGGTGAATACCACTTGGTACTGTGTAGTCCAAAAATGTCCAAATCAATGCTAAGAAAGTCACAGCCAAAAGGCCCCTTGTCCGAGCAAAGCTAAATATTAGCTTACCCCTGTCTGATGAATGCTCATAGTTGGCCAAGAAACCCCTGCTGAAGGTCTCTTCTGCTGGTATTTAAGTACAAAAGGAGAGCACTCTTGCAATTTAGTAGTAATACCCAGCTCTGTTATGAGAGTCAGATTTTTTTATGTTGTGTGCATTGGGGGATAATGGCTTCTCACATCACTTCAAGGGTGATCTCATGAAAGAACCTTTCAAGATGGACTAAAAACATTTTTCAGCTCTTGGAATTAAAGCTAACAGCAGTCTCCTCCTTCAGCCCTGCCAAAGCCCCCCACTTCTCTCATTGTGACTGAGACCACAGCCACCAGTGTAACACTGACTTGGGACTCAGGCAACCCAGAACCCGTGTCCTACTACATGATCCAGTACCGAGCCAAGACGTCAGACAATGGCTTCCAGGAAGTGGAAGGCGTCGCCACCACCCGCTACAGCATCGGTGGACTTAGCCCCTACTCAGAATACGAGTTCCGTGTGATGGCCGTCAACAACATCGGCCGCGGACCACCCAGTGAAACTGTGGAGACGCGTACCGGTGAACAGGCCCCCTCCTCACCGCCCCTGCACGTCCAAGCTCGAATGCTGAGTGCCACTACCATGCTGGTCCAGTGGGAGCCGCCTGAGGAGCCCAACGGGCATATCCGCGGCTTCCGGGTGTACTACAGCTCAGATCACAGCGCTCCACTCAGCGCCTGGCAGAAACACAACACAGATGACAGCAGCCTGACCACCATCTCTGGCCTGACGCCCGATATCACCTACAGCCTCAGGGTGTTAGGGTTTACCTCCGTGGGTGACGGTCCGCCCTCAGAAATCCTTCAAGTCAAGACTCAGCAAGGAGGTGAGTATCCAACCAGCCAGTTATTATCACTTTGCAGTATCTTGGTAAAATTCTATTAACTTTTGTCTTGATGTCGTCAGTGCCTTCCCAGCCATCCAGCTTTGAGGCTGAAGCAGAATTGGACACCCGCATTGCACTGTCATGGCTGTGGCCCGTGCAGGATCCCATTATAAAGTATGAGCTGCAATACTGGGAAGCCGACGCGGACAACAAGGTTAGCATCACATCACACTACCTGCCTGCATTCTAGCTAGCTTGCTACCAACTTAGATTACCGATTTATATAGCAGTGGTTATCTTCTAAATGGATGGATGGATGGATGGTTATCTTCTTTTTACACTTGGATGGTACAACTTCATCCTGGAACACATTGTTTCTATTTCCATTGTTTCTGTCTAGCTAGCTTGTTAGCTTCTTCAATTCTTCAACCAAGAAGGTATTCAGTAGGATTGCTTATGCAACATTCTCACATCAGATCCCATACTGATATAGCAGCCACGAATCATTCATTCTTGTATGAATGATACTTATTTTGGAATGTTGGAAAAGGCTTTATGACGTGATATTTCTCAAAGAGAGAACAATAATCAGCAACAGTAGGTATGAGACTTTAAACATCTGGGGTATAGTTGTATCCACAATGTAGTGGCAGCTAGGCATAATATAGCAAGATTTGAGGTGCAGAATTAAGTGTTTAAACCCTATTTTCACCACGGACAGGGCCTGGTCATCTTTTCCATTATAGCTAATGACCTCATATCGGCCCGTGGGAGTTTCCTGTTTGACGTTGCTTTAAATAGGCAATGAGTTTGGTTGTATTAATGAAAAATACACACTCCTACTCCTCTGCTACTCATTATAACACATCAACATCAACACATTAGCACACACTGTTGTG
Source organism: Dunckerocampus dactyliophorus (assembly GCF_027744805.1). Lineage (NCBI taxonomy): Eukaryota > Metazoa > Chordata > Actinopteri > Syngnathiformes > Syngnathidae > Dunckerocampus > Dunckerocampus dactyliophorus. Next base: position 25,722,834 of record NC_072820.1, on the reverse strand, counting down.
ATCACGTGGGCGGCCGGATAGACGTGCTGGGGCGGAGTCTGGAATTGTCTCCTTGTATCGGAGTGCCAATATCTGAGATTTTAGATGCAGGCTGATATAATCCGATCTGATTTTTTGCTGCTACCCGATATCAATGTCGGATCAGGACACCCCTAATATTCAGTTAAGTTTTTATTTAACCTATTTTTACACTTGTATTGCAAGAATGTAATCAATGGATTATTGTCAACATGCCTCATTACGATTTAGCTTATTAAAGTTTAGTTTTGTTGTTTATATAGCAGTGGTTAGCTTATTTTTACACTTGTGTGACAGTGGCAAGGCGGCATTTGGACCCTGGAACTGATTACTTTTACAGTTTTCATTCATTCCTGCGTTGAAACCAGATTGTGTTTGACAGCAGCAGTTCCACTACGTGAATAAACAGTGTGTGTGTGTGTGTGTGTGTAATTGTGTGTATCATTCCCAATTGTGAACCTTGCAGATACACGTCACTTTCGACCCAGCGGGCTCGTACGCCGTGGATGGTCTGAAGCCCAACACGCTGTACCGCTTCTCACTGGCGGCCCGCTCTGAAAACGGTTTAGGCGTCTACACCCAGCCCATCGAAGCTCGCACTGCCCAGTCCAGTAAGTCAATCATCTTTCTCCTTTTTGATCCGTTTTGTCTTCTTGCTCTCTCACACTCCTTGCTAATCAAATAAATAAACATCAACCGCCAGCCGGGCCGAGGTCGTCATTTTACCATCCAAAGTTACTTAAGTTTGAGAGGGTGCGGGTTACCTGGGTGTCAAGTCAATTTCAGCACGGCATCAAACTGTTGTCAGTCAACACTAACACTGAGGACAGGCGCCGTGTTCAATGTAAAAGGTAGGTTTTATGTCATCATCCCACCCCCCACCCCTCCACTCATTTGGAGTCCTCGCCATGCATGGATGGCATGCGTCTCTTACATACCTTTTAAGTTAAGAAACTGAATAATATGTGCGCTTAAATGTGTGAAAAATGTATTAGGCTTTTTACATTTGAAAGAGAAAAGAGCTACTTTATCTTTAATTTGATCTCACTTTTATGCCTAATCTTTATCTGGCTGTCGTTCTGGCCCGAGGCGCATGTATTTGCTGTGTTCCACTTTGACTTTGTAAAGAGAATAATGCCGAGGATGGATTTTAACTTGACGCTACAGCTGTGACAGCTCCTGCGTTTTGTCTCAAATGCTGTTTCCACTGTAGAAATTTGGCTTTAATCAAGCAGATAAATCGAGGGAAAGGCTTCTTGAGACGTCATCTGTACTTCTGTGAAGAAGGTGTCGGACGTTTCTCTCCTCATGCGAAGAGCTTCGTCAGCGAACTAATAAGTGCTGGTAGCCTAGGCCTTAAATACAGTAAGAGTGGGCGGAATTGGTGTGCCAACACCCTCCTCCTATTGGTTCCTTACACTAAGCCTGGGCGGAGTTGTGGTCTAATCCTCTCCTGCCATAAGCACCTCCGAGGTGCTGTGTTTAAGGCCTAGGCTACCAGCACTTATTAGTTTGCTGACGAGGCTCTTCGGATGAGGAGCGAAACGTCCAACACATTCTTCACAGAAGTACAGATGACGTCTCAGGAAGCCTTTCCCTCGATGGACAACTCCTGTACGACTGAGAGCCTACACAGACGCAAGCAGATACAGTATTTCAGCAGAATTTGAAAATCTATCTGCTTTGATTTAGTCGGCTGATATCAGGGCCGTGTGGCCACTCTCTCCACCGCGTCACCTGATGAGACCGACGTCTCTTTTGTCAAACAGACATGAAAGTAGCTTCTGCGTGTTAGTGTTTTTTGGATTCCCATTTGAGGTCATTTCCACGCTTCCTATGAAAGACATTTAATAAGCATGCTGCGTGCAAGCGCCTCGCTTTCAATTCTATTTTATTTTCCCTTTGTGGTGTTTAACACATTTGTGATGAAGACAGATGCATGCAGTGCAAGAATGCTTTTGTGTTTTGTTTGGTGTGATCATTTGTAGTTGTTTGGATGTGTACCGCTGGACTGGAGAGTTTTATAAATTGAGTCAGACTTTATTTATAGCACCTTCCAAATAAGAATAGGAGAACTCAAAGTGCTTCACAGTTATCAAAAACAAAACCTATTACAAAAACGAAAAGATTACATCAAACAAAATGAAAGTGAAGTAAGAGTGCTCAGAATGGATATACCTTACCAATGGATTAGTTAAAAACAAAATAGCTTTGTGAAAAAACAAACAAACATTCAAACAAAGTATTTTAGTAATTTAACGTACACTGGACCCCCGCACATTCACAATTCAGCATTCGCGTCCCTGCAAATTTGCAGATTTTTGCTTTAAAAATTATTGTATATTTTTTTTTCTCTAAAAATAGGCCCAAGTGGTCTTGGAATGTATTGTATGTGTGTATGTGACTATTAATTTACTGTACTGATTGGCAATTGTATACTTATTTCACACTTGATTATTATTATTATTATGTATTATTTAGTTGATAATGCTATTTTAATTGACATATTTGAAGTGTTTAGTATTTTTTATAATAATAATAATTATTATTATTATATATAATATTATATAATAATGGTTATGAAGACATTATAAACATAAAATATAATAATATTTAAAAAACTATCCTAGATTTACATTTACAAACAAAGATAAAATAATAATTGTAATTAATGTAATGTAAATAAAACAAAGTTTACTAATTACTTGTGATGATGTTAATTATGATAGTAGTATCAGCACCGTCTGGGCACATTTAATTGTGTTTCCAGCCGTAAGTAAAGCTTTGCGTCTTCGTGGCTGCAAAAACGCAGTGACAGGCACCTGGCGCTCGTCTCTTATGATAGCCAGAGTTTCTGCAACATCGTGTGAACATCACTGAGGGCCGCTAAGCGTTTGTTCACACCCGCGTGCCGTTTATTACTCTCTCGTGAGGCGCAGTGGGGATTGCAGTTAAGGGTCTTTATGAAAACACTCACCTGTAAAATTCTTGGAACCCTTTATATTAGAGTGCCAATCACGACACCAACACAGCTAAACTCTCAGTCCAAAGGTAGCATCTTTTTGTTTTCTGTGGAAGCTTTTTGCGGTAAATTGATGAAATTGACATACTTACTGAACATACATGGATACAAGTCTTGGGGAACACCTCTTAATTCATGACTAGAGCCCTTAATCTTCTTGCTGACACATGGAGAAGGGGTAGGATTAAATAAGATCTGCTTCTTCCTACTCCTTTTCGGACATGCTGAATTGTACAAGAGCAAATGTGTAACACTTTTATTCCACTGTCATCTTCCACATAAACTAAACGATAACCATAAGCTAGAACCTTATAAATGGGACACTATATTTTCCCGTACGACTATGTACCGCATTACTTTTGTCCATTTGAACATTATGTTTGATGGAAACATTCTCCGTCTTCCTTCTTGGAACTTTTGCCAGCACACTGGTACAGAATTGGAATCTGGCAGACTTTTGGAGCCAAGCATGAATAAAATGGGGGTGTAACTATGCTGTGATCACGGTTCGGTACGTACCTCGGTTTTAAGGTCACACTTGAGTTTATTTTGGGTACAGTAAGGCAGTAAAATGCAAAACATAAAACTGCTTGGCTTTTGTGGTGATGAAACAAAAAACTGTAAACTGCTAGCAGGTAATTCGGCAATAAAATAGGTAAAGTGAATAAAATTGGGTGGAGCATGCATCAGAGAATGTGTTGTTATGAAACAGAAGTTAAACATTCAAGACCACCTGTAACACAGGATATATGCATTTCAATGTTATTTTTCATGGCGGAAATACCAAGATTAACATGTATTTTTGTGTCATGAGCACTTTCAGGTTGGCAGTAAAGTTTTAAAGCACGTCAGATTCTGTGTGTGTATGTCAGGACGCTACATTACTTACAAGACAATATTTATACAACATCACCTCCAAGCACTTGTTGCAGGTGGCTGAGCATGCATTCATTTAGCACCCAAATGACGCACCAATATGGATCCCTACTCCCACTAGCCAAAGTCTTTCTTTATGGTGTAGACGCGTGACAGTGGACATTTGCACTTCCTGTCCCTCAATGAATGTGTATATGTACCGTACCAGATATTGCCTACCGTAAAAAGTGATTACACCCCTTTTAATTATATAAACATGCAACAAAAAGCTTCCATCCTTGCTTTCAGTTTGCTTGTGTTGTAGTTTTATTTTTATGTTTGCTTGATCCGTGCTCCCCCCTCCCCCTCCCGTGTGGTTGTGCAGCCCCCTCCGCACCCCCCCAGGAGGTCCGCCTGTACAGCCTGAGTTCCACCAGCCTCAAGGTGAGTTGGGCAGCCCCGCCCGCCGCCAGCCGTCACGGCGCCATCGTGCGCTACACGGTCAGCTACCAAGCACTGGCCGGCGACGACACGGAGCGTCACGAGGCCACGGGTATCGGCTCCGGAGCCACCGACTATATCATGGAGGACCTGGAGAAGTGGACTGAGTATCAGGTGTGGGTGAGGGCTCACACGGACGTAGGGCCGGGCCCCGAGAGTGCTCCGGTGAGGATGAAAACCAAAGAGGATGGTAGGTTGACGCAAAAAGCCGCAAGACTCGTCAATTGTGTCTCTTTGTCCTCTCTCCTTTGTTGTCTTTATTGATCAATAACAAGCTAATGAGGCTCCCTTGTAGCCACAAGGGATGTCATCTTTTTTCTTTCAACTTGGCTTTGACTATTGCAGGTTATGTCTCATCACCTCGGGACTTCCCTCTGTATGTGTGTGTGTGTGTGTGTGTGTGTGTGTGTGTGTGTGTGTGTGTGTGTGTGTGTGTGTGTGTGGCTTTCCTCCCTGCTTTCACTGTTTGCACAGCATCCAGGTCTTCGAGAAGTGGAGCTCTCCTCCCTCTCTTCCCTCCCCTCTCGTGTTGGTTTGTTTGCCGTGTGAAAGAGAGCAGCTACTCCTCAGAGAAATTAGCCTCTAATTAATGTTTTTTTTTTTTTTAAGTTTGCCACAACGTAGCTAATTTCACGGCGAAATGAAGGCCATTACAGACATCACTAGACCACATGCTACCCCACATAAGGCCCTCTTTAACTGACATGGCCGCCCCAGAGCGAGTTGGCATGTTGATTCATTGCCAGCGCCGCAATTGAGCGCACTTCTTTTTATCAAGACCAGCCAGGTCCATAAATAACACAGTAGTCATCTCTCATCAAAGCACAGAAGAAAACCGTAAGATCAGCATTTTATTTTTTTCTTGACTTTCCACCCTCCCTCCCTCCCTTCTGCCTCCCAGTGCCGGGAGCGCCCCCTAGGAAGCTGGAGGTGGATGTGGTGAACTCCACCACCATCCGGGTCACCTGGAAGCCACCCCTGCAGGGCAAGCAGCACGGCCAAATTAGAGGTTACCAGGTCATCTTCTCCCGCCTGGAGAACGGCGAGCCGCGGGGACAGCCCGACATGCTGGACGTGACCTTGCCGGAGGCGCAGGTACGGAGAGATGTGTATTCTCCAACTCTTTATTTATCTCTCTTCATACATCTCCAGCTGTGTGATGTCCATTTCCCTCTTGTGTTCAATCTCCACTCCTCCTTGTCCACACACTGTATGAGTTCACACTTCCCCCCCAACCACTGCAGTCAACTGCCTTCATCACTTTGTCTTCATTTTATCTCCCCACACATGTGACATTGGACTGGAAATTGGATCCAGTCTGCAGACACAATCCATGTTACATTCTGTTGTGGATTAGTTGGGTTCTTACACAAGTTCTTCACATGCACTGCGCTGTTACCACGTTCAAAATTAAGGGAAGAGTGGATGATATACAGTACATACATATATATAAATATATGTATGGGCAATATTTTGAATTAGTGTTGCCAAAAAGCCAAAGAAAAGGCAAATTATATACACAGTTAATCCCCTGATGCTTGCCGAGTTAAAGTGTTGTAAAATTGGTGACATCATGCACAGCATCGGTTCAAATGCCCAAGTTTTTGCGGCTTTAGAGGGCACGTTTTTCACAGAAATATTGCTCACATTCCAAACCTTAGGAAGCATTAGACCTCAGGTTCCTGTGTCGTTTTAAACGTTTTTGAACATTCTTTCTTTGGAAAGTGTGTCTTTGGTTGTAGATAGTATTTTGTAATACAGCATAACAGTGTTCTATCCATATAGAGAAGGCATACTTTAATGTATTGAAATGATATGGCGTCATTGAGTAAACTTTGTTTATCATTTGAGTTTCTTGTTGCCGGGCATGTGTGTCCTGGTTTGTGGTAATGAAAACTTGGTCACCCCACCGTATCATACAAACAAAAATCAAAACAGCAGTAACATTAATGGAAACACGCATTCACCAGCCGCCCTTGACCGCCTCTGGAAAAACATCTCATTTTTCATATCAGCTCCATTTGTCTGTTGGAGGAGCGTCCAGCAGCAGGCTCCTGGTCTACTTCCACTTACAAATACACACATCTCTGCCCTCGAGTGCTGGGCTATTAACCCGCATTAGCATTTGTAAATATCCCGCGTCTTCACTCTTTATCATTTCGATGGCAAGTACACTGTCAAGGTCACTGTGTGCCCAACTCCGAATAGAATCTTCCTGCTGCTGTGGTCACAGGACGTCCTGTTCTTCTCAAAGCATAATGAGGATTGTTTGTGTGGATGTCAACTCCTACACACAACAGCTGAAAGCATCAAATTATCATGAATTTTCGCAATAAACCACCTGGCTGGTATCACCTTGAAGGAACGATACCAATAATATTACCATAAAGCAAGTTTCCCATAGTTGCCCATCTACGTAAGCAACTAACCTCCAGGGTCTCATATCAGCACTGTGGCTGTAGGTATCCTCATGCTGTCATTTTTTTAATCATCTACACACAATGGCTGTAGCTGCATTTGCAGTATCACAAGTAGACAGCATCTAGCAGCCTTATCTACCTGTGCATGTGCTTTAAAATGTTGGTAATACACTTTTTATACTGTTGTTTACAATGAACTCATCAGTGCGATTAATGCGGGCTGAGCAGTATGTTCCTTACCGCTATTACCGCTAACGTTGTTTCTGTTGCTGCTGTGATGTGCAAATATACATGTTCCTAAAGAGAGCAGTTTTTTCCACTTTTTCATGCACTCCAAATCATTATTTGTTGTTCATTTTTATATATACAGTATATAATGTTTTTTCAGTTTCTCTCCACAATGATTGCCAATTATAATTACATACACAGCATTTCGACAAAACAGTGCAAACAGTCTTCTTGATAAATCAAGGTAATTATTGACAATAATAGTTTTATGGGGAGGAAAGCCTCAAAAGTTTAATATCTTAGCACAAAACTACCTAATTAGATGGATTTAATACCAGAAGTCAGTCACAGTATAAAAAACTCAAATGAAGTAAAACTACTAGTCCTTTGAAAGAATTAATGTTTAATGGTTAGCATCTCGCTTGTCCTCTTAGGCATCACTGGTAGCCTCCTGCAGAAGCATCACCATAAAAACAACTTCTGTGGTGTTTTTCTTTGAAGGCTCCACTTTATTGGTATTTGATGCTTGTGTATTGACACTGTGTTGTAAGAATAATCAATATGATACATTGAGATTTGCATATTTTGGCCTATTCCTGTTACATTAGCTGTTTTCACCTGCCGTTCATTGTTAGCAGGCTATGTGCACAGAACATAATAACAAACATGGTGGATTTTGTCCTCAGTCAGGTGTTGTTTTCATGTTGGTGCAACAAGCACAACTTTGCCTCGCTGACTGCATCTTTTCATCTTTTGAGTTAACTGACGGTTTTTTACATGACCGGGTACCCTTAAAAACTTGGAATGCAACCAAAAGTAAATCTGGTAATATCTACCCCTTTTCAAATCTTGCAAGACTTGAATTCAGCTCCATGTTGACAGAACCAGCCGGACTCTGCCTCGTTGAACTCGCCGTGACCCGAACCTGTCGTGCAAACAGCCCTCCCTGACAGCACAACCCAATTAACACATCTCGCAAAAACTGGCGCCGGAGCCAGTCTCCATGACGCCTCTCAAAAACCTGTTTGTCGTTCCCGCCTCTGGCTAACCACCGTCTGTTTTTCTTCCCTGGCTTTGCGCTCCCGCAGCCCCGGGACGCCGGTTGAGTAATTCCAGGAGGCTTGCGTGCAAGTCGGTTACCCTTGATTGAGTCATCTCAACAGATTACTTTCTCAGAGAGTCTGCAACCTGCATGGGCCTGCCCGGGACGTCGGCAAGGACCACACAGTCACTGGACTTTTTTGTTGTTGTCTCCGACATGTCTTTCCCCTCAAGTGTCAGCTCATGACGCAGCCCGAACTCACACAACTGTAATTAGTAATGAATTAAAAAGCAATTATCTCTGCACAAATCAGTTCCTCATTCATAGGCTAAATTCCTGCCACACCAACAATGTTAAAAACATTCCGACTTATCAGAGCCGACTGATTGGACGGTGGATTGTGTCTGTGTTGCTATCACCTCCTCCCCCATCGAACTTCTCTCAGCTTCAGCTGCTGCTCGCCTCCTCACATTCTCCCAGGGTTAGCCGCAATGCTACAAGTAGAGCAGGGCGCCTGTGTGTGGGCGCTTCAAGCACCTCTTTTCCAGCCCGAGCTCACACAACACCCTCATTTTCTGTGCTAATTTTAAACTCCAGTCCAGTACCAACTGCGCAATGTTATCAACCCCTGTTTTTTTGAAGCATTTTGCATAACAAGGCGAAACTTCAGCGAGCACATCCACCACTTTTGCCGCTTTGCACTTCTGGTAACCTTTAGGACATTATTACCACAGCACAGCTTGACTCACTACTGAGAAAATCCAGTACTAAGAGCCAGTTACAATCGTGAAAGGTCTTTAAAATGTACATAACTGACTTTTTGCACCACAAAAGAATGATACCGTTCTTGTTTGAGCGTGCCTCTACCTTTTGTGGTGCAAAACGACAGTCGTTGAGATTATCCATTGTAAATGAATGTTAAAACAAATGCAACTTCAGTCTCAAATGCTTCTTCAGTGAAGAAGCCACTACGAAATGGGCATTCTCATTACATCATCACCCTTCAGTGCTTTCTGGCTGTGACACAGGCAGACGAGATAATTAATTAATTACACTGTTCATAATAAATGTTTGCTACGATAAAGTAAGGTGCATACATTTCTACATTATTTTAATGTTGTATAGCATACCTCAGAACACCAAAGGCACACATTTTTACAAACACTGACATTTATTGCAAAACAACTCTGATAAATAACAGCTTACAACCAGCACAGTAGCAACATTTGTAAAATGTATCAAATATACATATGAAATAGAAATAACAATATAACAAATGTTATGAACATCTTGACTATTATTTTAAGGTTTAAAACCTCCCTGTTTTGGTCTCGCTCTCCTCCTGTCGTTGATGTTCTTCCTCGGATTCTTTTGTAAGAAAGTGCCGAATGGCATTTTGTTGCATTTGACTTTTCCATACTGGGATTGCAGCTTTTGAATGGTCCTGGAATGCTGTGTGGTGTAGCAGAGGGCTGACTTCAGTTGGCTCAGCGTCTTCTGCAGGAATGACACATATGCATGATTGATGGGCTACAACTATTAGCACAGACTTCACTATGACGTGCTGTGTTACATGAGTGATAATGTAAAATGCGAACATCGCAGTACACTTCAGTAATGTAGATTCACCTCGCTAGCGAGCGATTTTAACTCTTTCAATACCAAAGATGTATTCATATGTTTTTATAATCCCAAACGCCCGATCCCAACAACGTATTTATACGTATTTTACGCTTATTTGCGTGAGAGGCAAAAAGAGGTAATGATGCAACTCTGCACTAATGCACTAGTTCATGGTGTTATATTTGTAAATAAATTGTTATTTTGATGTAAAACAACCCCTTTTTGTGTTGTTTATGTTGGTGTAGTTGTTTAGATATTTCAGCTGTCACAAAAGCAAAAAATATTTGTGTCAAAGTGAAAGTTATACTTGAAATGTATCTTTTCATTAGAAGTTGTTTTTAGTTTAGGAAATATATGTTCCCTTTTTTAGTCGGGAACAGATATTTTCGTGAAACTTACCTATGTTCTTCTAATTACTAAAGAACAGAAAAAAAATTTTTTTTTTTTTCCTGATATAAGAAGGGAGTCTAATCTTTCTTTTGGCAGGTTCCATGTTTATATAGCCATAGAACACAATATTCTGTGTGGCTTGAAAGATCTGTCAAAATTGTCTAAAATGACCGGTACTGAACGTGTTGTCTTTTGAAAAATGGCTGGGATTGAATAAGTTAAAATACAACTTCCAATTAAGGGCTAATGTGGTCGCTATCTAATCCTTGTCTAATCATTTATAAAGACTGCAGTGAAGTTAGATATCGGTGTTAACCAGCTAGTTATGACTAGCGACAACCAACAATTAAAAACATGGCGAATATTTACATGGAGTAGCAAGTGATTGGTAAGGGGTAGAATTGGGATTCAGCCCAAGTGTCTGATTAAAAAAATGTATTTATTGCTTGCACTTCTAAAGTAGCTACCCACAAATGTGACAAATTGATAAACGACAAACAGGATTTGGACTGTTTCCCACATTTTAGGTCTCAGGTGGGCTCTGGGCCAAGGAAAAAAACATTAAGTGTTGTTTCAGTGCCAGGATTGCAGGTCGAATAGGTTATTTTTCTACAATATACTTAATATTCTATGAAATTTTGATCAAATATGCTGATGAAGACTTGTACATTTATCATCAGCAGGCATCAGAAAGGGGTGTTATCGGTGGTGTAGTTGAACATATCAGCGAGTGTCTGTGCTTCTATACAGTCAGTATATTGTCTGCCCATGTTTGCGCACATTCACAACCACTTTCTTAGGTTTATTTTGTTTGACCGCTGATTCGTTTCACAATTCATGCGTATCGGCGCTGGCTCTCATGCTTGTGTGTGTGTGTGTTTGTGTACGTGAGCAAGCGAGCTGATGCTTCACTGCCTCTGATAGCGGGCATGAATAGAAATGGAAAGAAAAGAGCACCTCAGCCCGTTTCACTCCATCAATCGTGATGGCTCCTTCTCCTCCAGCTCCTTCTCATTTTTGATCGGCACAAATCTCTGCCCATGTCGTCACATTGCATAGCGGCTGCAACAAATTATACCGCTCGGTTTGCAGCCATGACGCTTATCGGCTTGCGGTGGCTTTTGGAATATAAATTTGGGTGTGGGTCATTTATACTTGTAGGTCTACCTCCAGTTTAGGCGAGAGAGAGTTTCTGAGTGAAAGAGATTCAAGATGAAGCATAAGTGGAAGCCAAGCGTAGATAAATGAAGTAATTACCCATGTTGATCCACACTGATTTGAAGTCTCTGCAAATAGTTTTTTTTTTTTGCCTATTTAGCAACAGGAGCATTGCAAGTAGCTCTGTGTGATGCAGTGCAGTTGTACAACATTGCAACCACAATAATCGTCATACTTTTAAATTCATAGAAAATAAAAAAGTGAGCATAATTATTTTGCAAAGGCAATTTATTCATAAAAAGTATAGCAGTCGAAAGTATAAAGGGAAAAACCAAATAATACAAGATATAGTCATGTGATTAAAGAAAAAAAATGTAAAGGAAACATCGGAATACCACAGGAATAAAGTCATAATACTATGAAGAAAAAAAGTATAAAACATTACAAGAAAAAACTCATTATATTGTAACTTTTTGTTTTGATGTTTTTATTTTTAATTTAATGTACTATTATCATTATATTATTATTATTATTATTATTATTATTATTATTATTTTCTTCTTGTAACACTGATTTTTTTCTTCTAATTTATTATTTTCATTATAGAATGGTGCCAGATCAACAGTATTTATCCTCTAAGGTAGAGGCATGCCCAAAAAAGAATGGTATAACTCTTGTGTGGCGCAAAACGGCAGTCGTTAAGATGTAATGTAGTATCTTGCGTCAACGACTTTTGTTTTGCACTACAGAAGAACAATGCCATTCTTTTTTGGTGTATGTCTCTATCTTTTGTGGTACAAAAAGACAGTCGTTGACCACCAGATGACCACCAGATGACCATTGTGTCTTAACAACTGCCGTTTTGTCATTGTGTGGTACAAAACGACAGTTACGGTGCGATGGGTCATTGTATCAACTGCTGTTTTGCGCCGCAGAATGACAAAAATGACAGTTGTTAGTTTTGCACCACAATACTATTCTTGCTTGGGTGTGCCTCTGCTGTAGAGAATAAATACTATGGGTCCTGCACCATCCTCTCAGACTAGAGCCATTCTGTCTAGTCTTTGAGCATGAACTGATGAAGATGGATAAGAGTCCAGTTGCGATGGATTGAATGCCCTGACAATACAATGCTCTGGTTGAAAGAAAATATTCACAGGTAGGCTAAGTGGTACAAAATGAAGGAATGATGGCGTTCCTTGTGATGTCCAGTCATGTCTTGGCCTCCTTCTTAGTGCTCCACTCAACCTTGTTAAGGCAACATTCTCTCTCCCGTGAGTCCTCTGCGTGACCACCCCATCAGTGGTCTTCTCAGCCGCAGTTGCTGAACTATGCAGCTAGTTGCCGGTAAATGGCAGCGGTGGCATTCCGCATGGACAGGTTTGATGTCCCGGCGCTAGTACAGTGCAGGCTCTCAGTAATAAGATTTCATGCTCCACGTCGGAGCCGGCGGCGGGAAATGGGCTTTCGCGTCCTCCGGGAATCTTTGGGGCAAAAGCAAGAGGCAAGCATTTGGAAAACATATTGAAATGTAATGAATAAAAGGGTGAGGCAAAGGGAGAGGAAATGTCTCCCTAATGGACATGTTTAAGATTGATCAGCTGACGTGGAAACAAGGCAGTGCATCATCACAACACAAAGTTTTGCGAGCACTCCTGACCTTGACGACACACTTTGTTCATTCAACTTTTTACTGCCTCGCTTCCATCACGCTCCTCTACTGCATGACACCTACATCCATCTGTCTCACAGTGAAAAAAAGTCTCTGTGCTTTTTTTCCATGCCTGTTGTTTTGCCTCTGACTCATTCTCCCCCTCCTCATCCACCACGCCCTGTCCTGTGTCTGTCTTGTCTCCATCAGTGGAATATTCAGGAGTCCACCGAGCATGTGAGTAGTCCTCATGTGTGCTGCTGGGTTTTGTCTTATTACAGTGTCCCGATTCACAGTTTGGGGTGTGTTCTGTTGTGTTTGTGTGTGAGTTTGGATTAAATGTATGATTGTGTGTGCGTGCCATGCCTTGAATGCGTTCAATAACACATTATAGCCACAGCCAGAGACATATTTCCCTTCAATCAATTTGTATTTTTATTCTTAATGATATTTTATGGTGGTCAGAAACACTAAAGAAGCTTGGAGAACGTTTCAAACATTAACTGCTTAAGGAAAAAGAAAACAGAAAGGTAAACACAGCTTGAGGCTCAGAGCTAAAACAATTGTCGACACATTTGAGGACATGAAAGTCAGTCAGTCAAGTAGATGACAACACACGCTCCAAAAGTAGAGAAATTAGGTAAATGTGTTCATGCGCTAACTATGCCCTCCTGGGGGACCTCACTCCTTTCACGTCCCACCAGTTATAGCTAAAGTAAAGCTCAACATTATTGATATGCTCCAAAAAAATCAAGTTAAGTTGTAGTATTTTCTTGTTCACCAGCTCTGCATAGTTGCATTTAAATTTAGGATCATTTATAAACGTGTTGATGCACCAAGTTTGCTCTCCTGTGGAACCTCACTCCATTCGGTTGCCACTAAAATTGTCGAGACTGGCAGTCCAGCAGAAGACAACACCCTCTCCAAAAGTAGAGAAATTTAGGTAAATGTGTTGACTTTAGCCTTTAGGGGAACGTCACTCACTGGAGTTAAGCCCAAAATAATTCATACACTTAAAAAAAAATAAAGTTTGAATATTTCCTTGGCAACCAGTCTGAAACGATTGTATTGCAATTTAGGAACTATGGTAAGTGAATGTGCTGATGCACTAAATTTGTCCTCCTTGGGAACCTCACTCCACTGGGTTGGTGCTAAAATGTAACATGTCGTGACAGTCAGTCCGTCAGACTACAACATCCGCTCCAAAAGTATCGAAATTTAAGTAAAGTGTAACTTTGTCCTCTTGGGGAACATCGCTCCATTCAGTTCCCAGCAGTTGTGGCTAAATTTAAGCCCAAAATGATGAATACACTCAAAAAACATGAACTACAGCCATTCAACCAATCAAAATACTGTATATACAGTGATATTTACGCCAAACTTTTTTTCGCTTTTTTCCGGCCTGACCTGACTAAACTGACAGCACCCTCTGCTGCTGGTCGCTGCCAATGATCGACTGATAATCACCAACGAGACAACAAAAGCTCATTAGTTCAAGCATTAGATTGATTTATCGACATCAATTCCATTTCTCATGCTGGAGAACCCTCCCTGAGGTCTAAATATTTATCGCCGGCGGAGCCTTGAAGCGTGAAGATAAAGCTCTTTGATGATTGCCTGTCTAATACTTCTCAGTGAGCATTTGGAGTGATGTATGGCATTAACTGCACAGAGCGTGGACTGTTTAAAGCTGCAAGACATAAATTAAGCTAGGCTAACCTGTTGGCCCACCTCAACACGCTGTTCCATATGGTGTGTCTATCAGGGTGCCGTTGGCGCAGTGTTTTTATCAGCGCATCTTCCAAGAATGCCACCAGCTTTCATGTCGACCGCGACTTCGCCCGCCTGGATGGCAGCTGACTGCTGTCACACGGCTCTGTTATGCTTTACTACCGCTCTGTCATCACCGCACATTAGCATCCACTTTACTGTTCCATGTCAGAAATTCAATAGGAAGCTGTCACAATCACGAATAGAGTGTTCAGCCATCAAACTGAGGAAAAGACTTTTGTTTAAAAAAAAAAAACAAAAAAACAAAAATCAGATGAAGAATTAATTTGCACCTTTCTGCGTTGATGTTGACAGGAAACATGTTTGAACCACCTGCACTGACCGTCCCTGACATGATTATGACAAAGGAATGACTCAGCGAGATGCGAATAGAATTGAATTGTCTGATAATATACCACATGGTGCAACGGAGCTATAATAAATGAATACATAAATGCATCAAAAGTGTCATAAATACAGTATTTTTTCTGATTATATTTCAGAATTTTTATTAAGTACATTTATATAAATAGATCCTGATTTAAATTAATGACTTTTTTTATTACTAAGATGTTACTACAGTCACCCCCGTTTATCGCGTTTAATTGACTCCAGACACGACAGCAATAAGTGAATTTTTGCAAAGTAGTATTCAACATTGATAAAGGGGAAATGTTTGTAGTCAGAGCATAGAAAACCTGTTTATGACTTTTAAGTTTTTAAAAATCATTTTTCTACAATCTTTCCCATAATAAGAGCCATGCAGACATGAAATGACACCAATATAGTCACCTTTACACTCCTATTATTCTTTGTTTACACCACATTGTCCAACTGTAGTATGCAGGCTATGGAATCACTGTAGGGACACAAGAGGCGGCCATGGCTTTAACCATTAGCAAGCTTGCGAGCTAACTAGTTAGCCTCCAATTTATTTACTGTATTCTAAACTTAGAAAGAGTTTAAAATGGAGTGGGAGGAAGGACAAAAAAAGCCAAAAACCTACCACTTCCACACTGAATGGGAAGAGAATGTCTTTTTACTCCATCATGTTGGGCATTCCATGGCTGACTTCATGCAGTGTGACGGTTAGTCATTACTGACGCCTAGTGACCACAATACCACATAGATCAAACAGGAACAGTATTGTGCTGCAAAATGAGACCTTAACGACTGTCATTTGCACCACATTGTAGTTTAACAACTGTCATTTTTGTCGTCCTGCGGTGCAAAACAGTGGTTGATACAATGACCCGTGATTTATAACCATTTGCGTACATATGTCTTCAATCAAATAAAAATGTAATTTGTTAGTATTTATTACTCCAAATGACCAGTTATTGTCATAATATTTATGAATATATAATTGTCCAATGTTAACTGTATTTCCAGTTGTCTTTTGAAATTATATTTCCATTAAATTATCATGATTACTACTACTGTAAGTAGTAGTATGTGTGAATTTGTTATATTAGCGTTGATTATTTTTAAAAGAACAATATTTCCAAAATTCCCCGGCAAAAATAACTATAATAGCAATAGAAATTAGAATAATAATAACAAATAATAATAACAATGATAAATAATGTGCTTTCAATGCACGTTTCTACCCTTGCAACAGTGCAATGGACACCTTGTTTAGAAGAATCCATCCCTCCATCCTGCCATTATCTGTTCTTCTTCATGCGCTCTGAGGGGTAAAAAATGGAGTAAAGTGTCAGCAGAGCTAATTTGACCTTGTTGGAATAAGCGGGGGGAAAATCTCCAGAGTGACTGCCACCACTGAGCCTGTTAAAGCCATTTTATGTGATTAAAGTAATTGAATGCCCTCCATAAAGTTAAAACGTGTTTATGATATAGTCATTTACCATCCTATCC
The DNA here is from genome assembly GCF_027744805.1 of Dunckerocampus dactyliophorus. Classification (NCBI taxonomy): domain Eukaryota; kingdom Metazoa; phylum Chordata; class Actinopteri; order Syngnathiformes; family Syngnathidae; genus Dunckerocampus; species Dunckerocampus dactyliophorus. The sequence goes on along the minus strand of NC_072820.1, from coordinate 25,706,278 downwards.
TAGCTCTCTAATGACAAAGTACAGGAGCAGCAAATGTGCCTTAAAAAGGCTGCCATTAAAGGGAAGTTGGCCTATATACTGGGAACATTTTCTTTTTCCTTGCTATGATAATGTAATTAAAAGTCTGTTAGTTGGAGAAGCGCTATGAGGAAGGGCAGAGTGTGGCAGAAAAAGTAGGGCATCCTTCCAAGAGTGTAAGGAGGCCCAGCAGGGAAGCCTGCAGGCAGGAGTGTGTTTGTCCTCTCGATGGCTCCAGTCACAAGACCACTTTTTCTGCATGCGTGTGTGTTTGTGCGTGTGTGTACGTGTGTGAACAACCCGCGGGCATTGGTTTGCTCTTAGTGTTTGTGTGTGCATGCATGCTTGTGTTTATACGCAACACGTAGTATAAAATATGTGAGCAACTGGTGAGTATTCATGTGTGTTTATGTGTGATTATGTACAGTATACATATTTTTTTTATTTTTATTTTTTCTGAGTGCTCTTTCTTTTCCCTACGCTGGTGAAGTGAGCGCCGGCACTGTTAGCAAATATTGTGTGTGTGTGCAGTGTTTCTGTCCTGTTCCTGTTCGTAAGTGTATTTGCTCACCTGAGTGTGTCTGTGTTCTTGTCACATGGGAACATGCATCGATGTTATACAACACATCCTACAACTGACTGTGTGCTTTAGTGGGGATGGGCATTCATAGTATTGCTGCTACCTACAAATCATAGAGAAATATATATATATTTACCATAAAATAAATAGATTCATTAGTTTTATTTTTTAAATAATGTTTTTTTTTAATTGACTGTACATACTTAGAGATGGGCATTGATATTAGTAGTAATATGTATGTTTATTTAACTAAAAATTAAAATGTATAATAAAAAGTATTAATGCATAATAATGAAATATAAAATGTAAATATACATTTTAATTATTTACCATGAATTCACTGATAATTAATTGATTTAATGTATTTTTACAACTAATTGTGTATTGTAGTAGAATGAGTTAATATTAGTAATATTATATTTAAAATGTTTTTTTAACAAAATAATTAAAAAGTAATACATTCAGAAAAATAATTTTCCCTAAAGTGATGGGGTTGTTTTATATTAAAAAATGTACACCTGCCTGTACTTTAGTAGAGATGGACATTACTATTATTAATGATATATATTAAATAAATATTCTCATTAAATTCAAATATTATATTTAAAAAAATTAACGTAAATTGGCGTACATAAATGTACTTTATGTGCTTTAGTAGAGATGGACCATAATATAAGTAATATTTTTAAAATTAAAATATAATGTAAATTTTTATCAATATTATTTATGTATGAAAACAAAATTAAAATACATATACAAAATAATTGCCATGATAAAGATAAAAATGATAAAAATTAAAATGTAAAGACATTGTCATTACTTAATCAATTATTATTTTTGTTATTTTTAATTACTTTTTTTTACAACTGCATATATGTACTTTAGAAGAGATTTACATTAATATAATGAATAATACATTTTAAAACATCCACATTTTATTGAAATATCTGTTATTAAAGTTACTGTAGGAAAACAAAATGAAAATACATTTACAAATAATTGAATTATGAATTTTAAATCAAAACATTTTTAATAAGATGGGAGACTCTCTGAATGTTCTGAGCTCCTGTTTCAGTATTGTATTGAGCAGAATATCGCTGCCCAGAGAATCTCACAGTTTATGTTCTTCAGACAGCAAACCAGTCAAGACAGACATTAGCAGCACCTTCGGTGGTGACAGCCAAGTTGTACACTCCATTTCGTCTCCTTAAATCATAAGAAATTCCACAGAATTCTACTTTTTTGTATAACAAAATGCTCATCCCGATACTGAAGTGGACGCAAATGCATGCTAGGTTCTTCTCCCCTGCTGCAGACACGAGCACTGACACACTGGTGACATTCTCGCTAATTTGGTTGGTTTGTTGGGGTTTTGCCAAAATGCTGTGTGCCTTTTTTGATTGAAAATGTTTTTTTTTTGGTTGTAATCAGACGGACCATGGAGCTGAGGGTGTTGATGGCATGGGAGCTTGGAACTTGGTGTTGCTTAGCAAGAATAGTTGTTTAATTTGGGCTCTGTCGTGTCACCATGATGCAGGAGGCCATTATTAGCAGTCTGCATTCTGAGACCACCTACTCTGTCACTGTGGCGGCGTACACTACTAAGGGAGATGGCCCCCGTAGCAAAGCTAAAGTTTTCACCACCCCCGGTGCAGGTAAAAGACACGTTGACAGTTTTTGAGTGTTAGCCACATGAGTTGAAGCTAATGATGTCATGTTTTCCAGTGCCAGGCAAGCCCACCATGATGATCAGCACCACTATGGGCAACACTGCTCTCATCCAGTGGCAGCCGCCCAAGGACATGGTGGGGGAGCTGGTGGGCTACCACCTGCAGTACAAGCGCATCGACGATGACTCGTATACCTCGCGTGAGCTAAGGAAGACCGACGACCACTTCACGGCCACAGGGCTGCACAAGGGCGCCACCTATGTCTTCCACCTCAGCGCCCGCAACCGCGCCGGAATTGGCGAGCCCTACACCAAAGAGATCAGCACCCCCGAAGACACGCCGTCCGGATTCCCGCTGAACCTCCAGGTCACGGGCTTGACCCAGTCCAGCACCCAGTTGACGTGGGACCCTCCGCTGCTGGCCGAAAGGAACGGCAAGATCGTGTCCTACATGGTGGTCTACAGGGACATCAACAGCCAGCAGAACAGCACCAACCGCACGGGCGACACCCGCATGACCATCCAGGGCCTCAACCCTGACACCACCTATGACATCAGGGTGCAGGCCTTCACCAGCAAGGGCGGGGGACCCCTTAGTCCCAGCATCCAGAGCAGGACCATGTCTAATGGTACGTGACCTACAGTACCAGTCAAAAGTTGGGAGAAAGTTGGACAGCCATAAATATATTTGGTGCTACTCACCGCTCCCTCACTCATGAACACATTATAACGGGACTGGTCTGTGAATGTGGCTTTTTGTCACAACTCTGCTTCTTAGCACATCTCATACGCATTTGGTCTGCCACGGAATATGAAGGTGTATCACAACGAATCAGTGTTGGCAACTGTATATTTAGCGAGTATTAAGACCCCTCTAAATCTCCATTTTCAAAAAAGCGATTAGCAACAGATTTAGTCGTCTGACATGAACGCACGCGTCGCTCTTCTCAACAAGCATCGGGTGCTGCTGTTCTGTTCCTGATGGGGAGTATATTCGCTCACCTGCTTTAGTAGAGATCAGCAATAATATTAGTAATAATATATTTAATAATATATACAAAATTAATTCAAAATATTTACTTTAAAATGTGATATATGTTTTTAAAAGTAATGGGGCAGAAATTTATTAATTTCAATATTAAATTATTATTTTTTATAATATTTGTGCAACTGTATATTTTCGTAGCGATGGGCATGATCATTATTAATGCATATTAAATAAACACACAATTTTAATGAAAATATACCGACATGAATATAATTAATGTATTTTTTTAATCGAAATTGAATTAAAATATAATATACATTCTATTACTAATATTAATGTATGAAAACAAAATGTAAATAAACATTTTAACAAATTGACATTAAGGGGCCCCTCCCCATCTAAAAGCACTCAGGCGGCGCCTGAATAGCGTGTCACCTGTTTGTGTTTGGAATGCCACCACACGTCCTCTGCCGTCGTTATCAGCGAATGCGCTGTACATTCTCTGTGTGTGTTTATTGATTTATGGAGGACTAATCTCATTACACGCTGCAGGCACACTCACCGTGCCTCCTCATCATCACCACCACCACCATCATCATCCTCCATCCTTCACCTTGTCACATAGGCAGCGAGCGCCTTCTTTTCTAGGGTAATCATGGTTATTTTTATGTTATCTAAAGAACAAAGCGTGAATGTGAGGGCGCCTATTCTTCTTCCACCCCCCGTGGCTTGTCATGTTTGGTTCCACCGCAGAATGCTTTCAAAGTGTAGTTGCTGTACAGCGCTGTGAAATGACACTACACACCACACATTACAGTACATTTATCACTGCAGATGTCTCACTCCACATGTAAATCCAAGTATTTTTTTCCTTGCACGCAGATTTTCCCACCTTGAACTTTGGCGTGAAAGCCGTCATGAAGACGTCGGTCCTCCTCACATGGGATTTGCCTCCGAATTACAAGTCCCAAGTGCCTTTCAAGGTGAGTGCCATTAACCATGTAGCAAAAGCATTGATCTGCTATCACTGATTATTTTTCCATCTGTAATACATGGCTCAGTTTTATTACAAACCTTATATTTTTGTTATGACACAACATGCGCAAAAAAAGCCAAAAATAACCCGTAATTATAATAATTATAATTATTATAGTAGTAATATTAGTATTTAATATTTTGTAATAATAAGAATACATATTTTATTAATATTTATACCAATATTATATTATTATTTTATGTATATGTGTACAACATATTGTTTGTTATATTTATATGTTTATAAAACTATTATTACTGTTATTGTTATTATTTAATAATTATATATGCACAGTGATATGAAAAATTGTTTTCCCCCTTCCTGATTTCTTTTTTTTTTTTGCATGTTTGTCACACTGAAATGTTTCAGGTCATCAAACTAATTTAGATATTAATCAATGACAACAATGCAGTTTTTAAATGAAACTTTTTATTATTAAGGGAGGAAAAAAATCCAGATCTATCAGTCTGGAAAAGGTTATAAAGCAGCAACTGCAGGCCTCACTTGCCTCAGTTAAGGTCAGTGTTCATAACTCCACCATAAAAAGACACTGGCAAAAACGGCCTGCATGGCAGAGCTCCAAGACGAAAACCACTGCTGAACAAAAAGAACATTAAGGCCCATCTCAGTTTTGCCAGAAAACATCTTGATGATCCGCAAGACCTTTAGGAAAATCAAAAAGTTGAACTTATTGGAAGGTGTGTGTCCCATTACATCCGGCATAAAAGTAAAGCCGCATTTCAGAAAAAGAACACCATACCAACAGTACAATATGGTGGTGGTAGTGTGATGGTCTGGGGCTGCTTTGCTGCTTCAGGACCTGGAAGACTTGCTCTGATAAATGGAACCATGAATTCTGCTGTCTACCAAAAAAACCTGAAGGAGAATGTCCGTCCATCTGTTTGTGACCTCAAGCTGAAACCAACTTAGGTTCTGCAGCAGGACAATGATCCAAAACACACCAGCAAGTCCACCTCCGAATGGCTGAAGAAAAACTGAAAAAATGAAGACTTTGGAGTGGTCTAGTCAAAGTCCTGACCTGAATCCTATTGAGATGCTGTGGCATGACCTTTAAAAAGGTGATTCATGCTCGAAAACCCTCCAATGTGGCTCAAGTACAACAATTCTGCAAAAATGAGTGGGCCAAAATTCCTCCACAGCGTTGTAAGAGACTCATTGCAAGTTATCGCAAATGCTTGATTGCAGTTGTTGTTGCTAAGGGGGGCCCAACCAGTTATTAGGTTTGGGGGCAATCACTTTTCCACACAGGGCCGTTTAGGTTTGGATTTTTTTTCTCCCTAAATAATTGTTCAGTTGTGTTGTCATTGACTAATATTTAAATTTGTTTGATATATATAATGTTTATACTGTATATGTGTGTGTTTGTATATGTATATATACAGTACATATATGTTTGTGTGTGTGTGTGTATGTATATATATATATATATATATATATATATATACCTATATATATATGCATATACAGTATATGCATATGCATATTTATATATACATATATATATATTCACACACACACATATATATACAGTATACACATTCACACACACACACACACACACACACACATATGTATATGCAAACACACACACTTGGAGGTAAAAAAAGGCGAGAAATACCACTGGCTTATTTTTAAGGTGTTTTAGTGTAAAAACGGTACAATTGAAACAGTAATTATACCTGTGTGCAACACTAACAGCAGGTTGCGATGAAATTACAAGGTGTAATAATCATCTTGTGTCGACCTTTTGAGGCCGAGTGTTATTGGATGAGCATTGCACACATGGGGGCTGGTGTGACGAGAAGGAATTGGCGGTGTATATATTGGACTTGTTGTCTTTACCATTAGCAACTTGTTAACGCGTATCTCCGCCTTCCAGATCCTGTACAACCAGCAAAGCGTGGAGGTGCAGGGCAACCTGAAGCGGAAGCTGATCACACAGCTGCAGCCTGACACCGATTACTCCTTTGTGCTAACCAGCCGGGGCAACATCGCAGGGGGTTTGCAGCAGCAAGTGTCCATCCGCACCGCCCCCGACCTCATCAAGACCAAGCCTGTCTACACCACGCATCAGGCGCAGGGTGGCAAAATGACCATTGACCTGCCCAAAGTGCTCACCACCACGCGCGTCAGGTCAGTAGACAGGACCAGACCCGACTTGACAGCTGCTAGACGGCAGAGGGGACGGTGTTTGTGAGGGAGTGATGAGGAGGTCTTGTTATACTTCAGCTCTCCTAGACTTGACTGACTGTTGGATCACAAATAGCGAGAGGGGGAAGCAAACGCCTTCGCTGTCAGCAGCTGACAGCACTAAAAGTGCTTGAACGCCACAGCGGGGGGGCGAGGAAGAACTTTGATGTTGCTGAGAAAATAAGACGAGACAAGACAGCCCAGCACTTTACACAAAGCTTACAGACTCTAATATACTGGTAGCAATCATTACAGTCCAGAACCCAAATACAGTCATACCTCGCTTTTCCGTATAAATTAACTGAAACGTACAAAAACCAAAGCAATTTTTGGAAATAATGTAAATCCAATTACAGTAATCCCTCGCCATTTTGCACTTCAAATTCCATGGCTTCACTAGATCACGAGTTTTCAAAAATACAGTATATTAATAAATCATTGCCGTTTTGTGGTTTAATACGGCCTATTAGTAATTGCAAAATATGCATATTTAAGCTAATTGTATGTATTTTGGGCCTAAATTAAGTATTTTTAAGCATAAAAATGGCTAAATGAAGTAAAATACAAATATAAGACATTCAGAAGATGCATTAAAAGACATGATGATGGTCACTAGATGTCAGTAATGTTACATTGATGAGACAATAGCCACCGCTGGAAGTACTGTACAGAACACAAAGTAAAAAAAGAACAACAGCAACAAACCCTCAGTGCTAACATGTGTGAGTCTAAAACAGGGGTGGGCAAATTACAGCCCGGGGGTTATTTTGTAGACCACGCACCAGGTGACAATACAACTTGGGTAGAGGCTTTAACTGAAGCATTTACAGTACATAAACCCATTACCCAATGGGATACATTTCACTTTATTCATTCTGCATTATTGTGGATTTGCATGTCATTATTGAATCGGTTTCCTTGCCACTGAAAAAAATATATGTGCATTTTCAAGTGCAAGAGTTTTTTGCTGCTGAAATTACATAGATATTCCAGTGTGTCATAGATGCAATATGTTGCATTGTCGCTGTATTGTGATTATAATTGGCAAAATGTTAATATTGTCATTGTGACAAAAGAAGAAGCCTTTTGGATTAAAGGTGAAAAATCCCCTACTACATACTACAGTGGAACCTCGATATCCTTATTATTTTTTTCCAAAAGGACAACAACGGAAACTTATGAAAACCGAGAAACATTTTTTCCCCTAGGAAATAATGTAAATCCATTTCATCCATTCCAGACAGCCAAAAATATGAACAAAAAAATTTGAGGATACTCTGCCAGTCAGTCTACTAGTTTTGCATTCAGCCTGCCTCAGTGTGATTTCATCTCAGCATCACTGTGTGTGTGTGTGTGTGTGTGTGTGCGTGTGTGTGTGATTTTGGCAGCTGGTACTACATCGGGGTGTTGCCTGTGTCCCAGTCGAGCCGGCGCTGGAAGAATCCAGACGAGATGGACCTGGATGAGGTGACTACGTGATTCACGTGCCGAGTGAAAGAGCGATGGGGCAGAAAGTGCCTCCTAGTTACCAATTATCTCCACTCTCACGGGAACGGGGTAGGCAGGGTTACTAATTTGACGGCCGCCATCTGCTGAATCATCCAAAATCTTGGATGTTTATTCAGAAATGCCAAATAGTTTAACATCAAGTGCCCAGATGATTACTTTACCACTCTTTAGTAAAGATATTCCCATCCTACGAGGGAATTTATGCATGATGACACGCATAATATTAATAATAGCAGTCTTTTTAAAGATAGCACCAGGCTGTGTCAGCATGCTATCCTTCAGCCTCCTGGTAGGAAGAAGACACCAGAGAGGCAAAGAGACAGGCCTTCCCGAGCCATTCAGTACCAAGCAGCAGGCTATTGCCCCTCTTCTCCCCCCACACACACATACTCTTGACATAATGATTTAATAAAGCCACGTCTGGAGCGGAGCAGGAGACGTCGCTTGACAGCCAACAAAATGCCACTGAAGACACGCTGCCGCCGCTCGTTTATTAGCCAGGCTGCAGCCACGCTGGAGCTAATTGTCTCTCTTTTCTTTGCTCGGCCACTTTGTTTACACACATCTTTCTTTGTGGCGTCATCTGCTCTCGTTTGGTGTAACATATGGTGCTTTCTGTGGAGCGACTCAGTCAGCGATAAAGGCTTTGCTATGCTATGTAAGGCATAAATATACTGGGAAGTAGTCTTGTATAGTTGTAAAGCTTCTGCATTAATTACAATTACATTCTATCTAAATAAAAAAAAAATAAAATGTGATTAAATGTTAAAATGTTAACTAAATGTGAAATTAAATGTTTTAAAAAATAAATAAATCCCTTAATATTCCAGGGAAAATTACTTCAAATGCAGCCACTGCCATCTACTACATCGGGAGGGTGCCTACAGCCACAGTTGTTAATGCTGTATGTAATTTTTTTTGACCCGACGATAATTAGAGAACATGAATAGAGGCGATACATCATCACATTACCACCCCTTATCGTTATCTTATAATATCACAAGAGCAGAAGAAACCTTTTTATCTGGAGCCATCGTATTGATATTAATATTCAAAGGCGTCGTATTGGTTTTCTAACAAATGTTCCTCTGAATTATTGGACAAAAAAAAAATTCCTCAGACACTTTTTTTCTGTACTAACCAAACGACGATGTCATCCATAGCTGGTGAAGTCAAGCAAGGGTCCCGCCCTGAGGCGGCGGCGGCGCAGCCACCTGGACTCGTCCAAGCCTTACATAGCCGCCAAGCTGCCCTCACTGCCGCCCACCTTCACCCTTGGCGACGAGAAGTGGTACGACGGCTTCTACAACAAGCCGCTCACCAGCCAGCAGGAGTATGTGTGCTTCGTCGTGGCTGAGCTGCGAGACGATGGGGACGACAGCGCTGCAAATTATGTAAGACATACACACACACGTTCAAAAACTTGTAGATTATCAAGTACAGTGGTACCTTGACTCGTGTTATTAATTTATTCCAAAAGTTATGACAAAAACGGAAATGTGTGAAAAACAAGGCAATTTTTGGTTACCATTTTTTACAAAAAACGTGATCATACTAAGACAGAGGTTTGACTTACTGTATAATACAGTCAACCCTCGCTACATCACTGTTCAAACTTCACACCCTCACTCTATCGCGGTTTGTCAAAAATTAATCAGTTAATAAATGATCACTGTTTTGTAGTTGAATATGGCCTGTTATTAGGAAAGCAAAATATGCACATTTTAGCAAATTCTCTTCATTTTTGCCCTAAAAATTAAGCATTTTCAAGCATAAAAATAGGTAAAAGAACAAAAAGCATGTATAAGGCAAGACGTGATATTTAGTGTAATATCGGTGACTCGTCGGTGCCTTTAAGCAGCGGTGCCTGGGAAATTATGTGTCAGCTAGCTAGAGCTGTGTTTGGCTGAGTGTTAGCAGAGTGGAAAATGTGCGTGACTGGCATGTGTTGTGGCCGACAGCAGCTCCTGTTTGCATGTTCACTGCATATGTGTTCTCTGCTTGTTAATAAAGCAATTGAAGTGCATCGTGAGTCTCCCCTTAACCACAAACAGCGGCCTTACAGTAGTATTCTACACTGGTCACTAGGTGTCTGTACCACCGCAGGAAGTATGCTGTAACTGCTAACGTGTGACTCTTATTTACAGTATGTCTAAGATGTCTTATTTTCTATTATGTCTACTATATTGGGTAACATGAGTGTAAAAGTGACTAGGGGTGTTATTTCATGTCTAGAGGGCTCTAATAATGTTAAAAAACATATTTAGAAGGTCATAAACAGGTTTTCTATGCGCTACCTACGAAAATATTCCATTTATAAAAAATGAATCCTACTTTACAGACATTCACTTATCACAGTCAGATCTGGAACCAATAATCGTGATAAACAAGGGATTACTGTACCTTGATGATAAAGTGGAGCGGTATAAAGCTATGCCATAATCACGGTTTAGTGAGTAGCTCTATTCCAAGGTCACTATTGGGTGTATTTTTGGTACAGGAAGGGAAGGAAATGCAGAACCATGACGCCGCAACAAATAAATCCTCACTCCAAATGCTTTGTGGCGAGGCTCCATCCACGCAAACACGAGCTGTTGATGACATTTCTAACGGTGCAACAAGAAATAGTTTTTCAATTTCAAACCTAAAGCCTCTCCTGAACTTGCCAAATTAAAAGTGAATCATCCTCAGCCCCCGCTCGGCGTTCCCATTCCCATTTCTTTGTCTGACAAACTATTTAAGTTTATCGCCCATCCCCAGGCTCTAACTACGCTGCTGCTAAAGCGTGTCCAGAATGGCGGCTGGTGAGCCAAATCGCGCTTGTTTTTATTGCCACTTAGCCTTTAATACAGCCGCCTTTAAAAGTCATTGCCGCTTGTCCCTGCTAAGTCCCCCCATCAGGCCGCCGCCGAGCCCTCCTGAGATGCGGCTTTGCTCGCATCTGCGGCGGCCGTCTTTGTACAAGACTCTTGGCTTTTTAAGTGGACACTTGGACACAAGAGCGCTAAACACACGGGGCCTGACTCTCCAGCCGACGTGACGGTTAGGAGTAAACTTCACTCAAAGAACGAGAGTCGGCGATTGCTTTGGGCTCCCCGCACGACCCCACGCATGCATATTCAGCGTGCAAAAAGAAAATCCCAGACTTTTCACCTATTCCTTTCTCTTCTGGGGCTCTTTCTCTTTTATCTCCTCTTCCTCGCTTTCTTTCTCCAGCATGAAGAGAGCAGAGATTGATTAGCGCAGCCGGCGTTAAGAAGGAGACTAGGGCCCAGTCACAGAGCGTAGGGACGGCTGTAAGGCAGGCCTGATTCCCTTGAAATGCTGCTTTAAATATCCCTAAGGCCCTCCTGCCCTATAATCCCACCACTGTGAGAAGGGGAGAGAGGCATGATCAAGGGTATAGTGGGCAGCTGCGATACACTTCACTTGGAAGGAGACGCTCACTCTCACTGCAAAACACTCTCCCCGCACCTGTCAGACACACTTGGCTGGATTTAATGGGATTCAATTTTTGTCTCTTTCTGTGTGGACTCTCCTAAACGTTGCAGCATCTTTCCACCTTTCCGATCTAAATGCTGGCTTTAATCAGGCTTCACTCACAGGCACAAATCCAGCAGACTGTTTATTGACAGCCTTTTTGCACTTAACTTATGTGTTCAATCACAAAGCAAGCAGGGTTTTTTTGTCACATAGAAACCCCTGCAGTTTAAACATGGTGCGGGACAGAATGTCGATATTGTGATACAGTCAAGCCCCAGTTTTTGTATGATTCGATTTTCGACGAACATTTTTGCCACCATGTTGCCTCGGTTCATCTCGGTGCATATTTTTGGAATGTAGGAGGAAGTGCTTGGTGTACCTGGGGAAAACCTGTGCACGCACGGAGAGAACTGGAGACACGAACCCACAATTTTCCAGAAGTCACATCTCCAGGAGTCAGATCTGACTGTGTGGCCAACATGCTAACCACCAGACTTCTTGCTTTGACGCAGCCGCTGTCCGCCTCTATGATATAACTTGAAGGACCCGTTTGGTGCTGTTCACACAGAACAAGGAGAAGGAAAAAGTGATCCAGGTGTGAAAGGGGCTTGTTACTCTGCAAATCCCGCCGCCAGTTTCCACATATGAGTGCACACGGCTCTTGCAACACCGTGTCTTGAGATTAGGGAAATAGTCATTACTCATAGCAGCTCCATGTTTAAGTTAATTATATCTCAAGTCGGACTGGAACTGGCATTGAAAATTTGATTATTTTTTCCTGCAAGAAGAGAAGGGGAAAAAAACTACAGCACTTGTCCTCTCACTGAACCATCAGTCCAAAAAAATCCTCTCCAGGGTTGCAGCCGCATCATACTGCGCCAAAATTCACATGGAATTTGCTTTTCTTGGTTTCTTGGAGAGAGTGGAAGGACATGTGAACGGAATCTTATAACCTGCCCTGGTGGTAATTTTGCTAATGTCGGTCTGCTCTGACATTGTGACGATTTCAAGCCCTCAAGGTGCATTTGTTTTCCTCACCGTGATGTGCCGCAGACATTTACTTTCGTACCTTGTTTTTTGACTTGTTCCAAAAGGTCAGACGAAAACAAAAATGTGCAAAAACCGAACCGAAGTTTTTCACCTCAGAAACAAAAATGTAAATAAAATTGTTATATAAAATAAATAATAATAAGATAAATAATATATACAGTATAAATAATAGTATAAATATAATAATCATATAAAATAAAAAATAGGTTTGTATTTATTTATTTTTAATATATAGATTTTTTATAGTTTTTTTTTATTTTAATACCACGTGATTCAATGTACCAAAGGTAAAATACAAGTTTCTTACGAACAATATTGTACAATAACCTAGACAATGTACAAGAACCAAGGCAAAGTTTTTGCGAAAACCAAATTATATGAAAACGGGGGTGTTGGAACGCTGGTACCCTATCAACCCAGTAAAACACTGCGCTCCCAGAATTTACACGTACTTGCCACTCCTAGAATTTTTAGAAATAGAATGGCAGGTAGAGCATTTAGTTATCAGGCTCTTCTGTTATGGAACCATATCCCCCACTCAATCTAGGGGGTAGACACCCTCTCTCTATTTAAAAGTAAACTTAAAACCCACCTTTTTTCTAAAGCGTATAGTTAGAACTGACCCCTGATATGCTGATATGTATCACAGACTCTATGTTCCTTGGACTAAGATAAATGTTCTCCTGTTTTCTGGCTTAGTCTACTACCTATCTCTCTACTCTATTTTTCTATCTCAACCTAACCGTTCGAGACAGACAGCCGCCCCACAAAGCCTGGATTCTGTTGAAGGTTTCTTCCCCAGAGAGAGTTTTTTCCTTGCCTCCGTCGCCAAGTGCTTGCTCATGTGGCGTTTCAGTTGGTTCTCTGTTTTCATTTCTGAGTGTGACCTTTATGTGTAAAGTGCCATGAGATAACTTGTTGTAATATGGCGCTATATAAGTAAATTCAATTGAATTGAATTGAAAACCAAGGTTTGACTATATTAGCAAGTTGGCACCATGACGCTTCAAGCGGGATCCTCGCCACGGCCCTGTGGAGAGACAGCAAACAAGTCCTGCTGGACATTAAGCGACTTCACGGCACGCAGATCAAACACTTTAATAAACCACCGTCTTTCAACCAGAAACGCTCAGAGGCAAGGGAAGGAAGGAAGGAAGGGTGAATGTGCCTTGACGTCGCCCCACAACCCGAGGCGGATAAACAAGCCGGGGGAAGTGTGAAATGGGATGATAGATGCCGCTGTGTATAAACAGTATTATTTAAAGCGAGGGAGGGAGCGAGCATGAAATAGAGTGTGATGTGCCGCACACACAAAGGGGGTGGGGTGTCCTGCCCGGCCTGTCTTCCTCAGATGAGAAGGGGAAGGCGATTTGGTGGAAGATTGTTGGGAAAGGTGAGAAAAATGTTCCCTCAATTTAGGGTATCCCTTCCTAACAAGAATCGTCTTTGTGGTGATCAATTAACCTCTGAATGACGTTTGAATGCGCGTTTGAACGCCAGAAAATGCTTTGACAAAACTGTATCAGGAGGGAATGATGAGCCACAAGGGGGCGTCTTTCTTTTTTTTGCCTTTGTTCAAGATTTTCAATAGGAGCGCTAGAAATTGAGGCAATAACGGTGACGTCACAACCCCCCTTCCTGGAGGCTTCCAACCTCCAGCGGCCCCTCCAGAAATTGGGATGCTTGGTGTTGTAAAAAAGTGGAAAATGAGTGGGGAATAACAAGAGAAAATGAAGGAGTCAGTTTTGAAAAGTGTGTCAAAAGTTTGGAGACACTTTCTCATTCAGTAGCATGAGCTTTTGACCAGTACTGTATATGCACCTACAGTCATGTGGAAAAATGAGGTCACACTAAGGTGTCGCCCTTCTGCTTTTGAACCGATGCACCCAAAAGGCTGAAAATGTGACAAAGCACGTACCCCACTATTTTATTTTTCCGACAAATACACCACATGATGGCACAGTTATTAAACCCAATAAGTCTGATTGACTTCAGCCGAATCGCCACCGAATTTGGTCCGCACTTATAGGGGACTGACAAACACGTGTGCAAACTTTGAGAAAGATTAGTTGAAAAACATGGCTGCCATATTTTTTTTGCCATGCCAAGCAAAAAGTCTGCAGGGGCACAGGCGGGCTTCGCGACTAATTTACATACTGTAACACCCATTCCCACCTTCCAGTTTTTGATGACTTGCTCTGGCCTCGCTCTTGGCTGCATCTCCTTATTCCATGATGCTCAGATGAGGACGAGAGTGTTGGCTTCCTTCCCGGGGGCAGCAAGTAGACAATGGCTGTCTTTGCATGTGTGTTTGTTTTTGTCCGTAGCATGCACTCCCCTGCGGCTTATTTCAACCATTTTGGGAGAGACAAGATGCTTGAAGGTTCAACAGCGAGTCGAAACAAATATGCCTTATTTTTGCTGCGCGCAGCGTATTAAGAGCTCGGGGGACGGTGGTGCAGTGGCGGCGGAGGCTGCTGATTGGGGAGGGATGTGTAGCCCACGGGCCAGATAGCAGACTGGATATAGTGCGACGAGGAGAACAACTCTGCCTCAGTCTCTTGCTCTCGTCATCTCCTTTTGCTCTCTGCCATCTCTCATCACCTGCTTGTTCGCAAACACTCCGCGGCTGCAAACTCTTAGGGAGGCTCACGGGAGCGCCAGGAAAGGTTGATAAATCCGATGTTGCACACATGCTCTTACACACACGTCGCTGCCAAGGCTACATGCATTACATTGCATTTGTTAATATGCACGTCACATTATATGTAAATGGCTCATTGTTGGTGCTTTTTGGAGACTTTTTCAGATGATTTATAAGTGGAATAAGTTTGTCCTGTACGTGCAGTAATGAGCTATGTCTTTTTTTATCTTTTTTTTATATAGTTAGAACACTCAGAAACGAGAAAAACGTATGTGTTCGTGTCTCACATAAGGATTGTGGATGATGGGCAAAATTCCCCCAAAAAAGCAGTTTTCCTTTATTTTTGAGTTTCATGGCAAAGGGTGTGAATACATATGTACATTTGATTTCTTAATTTTATTTTTTAAATACATGTACATTTTTTTTAAAGATTTGTTTTCCAGGAAAATATATGTATTCCATTTCAAAATAAAACTATATTGCAAAAAAATGT
This sequence comes from Dunckerocampus dactyliophorus, assembly GCF_027744805.1. Classification (NCBI taxonomy): domain Eukaryota; kingdom Metazoa; phylum Chordata; class Actinopteri; order Syngnathiformes; family Syngnathidae; genus Dunckerocampus; species Dunckerocampus dactyliophorus. The sequence goes on along the minus strand of NC_072820.1, from coordinate 25,690,597 downwards.
AAAACGATATATAATATAATATTTAATAATTAAACTTCAAAAATTGATTTTGATATTAAGCATTGTTAATTATTATGGGGGAAAAAAATTGCAGCTTCTCCATACTAAATGCCTTGCCCCTAATACACGCTTCCCTACAGTTGACTACCGTATTTTTGCGACCATAAGGCGCACCGTATTAAAAGGCGCAGTCTCAGTTGATGAGTGATATTTTTGTAATTTAAGACATACATAAGGTGCACTGTATTATTGGGCACAGGCGTGGTAAAGCATATGCTAGCTTAAAACATACCGTAGCATGCATGCCCGCTAAAACATATGTTTAAAAAAAAAATTTGTTCAGTTGTACTTTATTGAAGTATTTAACAATGTACGCACGTTATTTTTTTAATCGATCCTCGTCCTCAAATCCATCAAAGTCCTCATTTTCTGTATCCGAAATTAACAGCTGGGCAAGCTCTCCATCAAACACGGCGTTGCCGTGCTCCAGCTTCGTCTTCTTGACTTGGCGAAGCTCGTTTTCCTGCTTCCTCCACTTGCGAACCATGGATTCGTTGATCTTGAATTCCCTTGCGGCTGATCGATTCCCATGTTCGTGTGTGTAACTGATAGGTTGCAGTTTAAACTGTGCTTCGTAAGCGTGTCTCTTTGTAGGTGCCATTTTCGGGGGTCCTTAGCCAAACCGGCACGATATACCTATAGTATATCAAGCGGAGCACTCATCAAAGTCACACAACAACATTTACAGATTTTGGAACTCGGTGCACACATAAGGCGTCCTGTCCATTTTGGAGAAAGTGTAAGACTTTTAAGTGCACCCTATGATCGTGAAAATACGGTAAAAAAATGCCCCTAGTATGAGGAAATGTGCTATTCTATAGAAGAAAAAAAATGTAGGAATGTGATTGAAAAGGCACTTTAGCGTGTTGAGTGGCAGCGTAATTGCCATCAGGCATTTGCAATTCTAACCATACAGTTTAATTAGATCAGAGCACTTAATGGCCGCGACATGTTGATTGGATTTGTGCGACTGACTCCGATAGAAAAGTTTAGTCGACCCTGCTGCAGCCTTGTTGTTTACAAGCCGTGATGATGTAGAATGCGTAGAGAATGATAAGGAAATCTGCCAGCGAGGTCCGAGAAGGCGGGGCGGTGTCAGTGGAGCTGCGTGACTGAGCTTTTTATCAGATTTTAGTGCCATTCAAATGGATGGGCCGAGTCCTTCGCCGTGACCAACAGACAAAAAGCTCCCTTTTTTCCGCACGGCCCTTCTTCTCCCCAGCTGCAGTCATTTGTTACGCCACGGGGAAGGAAGACAAGTTTTTCCCAGGATCCCCTGCAGGGACACATCCTGCAGCCTGTTTAGCCCCCTACAGTAGGAAAAGGAAGCCCCATGTTGGTATTGTCCCACCGCTGTGTCTTAGATAATGGCTACCTCCAGACAGGACACAGAATTCTCTCATGCATCTGTTGTCTCTGCATCCAGGCACACCACTGGACCTTGACAACGTACAGTATCTTTGAGTGTGTGGAAACTACTTGAAAGATGAACTTGCTTTACCTCTCATTCTGCTGTCGTTTGAAAGAGAGTCGATGCTTAGAAAAATGGTTGTCATGGTACCTTATGTGCCAACAAGACGCTGCAGTCTGTTGATTGGTCTGTGGTAGAACCCCATAGAGAACTGAAGAGGTGTCACGAGATCTCATCTCTTGAGATTACAAGTGACAAGATTTCTCATTTGGAGAAAAGCTGTCTCGCGAGAACAGGACAGCCGGAAACCCATCTGACTGTGAGCTATGGCATTGCTACTACAAGTATGAATGACTATAAACGTAATATGGAAGTAGCAGTGTGTGAGGCATTATTGGAAGAGCACATTAAGTGCTTTACACACACTTTAAACCCTGCAATCCAACCTACCTTCGTGATGCCAACATCAGCGTCAGCGAGTGATATGTGGATGTTTTTTCCATCGGAGTTGAGCAGCTGTGGCGTGCGTTAATATCCAAGCAGAAGCTGTAGTAATTCTACATTAGATCAAAGTTACTTAATATTTATCAGATCAAAACACGATCACTGTCAATCACTGTTACCATAATCACCATGAACATTAATAAGGTCTGCTCGGAGCAGGTGTCACCATGGCAGCCACATCAGGTGGCTCCCTCCGCTTTATCCTCCTCATATTGGAGCGTGTGTCCGATATGAGGGCGTACTGTGGCGACCTCTGCTTCATATCACATCACATAGAGGAGTCCTGTGTTGACAATTTAGCAGAATGGTCGCTATACAGTATTTAGGGAGTAGGGGTGCGCATTAAAAGTGAAAGAAAGGAATTGCTTCTTGTGTCGTGCATTTATTTGGTAATTAAATACAGGCAGTCAGCCAAGGTGAAGTATCCGGTGCGCAGGATCTCCACCTCTGATTGTGCAGTAGCACCGCAGTGCCAGTCTGAAAGCTTTAAAACCTCCACAGTGCCACCCGACAGACTCGACTCGACTCGCAGCACCTCGCCTTGCTGGCAAAACACGCATGGGTGTCCAAAGCATGGCGCAAACGCCATCTGTGGAACATGGCTCATAGCAGAACTAAAATAAAATCATAATAACAGACGAATTGCCTGTGGGAAAATACATGTCACAAATGCCAATTCCGCAACTTGACCGAGTGAACGATGACTTATTAAAGGAAATATTGCATTATTATGATATATTATTATTTCTTATTATTATTATATTACCATAAAAGTGGTCTATTTGGTCTCAAAAAATATAGACGATATCGTTTGGCGCCAATTTGTGGGACACCTGCATGATTTTGTGACTCGGTTAAATAAAAAAATTTTGTCCCATCATATTTTTTCATTGTACTTTTCTTAAAATCTCGTCTCGTTTTCATGGACCCAAACTTGTGTGAGTCTCTTGTGAGTTGGGTGTCTCGTGACACCCCAGAGAAGTGACCTTCCAATCAGCACGTACACACCTATGGTAGTCCATTTTTGTTTACCATAGTGGCTTCTTTGTCCTTTTTTGGAATTCATGAACATTTACAGTACGTTGTGTGCACTGGATTTGGTCTACCTTTGAGATCAAATTTTTGAAAGATAGATTGAAAAACATGAAGTAAAACTAGACACGGGTGGGACTTTGTTGCAGCTCATTGTTTATAAGTCATTGACCATTTGTCTAATAATTATAAAAGGCTGACAGATGCCACATGTTGGTATCAGATAGTAAAGGTAATCACTTGCTTTCAATGCTTTTGGCACACATTACCACCATCTGCTGGACTTGAGTGGAACTGCAACAATCGCAATGTACTTGTTGACTTGGACAACGTGGAATCATCATTTTGTCAGCATTCCTACTTGACTTACCTGGTGTGTGTCCACAAGCACTCTCTCACAATACACACACACACACACACACACACACACATACACACAGTATAACGCTCACACACCCAGCCATGCACATTTTCCCTGCCAGTTCCCGAAGAAGGAGCCAAGATAAGAGAAGTATGGAAGACGGAGAAAAGCAGCAGCCGCACTCTCTGAGCTCATCTCCGTTTATCTTTCCAATTAATATCTGTCTTTGTGCCCAAGAGCGGGCAGCTATGCCACTAATGATCCGGATTACCGCCAACCCGCCCGTCCGCCCGCCCCCTTTTGTCGCATGCTGGGACCCCAATTCCCCACGAGGACTGCGATCTGTCACCCATGGACCTCCCTCTCCTCTCCTCCAAACTGCATCATTGTGCAGCGAGGAGCACGCTGAGCTCTAATGACAACACGCTTTGCTGTTCTCTCTTCCTCTTCTTCATCTGTCACCTTGCTCTCCCTCGGTTCCATTTCTTTTCTTTTTTTTCCCAGACCCCATAACTGGCTCCCCTCAGACTCACACCTCCTCCTCTTTCTTCTTCTTCACCTTCATTTGAAGATGAAGCAGCAGGGGAGATGTCTCATTTACAACCAAGGTGGAGGCACACCCTCGCCGTCACCCCACACTCCGCACCCACCCTCCTCGTCCGTCACGGCATGCACATTAATGAAGAAGAGATGAGTTGTCTGCCAAGCACATCCCCCCACCCCCCCTTCCCCATCCTTTGCTACCTCACCTTTCTCAGTCTCATCAGATGCTTTGACCCTGACTGACGTGATGCAGGGCTTCGATAAAAACAAACAGCTGTGACAGATTTGGTGGATGGATTCGTTAAAAAAAGAAATACATGATGAAAGCCTCGAAACAGTTCTTAGACCCACTATGGAAAAGCAGAACATCGCTGTATAGTATAATACATACAAATGTATTGCACTGTACTGCAATCCCTCGTTTATTGCAGTTAATTATTTCCAGACCCGACTGTGATAAATGAAAATAGGATTCCTCCTTATAAATGGCATATTTTGGTAGTTAGAGCATGGAAAACCTGTTTACAACCTTCCAAATACGCTTTTTAACATTATTAGAGCCCTCTAGACATGAACTAACACCCCTATAGTCACTCATCAGCGTTATTAATGCTGACTGAGCAGTTTGCTCCATACTGCCGTTACAACACTGGTTCAGTTACTGTTGTGTTGTATAATATACTATACAAAATATAATATACAAAACGACCACGTGGTCTTTCTTTACATCTCTCACAATGTTTCTGTCATCACCTGCTGATGTTTTCCTCGGCCTACCTGTTGAACATCTGTTACTTCGTACACCTTCTTCTTCAGGATGTTCCAAATGGTCGTACTGGCTATGGTCAATGTTTGTGCAATGGTTCTGATTGATTTTCTATCTTCTCTCAGATTCACAATTCCTTTTTTTTCACTTATAGACAGCGCTCTGGTTTTGATATTGTTTTTACCTCTAAATGCAGTCTAGCCAATATGAAAGTGAGCATAGACATTCAGTGCTATTTAGTGATTGAAGAAGCCATGCAACAGGACACACCTGGGCAACAAACCACACCTGTCAGTCACATGTTCCAATACTTTTTAAAATCACTTCTGAATAGCCACTGTTGTCCAACTGTTCATAATTCATGTTTTTTTTCCTCGCCCCACACACAGATGACGTATTCGGCTAGTCCCTATTCAGACCTGATCCAGGTCACCACGCAGTCTCTGGCTCAGGGACCGGAGCAAACTGAAATGCTGTGGGTGATGGGCCCAGTATTTGCTGTCGTCCTCATCATAAGCATCGTCATTGCCATCCTGCTCTTCAAGAAGTAAGTTCTGTGTTTCTTTATTTTTTTTTGCTTCTCGTCCCGTATTGGTCCCAAGAATGTGAACAGGAAGAAGGCTAGTGAGTGAAACTGCTAAGCACAGTATAGATCAAAACTTGCCTTTGTACGGGACTTTTTTCCAGCATGACAACAAATTTTGTCACAGAATCTGCCTCCTTGAATGCATCTATTAACGTCCAATCAGGTTTAAGAATAAACGAGTGTGTGGATTACATTTCTGTACACTGACGAAATCCTGAATTCTATGTCAGCACTCTTTTTCTGTGACTTAAGTATTCTCACACTGGTCTTATTTAAAAAATAAAACAATTCTAAATGTACTAAATGTTAAATTTAATCGAGTGTTACATTATTAAAATGTCATTTTATGTGTTAAACACTAAACAGTACTTATGGCTTGTAAGCATATGACTTCAGCATTGACTTGACCTATCTTGTCTTGACTAGAGACTTTACTTGGACTTGCACGTCTTTACTTGAGACTTCAATGAAGACTTGAGAATAAAGACTTGAGACTCGCAAAGCACTGACTTTCTACCAGCTCTGTAGAACATTCATATGGTCATTTTTGCTCAGTAGTGCTATTTTAAAGCAGAACGCTGCATGGCTGCCCTCTCCAGGTCTTATGACGACCCACTGTTGAGCACCTCTGAAGCATTTTTTTCCCCTTCCATGTAGACAGATTGACAGGAGGGAGTGCGGGCAGGAAGCTGTGATCTTTTTTATTTCCTACGGTGTGCTGCCAATAAGCATGCGAAAAGAATAATTGCATTCTAGATGGGCAATTGTAGTGATTGGTACCTGGCGCATTTGCAAAACGCTGATGAGGTTCTTGTGTGCTGTGATTCCATATGAGGTGGTTAAAATAATCGCCTCTTTTTTTTGCTTAATATGAACGCAGCAAACAGGAAAGGTGGGTACTGTCACTCATCCTCGGTCATGTCCTTCCCATTCGTATTGTGACATTAACCCAATATTCACTGTGCTTAGAGAGTCTGCTTCCTCTCCCCCTTGTACAAAATGCAACCAAACCTCCTCTAGGAGAGAACAAATTGGTGTGTCAAGTCATATTTGCTCAGAATCGAGAAGCAGCAGACTCCCACCACAGGTCAAAGGAAGTCTCGGGTCACGGGGAGGTATTGGTGGGATTTCTGGGAGAGTGGGTTACCTTTTGCATGTTCCACATGGTGACCGTGTTTCTCATCACATCGTCATGTTCGCCGTGCTGTGTTTCATTATCCGTCCAGTGTCAGCATGCAACCTCATGACCGCCCTCCCTCCTGTGTGACTATATGCCAAGGCAGCACATGCAGCAGAATGACCCATTGTGAAGTAAAGGCCAGGCCAGGCAGGAGAAAGAAATGTTCCCATCTTTGAAGCTGACATTTTCCACATAGACCTCCGTTCCTCCGCTTTTAGCTTTCACCTGGCAGGATTCTTAACAAAGGGCACCTCATTAAGCATGCCACCTACTGCACACACATATACACACCAACATGCACTTACAGTATATTCTTTAGATTGTTTTTTTAATATATATTTTATATATACCGTGATTTGAAAAAGTGTTTGCACCCTTCCTGATTTGTTTTTCACACTTAAATGTTTCAGATCATCAAACAAATTTAAACATTAGTCAATGGCAACACAACTGAACACAAAATGCAGTTTTTGATGAAACTTTTTATATTTAAGGGACAAATAAATCTAATAAAATAAATATAAACCCATAATAAATACAAACCTACATGGCCCTGTGTGAAAAAGTGATTGCCCCCCCCCCTCCTGTTAAAACATAACTGAGATTAATTGAGATCTATCAGTCTGGAAAGGGTTCTAAAGCCATTTATAAAGTTTGGGACTCCAGCAAACTACAGTGAGAGCCATTATCCACAAATGGTGACAACATGGAACAGTGGTGAACCTTCCCAGGAGTGGCCGGCCAACCAAAATTACCCCAAGAGCGCAGCAACGACTCATCCAAGAGGTAACAAAAGACCCCACAACAACATCCAAAGAACTGCAGGCCTCACTTGCCTCAGTTAAATAAATCTAAATTATAAATTCTGCTGTCTACGAAAAAATCGGGAAGGAGAACGTCCAGCCATCTGTTTGTGACTTTAAGCTGAATCAAACTTGGGTTCTGCAGCAGGACAATGATCCAAAACACACCAGCAAGTCCACCTCTGAATGGCTGAAGAAAAACAAAATAAAAACTTTGGAGTGGCCTAGTCAAAGTCCTGACCTGAATCCTATTGAGATGCTGTGGCATGACCTTAAAAAGGCGGTTCATGCTTGAAAACCCTCCAATGTGGCTGAATTACAACAATTCTGCAAAGATTAGTGGGCCAAAATTCCTCCACAGCGCTGTAAGAGATTAATTGCAAGTTATCGCAAACGCTTGATTGTAGTTGTCGCTGGTATGGGTGGCCCAACCAGTTATTAGGTTAAGGGGGAAACGACTTCTTCACACAGGCCATGTAGGTTTTGATTTTTTTCTCACTTAATAATAGAAAGTTTCATTTAAAAACTGCATTTTGTGTTCAGTTGTGTTGTCATTGAATAATATTTCAATTTGCTTGATGATCTGAAACATTTTAGTGTGACAAACACCTTTTCATATCACTGTTGTGTTGTTGGCACTTTTTTGTCAGAAGGCTTTATAGGTGCAATAAGTGCTGCATTCTTAGCTGTGTCTTTTTATCTGTTTTTATATCTTTAGAATGCACAGAAAAGAGAAAGACGTGTTTATGTCTCACATAAGGATTGTCAAAGATGGGCAAAATAAAAAAAAAGTGAAGGTTTTCTTTAAGTGTCATGTAGCTTGGATCCTGATTGACAGCTGCAGAGCACACATGCCCAAGTCACCAACTGCACTCCTCTTCCCTCAAGAGAAAGCCGGACCTGGTCTGGCTCAAATCACGGCCGGAGAGGAAGAGATTCTTGTCATACATTAGCCGTCACGCCGCTAGCATTATCTTAAACCCCTGTCATATAACATAACAGGTGGCGCAAAGGCCTGAAGTCATGGACGGAGTTCATGCCACCACCAGCTGCACATCTTCTCTGCACATCAGGCGGCAGCAGAAGGCCTAAAAGCCAGGGCTTGCCACTTGCAAATGGAGCGCAATGAGATGTGAAATTTCCACAGCGCACCCCCTCATGCTGCCCTCCTTCCTGTCTCCATTTGCAGTCAGAGGGCTCGTATGAGTGTGCATGCCAACAGATGCCGGCTGCCTGAACTTTGTAATACACGCGGCCTGTCTCCTCTGTCCACCAAACGGACAAAGTTACGCTTGACTGAACTGAGCTGCGTTGTGCTGAGCTAAGATTCACTGGGATGGGCTAGGCGGCACAGGTGCTACAGAACCAGTCTTAATTACCCGGTGTTGTGCCACCCAGCTGATGAGCTAATTACAGCAGCCGCCTGTTTTCCTCTCAATCTGGAAAGCCTGTATACACAAACGTGTTGTTGGCATGCACAAACACACAACTGACAAAATCACACATTGAATCCCTGTACACAAACATCCAAACACATACATATGCACACACATACCCACACAGCAGCTGTCATATATCCAGCAACAAACAAACCAAGCCTTAGTCCACTCCAGGAAAATTATGGACTTTATAGCAATTCAACACTTGTGGGACTAATAAGGGTGATGTCCTGGAACTTACAACTGGTAATTGTAACGAGGAGTCTTGAACAGACATCTCCTTGTAGTCTAGGAGTTGGGGAAGAAACCCTTAGAGTCCATCCAGGAAGATCAGTCAATAACAGATAACACCAAACACTAGTCCATCAAAGGAGAAAAGAAAGAAACTGAGTCAAAGAACAGATTACACTTGGACGTTTAATCAAACCAAGATCACCCACGAACAGGCAATTTCAGGGAGTTAGTTCAAACACCAATCCATCCTGAAATTGAAGAACAGAGGTCAAGATGGGAAGTTCAGTCAAAAACAGATCTTTAAACTAAAATTAATCCAGGAAGAACAGTCAATTACAGATTCTTCTAGGAAGTTCAAACACTAATCTATCCAGAGGGTGCAATTGGACAGTGACCCCCAAGTTACGTCAAAAACAGATCTATCCTGGAGGTGCAGTCAAAAGCAGGTTCTCTTAGGAAGTTCAGTGAAAATATAATCCATCCATGAAGATCTGTCAAGAACAGGTTGTTCTCAGAAGTTAAATACAACAAAGACGCTAAAAGTTTAGTTAAGAGCAGATCCTTGAAGGAAGTTCAATCAAATTATGTATAATCCATCCAGGTAGACCAATCACTAACAGATCCTCACAGAAAGTTCAGTCGAAGATTTACAGTATCTAGCCAGGAAATGCAGTCAAGAATAGACCCTTACAGGAAGTTCAATCAAACCACTGCCCAACCAGGAAATCCAGTCAAATCTTGATTCCTCTTGGATGTATAGTAAAGAACAGATTCTTCCAACGTCATAAATCAAACCAACCTGAAAGTTCAGTAAAGAACAGAACAGGTTGGTACTTAAATCTATCCAGGAGGTCTCATCACCTAGCACAGATTCTTATATGAAGTCATATCAAACCAATATCTGTGCAGATAATTCAGTCAAGAAGTGATCCCAGATTGGTCTTGTAACCCAGTTTTCCTACCATTTCAGAGAAAATGTCAGCGTTTCTCGTAATCATTTTGTCACTTCCAGTTAATTTGATGAATCAGTGTGTCATGCTAACAGCGGGACCCCAATAACGCCATGTTGTTGATGTTGTTGTTTGTGTTTATCTCATCAGGAAGCGGGCGTCACCGCTGCCCAAGGACGAGCAGTCTGGCGGGGTGAAAGACTCCCTGCTGGCCAACTCCTCCGACCCTGTGGAGATGAGACGACTCAACTACCAGACGCCAGGTAGTAAACACAGCAGTGCTCTGTAGTCGACATATGGTCACGTGGAGGTGTCAACTGTAAATGTGGACGTTTTCATTACACAGTGGATCATTGTGTTCAATTGACTTAGGCTAGCAAAGTAAGGGTGTACTCACAGTAGGATGTATGATTGTGTGCATGTCAGTTGTACATGTGGATGTCAACATTGAATCATTGTAATGCGATCGCAGGTTCTTAATGAAAACTGACACATTTCATAATAGAACTAAAATAGAAGGACTGAAAATACAGTCGTACCTCAGTTTTTGTTACTAATCTATTCCAAAGGGTCCGTGGATAACCGAATCGCACAAAAAATAAATCATTTTTCCCCAAACAAATCATTCTAGACACTCAAAAAATAAGAGCACAAAAAACATTTTTCACACACTGAACTGGTGATGACATCTTAGAAGGGCGACAGACCTGGGTGACATTGAGCGGCTTAGCGCATGCTAGCAAAGTTAGCGCATGCTAACAGGCACATTTTGTAATAAAGACTCAGTAATTATGAACACAGTTGGACTCACACCGTGTATTAATAACACCACAGGACTAAGTCATCACCACATGGGACTCTTTGTTTGGGCACTCGATTCCACGGAAAGATATGGGAGCAAACAGACTAGTTTGTTCAGCGCAATGTTTGGCCGTACGAAAATGTAGACATTTTTGGCATACATTTTTTTTGAAAACCGAGGTAACGATGTGATCCAAAAGTCATAACCCAATGCACGCTTGCTCAACCGAGACCCGAGTAACAGTGTGCCGTTGAATGAATGTGATCACTCATCTCGCAAGCAATCAATGACAGCTGCAACCAACGAAATAAATAGCCTGTGTCCTATCCACACGGAAACGTTCCTGGGTTTTTTTGTTTTTTTTTTTGACGGGTTGAAATAAATTTGCGTCCACACTGTGTCGGATTAATAGTTTCATCCAGACAGAAACGGATCAATGGGTGAAAACAATGTAATACATAAGGTACACCTACCTGTGGCGCTGTGAACAGACACACACACAGAACCACATGACACCAAAACTATAGAAGAAGAAGAAAAAAGGAAAAACGCATGCACGCATGTCCGTCATCTTCCACTTCCCAAAGCTCGTCTAGACTAGCGACAAAGTGGAATTACTTCTGCAAGTCACTTTGGAGTGTAAGACAAAAAATATCAGGAGAATGTCGACTGGGGTGAGTCATGCCAGTCGAAGTATTGAGATATTTTGTCGGCTTGTCACTTCTGGTCACGTGACGGCGACGGGGTGTTGACATCATTGTTTTTAGAAAGCAGCGACTTGCTTGTCTACATGGTAACGACAAGCCGGCGTTTTCAGATTTTCTCACTCTGGAAGTTGTTTTAAAAAAATATGGTTTTCAGCGCACCCAGAACGGCATTTCAGTGTGGATGAAAGGCTGAAATGATAAAATACTTTGCCATTTTCACCTGAAAACATTTCCATGTGAACATCCTGTAAGAGTGGAAATAATTGAGAACCACTGGGCTAGTAGTGTGAGCCTGCTTCCACCCCCCCCATCAGCTCCTTTCATCCCCCCACCAACTGGTAATGAGTCCTGCTGCCTCTGATGTCAAGGTGAGGTCGGTACAGGGAACAATGGAGCTGAGAGAAAATGTCAACACTAGAACAGGAACGCACATGCGCGTTTGTGTATGTGTGTGTGTGTGTGTGTGTGTCTGTGTGTGTGTGTGTGTGTGTGTGTGTGTGTGTGTGTACACATTCCTTTCACAGGTTATTAGAGTGAACACATGCACATTCTCTTTGAACCCCTGCAGAGGAATTAAGCAGTGCTGCTGCTCTAAAAGATCCCTGTTCTACCTTCCTCCCTCTCCACCTCTTTTTCCCTTCTGTCTTGCATTTCCCTTGTAGAATAATCTCTCTTTTTGCTCTCTGACGCCCCCTTTCTTTCATTTATCTTTGCCTCTAACAATGAAATATTCACAGACACTGATGCAAAGGCATGAAGTGCCTAACAAGGCCGAACTCTGTAAGACAGCATTTACTCGCCTCCTTCCCTCTCTTCTTTCTTTCTGTTGATTGTCCAGCAGCAGGTGAACGTTCCTGCGCTGATTGTGATTGTGGTTAAGTGGTGCGGTGCAATTGCAGCACCGCGTTGCTCAACAAGTTGGTTTGTTTTGTCTTGGTTGTATGCCCGCTACTCCAACAAAGTGCTTCTGTGGCTTGAGGGTGCTTTCAAATGGAATTAGTTGATGGGTTTGCTTTCTTTTCATATGGCCAAAAATTGGCAAGAGGTGCACAAAAACACACACAGAATGAATGAAAGATACATTGTGAGATGCACTGGGACACATCATCAGTGATGTTCCTGAGTTCATCGGGCGTTTCGGGTCTTTCAACATCATACGCCCTCACTCAGGTGACCCAGCCTAGGGTTGATCATTCCCCGGCTTGTGTCCCAGTAGCATGGGCCCACAGATCGCTCCTCCTGATCCACAGCCACCTGGAGGCTCTCTCTCTCTAGGAGGTCTTTTAGAAGCTGTTTACACAACAAACTAATCAAAATTGTGTTGTTTTGGCTATTTATTTAGTGGGGCGCTGCCCCTCCTTGCCCCAGCGTACAGCCAGCCCTGACTGTATGACAACATGCTCATCAACGACATGGCTCATCTATAGTGGTACCTCAGTTTTCGGTATTAATTGGCTCCAGAAGGTCTGATGCAAACCAAAACGTACGAAAATCCAAGCATTTTTTTCCTTAGTGTAAATCCAATTAATCCATTCCAGACACCCAAAATATGTTTTACAAAGAATAATCATAGTTTTACATGCAGAAAACAATGATGTGGTGTGGATGGCTGAATAAAAAGGCAGTGCTGGGAGTAGTCCATCCATTCTGTTAGTACCACAAGTACAGTACCACTGATTTCACACCTGAGCAAACAAACAATGCCGATGGAGGGAAAGTGAACTAGAGTTTGATTACAGTGAATGAAAGTGCTCTAGTGTGAACACACACCAAGAGATCTGGTTGAAATGCTGCTTGATTGAAATCATAAGCCAACTTGTTAGTCGGAAACATTCATCGCAAATATCCCATGTTAAGAATTTGACTCAGTCATTTCTCTTTAGTGCACTTGTACGTACGTAGCTTGAGAAAACACACTTGTTCACTCCAAATGAAAAGGTGGTTCTGATCTTCAGCCATCGCCATTGATCCAGTCTTCTTCCTTGCTTCCTGCCTCTCCACAGGTCCCAGCTCTCACCGCTGCCCCAACACGCCAAGTTAGTCCACTGCATCGCCTGACTAAAGCCACGCCCCCCACCAAAGCAGTACAGTTTAGCTCAGATTGCCACAGATTGAAACGGTAAAGCTTGCGTAAAAAGCGTCATTCAGAATATAACATGGTCCAACATGAGAGCAGAAAAAAAACTGTACTGAACTGAACCGAACTGTACTGCTTGGTGGAAACAGGCTTTTTACCGTGTGTATCCCACACACACTCTTCCCCCCGCCTACTCACTCGATCCCATTCTGTGGCATCACAATCCCACCCGGCGTTCCCAGGGTGCAGCAAGGTCCTATCTGGACTTCATGGCTCGTTGAGCAATGTATACTGTTCCATATGCTCTACATTGCTGCATTTTCTATCTGTCTTCACCCTCCATTTCTTCCTCACCTGTTGTAACGTTAAAAGAGCTGTCTGACCACGTGCTTAAACACTCATGTTAATGTGGGGCTCTTAATCGGGGTAATTGCTTTGGTCTCACGAGGAGCCTGATCATCGCAGGGGTGAAACTGCGGAAGTCATTTGGTGCCTCTTTAGCCCCTTTTACACAGGAATTGTGCAAAATTGCCACAGGAAAAGATCTGGACTTAAGACATCTTTGCTTTTTACACAGAACCAGAGATAGACAGCATCCTGCAATGACATGTGTGGCAATATCAGCACAAAGCATTGTCCCGCCATTCTGGCAATTCCTTCTACACAGGCACCATCCCAGTCTAATGCTAAAGCTTAGGCAGAATATTGGCTGGACGGTGTGGTCTCACTATTCCATTTCTGTGTCGTTTTACCAGGAAGAGGATTTTTCCACCATTTTTCCAGATCATTGTTTTAACAGTCGTCCCGGCAATATTCCACCGTAGCATTGTAGCATCAAAGACATGAAATGCGTTCATTGTCCAACAAGTATTTTTGACATCACATATCTCATTGTTTGACTGCGGGCTGCCTTGTTGCTGTGTTGAAGCGCAAACAGCAACGGCAATATCTTGTCTTTACTGGGTTCTGTGTAAGGAACAAGCGGGTAAATGTCGCATCCGCTGTTAGGGCTGTGATTCGTCACTTTTGTGGGATCTCTGTGGAAAAGAGGCAGCTACATCCTTGCTTGAACAGCCTGTGTAAAAGGCACAGACAGAAGGATGCACTTTAGGGCTGCAATTCCTCTGCTGTCTGTTTTAAAACAAGATTAAAGGCACAAGGGTGGGAATATGTGCAACAGATTAGCAATAAATCAGCCGATAACCCAGGAATGAGAAAACAGGATGGGGAGGGCTCGGGGGGGCTGCAGGGTTGTTTGAAAGTAATCCAGGCCAAGCGCTGCAGGCTGTTGGTAAGCATAGTCCATCGTAAGGACAGCTATTTTCAAAGACATTACTTCTGGTGGTTGACCAGTCACTACGCCTCCACCCAACACACACCCTCCTTGCGAAATGAGATTGTGTCGTTGAGACTTGTGAGTTCTCGCTGTGATCCCACCTCTCTCGCCAGAGCGTCACTCGGGGGAGCAATGTCTGCCTCCAGCCTACTTCCACAGGAGCATGCCCCCCCCCACCCCACACCACACCTCCGTCACCTCACACGGCATGAACGCATCACCAAATGTCAGGCAGTGCCACGTCATGGTCCCGCCCAGTGTCACTCATCGTGCATGGTCGTGATTGCTGTTGTTTTTAATTTTGTGACACTCAGTGGCCTGCCTGACTTCTTCTCCTGTTGCTTCTCCCAGGAATGCGAGAGCACCCGCCCATCCCCGTTCTGGACCTGGCCGACCACATAGAGCGACTCAAGGCCAACGACGGCCTGCGCTTCTCCCAGGAGTACGAGGTAAGAACCCGCCGCTAATGTCCTTTTACTTTTTGACCCCCTTCCACCACTATATATGTGTTTTTACGCGACTCTAATCCCGCCTTCGATGCCAGTTCAACACAAGACTTGTTTCCCCACCAACACTGCTATCAGATACATGGAAAACATCACTTACATGAAAGCAGCGTGCTAGCAGGTGGCGCGAAGATGCAGAGGCAAGTGGCATGATGTTCTACTCTTCCTGTGATGCAACACAGCAAGGGATTTACCTCTCATCGTGCTCCTCCTCAATAAAAAAAAAAGCAGCAAGGCAAATTAGCATTTAAAGTGGCACATTGGTTTGTAGAGTTAAGCAAGGCCAGATGTCAGCCTGTGGAAAACGAGACAAAAACATTTATTCACTGGTTGTTTGGATGCTGTTTCAGGTAGAATTGATTGATGGAATGAAATAATAATACAGATAAACAACCTGGTGTGCAATTTAATTGAATGCCTTGCTATTTGCATACAGTTAAAATCCAACACAATCCATGGCAAGATTTGTGTCCCATTGTTCAGATTTGGAAACCCACAAGAATAAAATAATGTGTTCCAGGGTCAAACTGTTGCCATCATAAACATGTTTAATGGTTATACAAGTGTCAAAATAAGTTAAGCGCGTGGGAAAACATTTTTTAAAAAGACACAAATGAAGGCGTAATGCAAAGGTGAGTCGTACTGCAGTTTAACTTCGCAATTTTACATAATTGCTCAAGCACATTTTTGGTCAAGAGCCGGACCGCACTGCACTGCCATAGTTCCAAATCACAGCATAGGTTGTCACAAGACATATTTTGTATGGCACCCATTTAGAACCATACTCCTTATATATTACAGAGACCCAACAGCGTTTTGGCATTTTCCGTGTTTTTCCGTATTGCTGCTGTTTGCTACTGTATACTATATGCAGTTTATCGCGGTCAATGGGTTCCAGACCCGATCACGAATAGTGAATTTCCGCAAAGTAAGATTTAATATTAATAAATTGAATATTTTCGGAGTTGGAGCATAGAAAACTTGTTTATGACCTTCTAAATACATGATTTACCATTATTAGAGCCCTGCGGACATGAAATAACACCCCTATAGTCACGTTTACACTTGCATTACCAAATATAGGAGACATAATAATCGAAAATAAACCATCTTAGACATAAATAGGGTAAGATAGACTCACACGTGTCACGTCTTGGAATTTTGGTGTTATGGCACGACCCCAGGATGCGAGAGATGAGAACCAAAGTGCAGGTAAAGTCTTTTTAAATATTAAGGTTGCTATGCATGTCACAAAATTCCTTGAAAAGAAAAAGATATTGTTTTTGGACAAAATTAATTTATTTCCCTTTTTTTAAGTACAAGTTCGAGCCCCGTGTAAGCACAGGCACTGTTTTAAAAGTACCAATTTGGCAGTTGTATCGGATGATATGTAAACGATAACAAACCTTACCCAGTAGTGGTGGTAGTAGCAGTAAATAAATAGCAATTGTTGCACTGACGGGCCGCACGGTGGTCTAGTGGTTAGCACGTTGGCCAACACAGTAACAGCTTGGAGATCGGGAAGACCTGGGTTCGATTCTCCCCTGGGCATTTCTGTGTGGAGTTTGCATGTTCTCCCCGTGTGCGCGTGGGTTTTCTCCGGGTACTCCGGCTTCCTCCCACATTCCCAAAAAAACATGCAGGTGAGGTTCATTGGCGACTCTAAATTGCCCATAGGTATGAATGTGAGTGTGAATGGTTGTTTGTCTATATGTGCCCTGCGATTGGCTGGCGACCAGTCCAGGGTGTACCCCGCCTGTCGCCCGAAGTCAGCTGGGATAGGCTCCAGCATGCCCCCGCGACCCTAATGAGGAAGAAGCGGTATAGAAAATGGATGGATGGATGTTGCACTGACTGCATCATGTGCCCTCCTGGCATGCGGTGTTATCATAAACGACCATGTGGCAAGCGGCCCAGCTCCGTTTCCTTCCTCCACTGCGAGTCATTCACGGCCACCTCCAAGGCCCAACAGATGGTCGCCCAATTGCACCAGCTTGTGGCACTTTGTCACCGCCACATTTGCCCTTCGCTTGCGTCACACCTCAGGGGCCATTTAGAACGATTTGTACTCAGAATTGGCTTTAAAAAGCGTTGTTTTGGTGTTTTGTTTACATCGCCAACTAGTGGCCCGGTGGCATATTACAGTGTTTTTGCAGCTCTTGTACGTGTTAGCGTGTAAACATACTATAAATGCTCCAGTTACTGCCTCCATTCAATTAACTGCCTGACTTTTCAATAGGGTTGGGCGATGTGGACCTTAGCATGTATCCCGATATTTTCGGGATATATCACGATATAATAAAATTCAGTGGAGTCTTGTACAAACTACAAACCTTAACCCATATCATTAAATACATTTGTCTAAAATTGTAAAGCACATTTATTGATTTATTGGTGACAAACTGTGCAATACAGCAAGTGCATTTAGTGTCTACCAAACTAGATCAGTGCAAAGTATTCACAATTCAAGAATACAGTTTAGTAGCAACTGCAAAACAGAGTAAAAAGGCATCATGTCTTTGGCTAAATAATATGACACTGCATCTGTCAGTTCATGCTCTCTTAAGGAAGGCCATGAGCAAAAGCATTTTGTATTTTTGACTGTGTAAGTGCTGACTAGCTGACTCTGTCTCACGCTTCATGACAATTCTATGTGTTTGTGCTTGAGATGGTAGAACAAATTTGCCGTGTTGCTACCTTTGCCGTCACCATTGCTTAGCAAAATTTGCATATTATTGTCTCTTGTGTGCTCTATCGAAACCAAACCACTTCCATATTACAGTGGTACCTCCCCGTCTTCGCTTCTCCTCCGCATTCAGCCTTGCCTTCAGCCATGCTCAAATACAGTGCGCTGCGCTGCACACTCGCAGGAAATACACGTCATCAACTATCATTTATACCGGCATAAGTCATTTCTTATCATTGGAAGAATTTATAACGGGAAAAAAAAATTATCGCCCAACCTTACTTTTCAAGTTTGGAGATTGAAAGTATTCACAGTGCCCTCAGACTTTGCAGACGTAGATGTTCTAGATCCGCTGGGTGTGAGAGTCTGGGTGAGGCTGGGCCGCATCAAGTATTCCACAAAGAAAGGGTTTCAAGCCTCAAACTAAATAAAAAAACATGAATATATAAAAATATAATATATTGTAGTGTCGCTGGGAGTGCTTCCATCTTCCCAGCATGTCTTGTTTTGTAAAAAGTTACTGAAGTTATGTGGTCAGAGTTAACGTAGTTGTTGTTTATTATTCCCCATAGCAGTAGTGGCCCTCAGTATGTTTACTTACCTATTACATGTTTGCTGTCATTTTTTACACACTGATTGTGGTTAGTGTTCTGTCTTGTGTCCGCCATGTTCATTTCACTATGTCATAAGCTCACTGCGAGTTCAGTGTTGGCAATTGCTTGCCCAATGAAAGAGCTTCTTCCCTTCCTTCTTCCACGTTGTTAACTACCCAACAGAAACAGAACGAGACCGCTTGAAGAGGTAGTCTCAGCCCGCTTACAGGTGATGTCAGGTGCTGTTTGGTTCCTCTTAGCTCAAGTGTAAACGCTATACAGACAAAGACAGCTTGAAAGCACCCCTACTGTGGTCGCCTAAAAGGGTAAGACATGTTTTGACTGCAAATTTGGCATAAAAGGCACCCTGGGTAGTTAGATTCTTGTATATGTGAGCAGTTTTCTGACCTTGTACCGTGCAGGATGTTTCCCGGGAAATGATAAGATAAAGACGTGTGCCACCAAGTAATGGGACTAAATGAAGATTAACAGATGCAAACAAAGCGCTTTGCCCGTGTGTATGACTTGACAAATAGAGATTGATTGCTTTAAAGACGCGTGTCGCTTCACGCAATACTTCATTTATTGTCCATCACATGTCCAGAAAGCTCACTTTGCATGCATGTCTCGCTGAAATGATTAAATAAGTGCTCCCAACAGGAAGCAGAGGAATTTTGAGGGAGTTTTGCAGAGAGGGGTGCAAGGTGTGGGGAATTAGCTAACATGCTTCTGCAGTGAGCCCGATCGATATCGAATAACAAGAGACTCTCTGACATTATCGAGCTGAGGGGACTGGGGACAGAGGATCCGCCGTCGCACATCCCCGGTCGATCAATACGTATGCAGTCTGCCGCCATCTTGGAGACAAATGACACTGTGAGGGTGTGGGGGTGAGGCAGACGAAAAACAGAAGAAATGAAAGGAGGACTGGTGCTTATTTGTCCTTCATGAGACTTCTCAAGATAATTCAATTTAAAGCTCTTATAAAGGGAAGTTTGGAGAGCCTGTAGGCTTCCGAGAATCCGTTACTCATCCGTTGCTTGGACAAAATGAACATTCTCATCAAAGTGTCCTTTAAGGTTAGCCATTGTAGGGAATGCACCGCTCTTTCATTCTTAAGCCACACTGCTCCTGCTTTAACTCTTTATGTGTCTGCCATGTCCTCTCACAGTCCATCGATCCGGGCCAGCAGTTTACCTGGGAAAACTCCAACATGGAAGTGAACAAACCAAAGAACCGCTATGCCAACGTCATCGCCTATGACCATTCCAGAGTGGTACTCACCTCCGTCGACGGTAAGAGAACGCCTCCTTTTGCACTCACTCCTCCTCTGAGATGGTCATACTTTGCAGCTGCAGCTGCTTCACACTACACAGCCGGCAT
The DNA here is from genome assembly GCF_027744805.1 of Dunckerocampus dactyliophorus. NCBI lineage: Eukaryota > Metazoa > Chordata > Actinopteri > Syngnathiformes > Syngnathidae > Dunckerocampus > Dunckerocampus dactyliophorus. The sequence goes on along the minus strand of NC_072820.1, from coordinate 25,670,638 downwards.
GGCCTTCCACCGTGTTATACATCACTCTAACTATGATCACAGAAAAAAGTCAAGCGCTCGTTTTTTTTTAACATGAGTTGTCAAAGAGTAACATCCCCGCTCTTGCCTCAGCTGTCCCCGGCAGCGACTACCTCAACGGCAACTACATTGACGGCTACAGGAAGCAGAACGCCTACATCGCCACCCAGGGCCCCCTGCCCGAGACACTCAGCGACTTCTGGAGGATGGTGTGGGAGCAGAGGTCCAGCACTATCGTCATGATGACGCGATTAGAGGAGAAGTCTCGGGTAAGAAACTCTGCCACTCTGAATGGCGCTTAAATACAATACAAAGTAGATACTCGAGTACAGTGCTAGCTGTTTTCCCCATTAAAAAAACATGGAAATTATCTTTTTCAGGGTCAAAATGTCACTTAAAGTGATCATGAAACCAAAAAAAGTTAGCAGAAAAAACAATCACAAAATGAAAGTACTCACTTAATAAAACATAAATATACAATATAAATAAACAACATTGAAATAGTAGTGAAGTGAAGTGGTTATTTTGACACGGCAGACCAGGCAGCCAATAACGATCATCAAGGCAATGTGAATGTATACACCAGTTGACAGTGGGAGACTGTCATCTGATATAACACACAAAAGCACAAACAGGTAAATAATAATAATAATAAATGGGAATGTTGTTTTGTTGTTACAAGCCCAGTGAGCAGTCATTCAGGAAAACTGATGACTGTTTAGCTTGTATGCTAGCATTGAAATTTGGCATGAAAACACATATTATTCTAAGATTGGTAGAATACATCTAGCACAAAAATGTGGATTTACTCACTGTCACCTTGGCATGCTTTTCCACGGTCAAGCGTCTTCTGACTTTTTCTATTGCTGTCTGCGTCGGTGCTTGTGTTTTCACTCGCACCCGGTCTGGGTCAAGGGAAGAGAGTCGGGACAGCTGATGGTAGAAGCACCCTCTGGCAAAACACACTCAGTCCGAAACTTTCCTTTAACTGAGGAATAGCATCAAAACAATCGTCCTCAAAGTGTGCCGAGCACAATGCCAATGAATCTGACGGTGTCAGTTTTGCTCGTGTTCGTTGCACTAGCCTGGTCCATTTATCGCTGCAAATTAGGTCTTGTGGAAAGGTGAACAAGCTTACCCCTTCTGCTCGAGTGTTTGAGCAAAAGCCTGCCAAACAATGCTCAGGCATAATATCAAAAATATGTATAACAACAGAAATTCAACAAAAAATGCGCCACCACAACACAATTGAAACAATGTAGGGGACTTCCGAGTGTGACGTCACTTCCACATTCTGCCACAGACTCTGGAAAGAGACTGTTTTTAGTAATGGAAAAGTCAACATTCGAGCACACACGTAACCTCGGAAATATGCCTTTGAGATTTTTCCCAGAAAAAATAAGATTATGTGTTTTGGTGTCATGAGCAGTTTAAAACATTTATTTGCTGCATATGCAAGGTTTTGGCTAACATTTTTAACTTAATTGTCTTACAAGTGTAAAAAGAAGTTTAACTGTTACTATTAGAACATCACATTATGGATACACTTAAACAATGACCAATAAAGGCATAGAATATTCAATATTCTTTTGTCACATTATTAGCACTCAAACACTCTAAAATTGCTATTCTGAGTGTAAATAGAAGGTTAGCATTGTTATTAATAGTAAACAATTGCAACAATACAATACAATGTAATGCTAAAAGGTCAAGGCAAGGGTGATTCATGCTACATTTGTTAAAGTTTTTACTTGTCACACACGTGTACATCAGATTCACGGTGTAGAAGTTGTATATAAGTTTCAGTTTTGTGTCTTACAGCGACTATGGTGCATTCAAGAGCCACCAAACAAGGTGTAATATATCAACGCTTGAGAAAAAAACATTGTCAGTGAAGCATAAAGTTATACAAATTGTGGGCTATTTTTAAACAGTGGTACTTGTTTGCCGTACATTTTACCTGTGTTATCACCTATTTGTCAATTATTACCCACTCATGGTGAATGAGATGTGGCCTATTTTCGGATACATTATTTTTACAAAATATTAATAATAATCTTTAATAATTCATTATTTTTTATTGCATGGTATTTTTTAATGCATACATTTAAAATATATATACTGTACAGTATTTTTTTTTTTTTTTTACCAAAATCAGTGAATTTGTGGCGTTGTGAATGCGGGGGTCCACTGTACTTATTTATTATATATCAATTAATCACCTGCTTCCACTCAAGCAGGATTTGTCATCCTGATCAAAGTCAAGCTTGCAGACGGTGTCCCTTCTCCTCAGCAAACTTCCTCTCAACTCTCAAGTATGTGTGGTGGGGATATTTACACTTGAGCCGCACCTGTCTGCTGGATTTCCATAATAACGAGAATTGCATTTCATTCATTACCACATGATACACTCAGCCCCACAACTTCTAATACATTTATTTATTTCTTCCACGAGCTACCTCATCTTTACGCTTCCCTGCCTTTGGCCCTTGAGACGACGCCGTGCTTTCACAAAAAAATACATACAAATCTGACTTAAGAGGATTGTCACCTAACATTTGTGCACTTCTAAAAATACAGAATATCGGAAAAGTTTTCTTTTTCTTAAATGTAATCATCGCAAAAAACAATAAATGAGCCGTCGCAGTGGAAGTAACAAACGTTCTTTTGTAAAAGTCTCAACTTGAGTGAAGTAAGAATAATTAGCAAAGGTTGCGTTCATCCATCAGCGTATTTTGGAGGTGTAAACATAACATAACATCTATGTTTTAATTTCGGACTGTCAGCTAAAGTTAGTCATTTAGAATTATTAATGACAAGCACAGCTCACTCTGTCGTAACTCTTTTCCTCCTTTTTTTATCTTCCTTCTTCTTTCCTTGATCTCCTCCTTTTTCTTCTTCCTCCCTTTTTCCTTGGTCCTTCTTCTTCCTTTTTCCATCTTCCTTTTTGTTCTTTTTCTTCCTTATTTCTTCTTCTTTCCTTTTTCTTCCTTCTTTCTTTTCACCCTTCTTCTTCCTTATTCTCCATGCTCCTATTCCTTCTTCAGTCTTCTTCTTTTTCTTCTTCCTTCTTGTCCTTCATCTTGTTCCCTCTTTTCCATCTTCTTCTTCATCATTATGTTTCCCTTGGTCCCGCTTCTTCTTCTTCTGGTAAAAATACATTTGTTTATGTAGTTGTTGTTGGTATTAGTACTGCAAGTTCTGGTGCTATGTTTATCATCACAAAACAAGCTAAAAAGCCAAAAAACACAGAACAAAACTCTACCAGTAAACCTTTTTTTAGAAGCGCACTAAACTGAAATATCACGAGATTTTGTTACATCTCGCGAGACTCGCGGACTTTTGAAGAGTATTTTTTCAGAGAAATTAGATGAACCTCCAAATTGCACAACTCAGTATACCATTAGTGTGATACAGTGCGGTTCTATGCAATAAACTGTAGTTCACATACTGTGAAATGAACACTAGACAATCGAAAAGAGGCATTATTATATTTCCAAAAGAAGAATTTGTGATTCATTCACTGGTTCTGCATTTATTAGTAAATTAGTGCAGGTTTACCTAATGTCGTGACTGGTGCTGCAGCATCACTTGATGCCTGCACTTTGACCTTGAGGACATATTTGGAAAGTTGGAACATTGTGGCGTAAACAGTGATATATTTAGATGTAGGAATTTATATTTATATTTAGTTTACTGTCACAGTCCAGTTTGACGCGGAAACAGATGATGCTAGAACCTGCTGTGCGTGTGTGTGTGTGTGCATATGCCGGCAACATATGCCGGCCGAGCTCCGACAGCAGATATTCATTCCAGTCCTGACTGCTAATCCATATGTTTGCACTGTGAGCAGGTCACCATCGCTCAGTGTGGACTTTTTCCTGTCCTGTCACCGAGGGACAACATGAAATCATCTAAGGGCGTTTAGAATTTCACTGCATGTTGTTGTTTGTCCATTTGTGGGCAGAACGCAGAGACTGATAGACAGAAACAGAGAGCATCCAAATGTCAGCTCAGCGCCGCAGTATCAATATGGCTGACCCACCCGCGAGGCCACGCTTACCACTCAGGTTCACTGAATCGATAGCAGGAAGCGATGCAAGACTCCTTGCAGTTGGAGGTGTTCCGTGGATAATATGCATTTCATTTATACATAGCTTGAATGTAATAGTATGGACAAAATTCTTACAGGGATAGTTTGGATTTTTTGACATGAAGTTGGATGACATCCCCATCAAAGGAACGTAGTTCTGCTTAGTTGCTGGGTCATTTAAGTCCCTGCGCACTGTCGCCTCTCCATTCGTGTGTATTTGATGAAGACGCTTGCAATCTTCATCCGCAACGGAGCGCCGCGGCCATCTTGTTTACGTGTGTTCTACAGCGGAGGAAGATACGAGCATCTTCATCACATACACACGAATGAAGAGGCGCAGGGACACGGCAGGAGACAATTACGCCAAGCAGTTTTTGAGGTCTGATTTTTTTTAAAGAGGCATTTCTATGATACAAATGTCTTCAGAAGCCAAACTCTTTACTTAAATGACCCAGCAACTAGTCAGTACTACGTTCCTCGCCACGGAAATACGACCAGAGCTGGACTTGCGGGACCAAATGGGGAGGGGGTAAGTCACTGTTGATATCGTCCACTGCTGATAGGGATGTCATACAACTTCATGTCAAAAAATCCAAACTATCCCTTTAAGACTTCTTAACTGTCCAACTGGGAGATGCATTGCACTTGTCCAAATTTAAAGTCATTGAAATAAGTAATTGCATTTTAATGAATAGTTTAAAATGCAAATTAATCTGTTAAATTGTTTGTTGAATTCATAAAAATCTGAAATTATTATATTTAGCTTATTTTAAAATAAATAAAGACATGAAAGGTAATACAAAAATCAGTGGATCCTGAAATAAGTCAATAGGTTCAATGCATGTTTCACATTTTAATTAATTGATAATGACAGATGAATACGAAATTCATATAATTAATACATTTACAGTATATAATTGATTTGATTTTGTGCCATTTGTTATATTTTTATTTGTGTGTTTTAGTTTACTGCTACAAACATACAAAGAACATGGAGTTGTAAAATGTAAAAAAAAAAAAAAGTACATAACTCCATGTTCATTGTGTGTTTGTAGCAGTACTTAAGTGTCTACTTTTGGCATAAACAATGCAGGATACACGGTAGGGTACTTACTGTAACATGCATTGCTAGTTAAGTAAGAGTGGTTGGACTAAACCTCTTAGTTTCCCATGAATTTGACACAATTCTTCATATAAACAAAACATTTTGACCAATTGTATGCTTCCAAGTAAGGTCCATAAGGCATGTTTGGATGAGTTTGGTGTCGAAGAAGCCCCAGTTCCAGTCCGTATTTTTAATCGCTCAATTTCACTTCCTGTGTAGTAATTACCAGGTGTTCCTATCGAGCCACCTGGCAAAGAGCTGGTTGGGAATGCTCAGCGGTTGCAAGAAGACAAAGTGGCCTTTTTGGAGTGTGCTTCACATAGAAGTGAAGAGACTCGTCATCTTTTAATGAGACCCCACTCCGACCCTTCCGACGTGCCCTCCTTGTTAATCAGCGCCATGCTTTCTGCAAGCTCCGCTTGGCTCTGACAGCTGGCCTCCTCTTTGTGTTGACCCACCAGGTGAAGTGTGACCAGTACTGGCCGGTGCGAGGAACCGAGACCTACGGGATGATCCAGGTCACCATGCTGGACACGGTGGAGTTGGCCACTTACAGCGTGCGCACTTTCGCGCTCTACAAGGTACTGCACTGAACTTTTCAGCTTGAAATATCAAAGCTCATCGTCCTTCATTATGAGTATGTTTTATTGCACAAATTGATATTTTTTAACTTTCAACTTGTTCACCGACCACTGTTAGGTGATATTAAAAGCTCCAGACACATGAAACAAATAAGTGATGATGACACCTACTTGAATGACAAACTGTTCAAATGTTTTTGCGACTTTAGAGGCGTGTTTTTCATGAAAATTTCTATCAAAATCCAAATTGTACGACCTGTAGGTTATGTTGTTCACCTTTATAGGTTCCACTGTACATCGCAGGATTTCAATTCATTTAGGGAAAACGTCCCAAAGAAATGTGTGCAATCTCGTCGTTTTAGCAATTTACAGAAATGTAACACGTTTGCGCTCTACAAGGTACCCCTCTTAACTTTTCAACACAAATATCAAGCCTCTTCATGCATTCATTGATATTTTTAACGGCGCTGATGGGTTTTTTTGGTTTGTGTTTCATCTTTTCTTTGGTCATTGGATGCTTCCAAGAGTTTGCCCCGTTCTTTGTTTTTTGAATTCTGTACAGTATTTTAGTGCAGGGATCATGTCCCTTTCATTCCTGCTTTCCAAATGCTATTAACTTTGCTAATTAAATCCAATCCAGAGCTGGAGAGTTTCTCCAATTCAATCAGTGACAAAGACAATGTCGCCAAACCTTTTCCCTGAGAAACTGCACGGGGGTTTTCATTCCAATGTTGCCCACCTTATCTCCACCTACAGCTTCATGGCCGTGACTCCAATTAAGACCTTTTGCTCGGATTAGCGAGAAGGTCTGACAATTAAATGACTGCTGCTTTTCAAATGAACGACGGCTCGAGTGTCATCAAAACACTCTGACCTTTAACTATTTGAATATATTAGTTCAGCACGATTCATCTCTCTTTCAAGCAATTACACTTCACGCAGCGTGTAGTGACTCCAAGGAAATCTCTTCCAGAACGGCTCCAGCGAGAAGCGAGAGATGCGGCAGTTCCAATTCATGGCCTGGCCCGACCACGGAGTGCCTGAGTATCCCACTCCCATCCTGGCCTTCCTGAGGCGCGTCAAGGCCTGCAATCCTCCGGATGCTGGGCCCATGGTAGTTCACTGCAGGTGGGAGTCACAACAAACTACACACAAAAACCAGAATGCACCCCCTTTCTAACATCAGATATTGGAGAAAAAATAAAACTGAAGTAGTCTGGAGACATTTGCACTGTTGGACCTTCACCAATGAAGTGACAGCCTGTGTGCAACTTCCTAGTTACAGTTTTGACATTAAAATTGAAAAACACAAAAAACTGGTACAAATCCCCAGTCATTAAAATAATGTAAAACTAAAATAATAATGATCAAAAAAATGTTTTAAATGCTACTTTTGTTTATAATAAATGTTTTTAGTTGCTTTATTTTGTCTTTATTTTTTTTAATTAATGTTTAAGCTTTAAAAAAAAAATTCTTTAAAAATACATTTTTAAGTCAAATTTTATCTTGATATAATTGATAATAATTTTATCTTAATCATAACATTTATCTGGTTCTGATACGGATGAACAATATGGACTAAAAATGTTCTAATTGTTGTCATGTGATAATAAGGGACATTATTATTGGCAGACAGGTTGTCATTTCCTGTGCTAATGTCGGCACCCATTTTATTCCTCACACTGCAGTCATCCACTTTTTAACACATTTATGATACAACTTTCCTACATTTGTGGCTTATTTTGAGTCATTCTACCTATTTCTGTTATGCAAAGTGGTGGTTATCATTAATAACTGGCGAGAGAAACAGTTAAATAGATAATAAAACACGTCCAGGTCAGGTGCTCGTGTACATGTATTACCGTAGAGTGATTGCATCTGAGGTTGTGCTCTTGATACTAGCCCTACATGTACAGTTCCCGCCAGAAATATTGCTTGTTTTTCACCCATAGCCACTACAGCACTCTGGTTTTCTTGTTTTTTCACCTCTAAATGCAGTCTACACAGGCAAAACCAACTGTACCCAATTCAGGACACACCTGTCAGTTCCATGTTCCTATACACATGAAAAATGGTGTAGGTTCAAACCGTTCCAGATGTAAATACGTGGAAATAAAAGCTGAAATATTGCTCTCTGATCTTGTATTCATCTTTTGATGTCAAACCCAAATGCAATTGGCCTCACTGTCCCAATACTTCTGGAGGGCACTGTATTGTCCCTGCAAGACATAAAGACTATCAGGTCAAAGATGTAGTTAGCAAAAAAACACAATATTGATATTTGCATCCTCCGCGCAGCGCCGGTGTGGGCAGGACTGGTTGCTTCATCGTCATCGATGCCATGCTGGAGCGCATGAAGCACGAGAAGTCGGTGGACATCTACGGCCACGTGACGTGCATGCGGGCCCAGCGCAACTACATGGTGCAGACAGAGGACCAGTACATCTTCATCCACGAGGCCCTGTTGGAGGCAGCCACCTGCGGGAACACGGAGGTGCCGGCACGCAACCTCTACGCCCACATCCAGAAACTGACACAGCCGCCACCCGGCGAGACGGTCACTGCCATGGAGCTGGAGTTCAAGGTGAGGGAAAGACACGTTGATTTGTGTATCTAATACGCCAAAACTGCAGTTGCACATTGTCACCTAATGGGCGGGGTGTTGCTATAATGGGACATGATATACAGTAATGTACGTAAGAGTGGAGCATTGTAATGTATTCAGGCATTGCATAGAAATGACAACAAAAAACACAGTACATAGACACGACTGGTGTTCAAGGTGACACACACATACACACACACACACACCTGATATCCACAGTCATGGAGTGTGATGTCATTACACACTTTCCCTCCCAGCGCCCTCCTGTAACCATGATGCATCGTGTTTGAAGCGATAATAGCCTCGGTCAAAGAAAGATGGTGAGAATGAGTGTGTGTGAGGGTCGTAACCCTCGTGCCTGCGCAGCCTGACCGCACACATGGCTGGCATAGTTGGACTGTGCAAATACACTCCTGCTTGTCCATCTGCTGTCTAACAAGTGCCAACGTTCTTCTAACGCTTGCTCTTTGCTGACAATACAAAGCCATCCATTGCCGTGCATTGGACTTAAGATGCGTTAATTAAAATACACAAAGGTTAATTGCACCCAAAGAAAACGCAGAGGTGTGTTTTTATTTCTAATGTTTTAGTGAGTGGTAAATGTATATTTAAAGTGCAGACTACCGCCACTTGTTGGCCTGGAGGCTTACTGACTTACACGCAAGACATGATGTGCATGCCAGCTCATTGTCGCTTTGTTTTTTGTTTGAGTTTTGTGCAAAAACATGTCGTATACGAAGGAAAATAATGTTTGTTAGAAGGCTACTGCCATTAAGATGTTGAATGTGCTAGTCCTGTCTCTGGTTGAACCTTTGAAGTTAGTTTTTATAAGTATTTTTGCATTGCAGCTGCAAGTGGAGTTGTCTATTTAATTGTCATATTTGGAGGTGTCTGCCTGTTTGTAACAAAATGTTACAAACTATAAATAGCACACGTCCCCTCATTGAGACCTATCCAGTGATGAACTGAACGTGTTGGTGTTCTTTCTTTGCACGGTATGGGCTGAAGTGGGGGGTCCTAATCAAGTGGCCCGTTTTCAACTTTGTTCGTCACTTACGTTTGAAGCTCACATTTTTGCTCGTCTTCACGCGAATCGTCCTTTGTCCACAGCGCCTGGCCAACTCCAAGGCCCACACGTCTCGCTTCATCAGTGCCAACTTGCCGTGCAACAAGTTCAAGAACCGCCTGGTCAACATCATGCCTTTCGAGTCCACGCGTGTCTGCCTGCAGCCCATCCGCGGCGTGGAGGGTTCCGACTACATCAACGCCAGCTGCATCGACGGCTACAGGTGAGCACGCCTCCTCCTCCTCTGGACTCCCTGCCCTGTGGTTTTTACGTCCGTACCAGTCTAAACCGAGCAGCAAATGGCATCAAGTCCTCAAGGGGGTTCTGACTTGCCCCCTCAGCTCTTGGTTTTAATGAGCAGCCTCCACAGAGGCCAACGCCCCCTTTCAACACTGCTGTGTAAATAACATAATTGCACCAGGAGATCATCATGTCTTCCAGTCATCCCTCCCTCCTGTCTCACACTGTCCTCTTGCTTACCTCCTTCATCCTTCCCTCACACTCTTCCTCAATGCCCTTCCTCCACAACGTCATACTAAGCTAACAAGCTATGATAGAATATTTCTTCATCTCAGATGTCTTCATCTGGCTCCTCATTTTTTCATTTCTCCTCCTCCTCCTCCTCTTCCCTCTGATCTTGTCTCGCCACCTTTTTTCCTCCTCCTCTTCGAGTCTCCTTCCCCTTCATTTCCATCTCATCATTCTTTGCTGTATTCTCCTCATCGCCTTCTCTCTTGTAGCCTCCCCTCTATTTTTTCCCTTTCTTTCCTCCTCTTCATCCCTTCTCTCCGTCAACCCCCTCCATCTCTGCCTCCTTCATTCACTCCACTTCTTTCCTCATCCCCTTCATCTCCTCCTCTCATCATCTCTCCTCTTTCTTTCCTCTGCCGAACATTCTTTTCCTCTGTCCTCCTTCCTCGCATCCTCTCTCTATCTCCCCATTTCTTCCACCATCTTCTTTTCCAGCTCCTTTCGTCCTCTACTCTTCATCCGTCCTCATCTCCTCTCTTCATCTTTCTTTGCTTTGCTTTTCTCATCGCCTCCTTCCCACGTTATTCATCGTCTTCATTTGTCTCCTTGCCTTCCCTCCTCTCCTCATCACTTCTTCTCATTCATCCTTTCCTCCAGTGCTCACATTTTTCACCACCTCCTCCATGTTGTTGCCTGCACGTAGTCTCCTCTCCTCTTGTGTTGTATTTTATGTCTCCTCTCCTCTTGTGTTGTATTTTATGTGGCCCTCAGCAACTTCTAATCTCCAGGTTCCACATTACTGCTTTGCCTGCAGGGCCTTCATTAGCTGCTCTGCCTGTGTTGTATTCTATTCTAGTGTGGTGTTGTGTGCGCATATACATGCAAGACCCCAACACGCACCACGTGCACATGCATGTGGAGCCTCCATCCATGTGCTCCTGCAACAGCAGCAGTGCGTCCTCCATCTTGACCGGAGCACTGCTGCCACCCACTGACCGAGCAGGCGACTGCACGCCGCGGTCACGTAGCATCGCAGCATCAGCGTCGGCAGCGTGAGCTCATCTCCAACTGTGCCAGCGAGTGCTGCGTGCACCCATCGTCAGGATGGATGGGCGGGAAATGTCAATGACGCCCATCATTTAGTCTTGGGCTCGTGCCACTGACACGTTGGGTTGACAGACTGCTGCTGGAGCTTATTATTACCTCCCCCATGGAGGATTCCATCATTTGTTTAGTTCAGTTACGCAGAAATTACATTGATAAATATGTGGTTAAATGCGCATATCCATTATTTGCGTTGTTTTTTTTGTGTGTTCTTTTAATAACATTACAGGAGACACATTTCACTGGTTAGAATACAAATTCAATACGGTGGAAATTCAAGTTTTACAGCAGCAAAGTGGACAGAAACAGTGCACAGGAATAAAAACTTGTTTAAAAAAATCTACTACTGTACGTACATATTTACACCAAGCAATTATAGGACACTTCTACAGGTGGTGCTGGGGTTAAGTACATGTTTCGGTCCTACACTGTGATGTAAGTGGAGTTTTGGTGTAAATTGTATTCTGTGGCTTATTGGGAGGAGGAAGTAAAAGAGGCAGGAGAACAAATCATTTAGCCTAATAATCCAATGAGGTTCATTTGGTGTGTGGGTAATATTCAAGATTCAAGATTCAAGAGTTTTATTGTCATGTGCATGGTAAAACAGCAGTTATACTATGCAATGAAAATCTTATTCTGTTCATACTCCCAAGAAAAGAAAGAAAACACAAGAAAGAATAAGAACATAAGAAACATAAACACATAAACATATATACCAATAAATTAAGCAACAACAACAGAAGAGACATTAATACAAGCAATTAATACAAATAAATAAATAAATAAATAAATAAATAAAAGTGCTATGAGTGTGTGCGTGTGTTGCGTGCGGCGTGTGTGAGTGCTTCGTTGAGAAGCCTGATGGCCTGTGGGTAAAAGCTGTTTGCCAGCCTTGTGGTCCTGGACTTCAAACTCCTGTAGCGTCTGCCTGACGGTAGGAGTGTGAATAATGAGTGTTGTGGATGTGTGCTGTCCTTGATGAGGTTGTGTGTTCTGCGTAGGACTCTAGATTTATAAATGTCTTGCAGTGAGGGGAGGGCTGCCCCAACAATGTTCTGTGAGGTCTTGATCACCCGCTGGAGTGCCTTCCTATCACGTGTTGTACAGTTACCGTACCAAACAGTGATGGAGGCGGTAAGGACACTTTCGATGGAGCATCTGTAGAAGCAACTCAGGATTGTGGTGGACATGCCAAATTTCCTCAGTCTTCTCAGGAAGTACAGTCTCCTTTGGGACTTCTTCAGAATTTGTTGGGTGTTGTGAGACCAGGTGAGGTCCTCGCTGATGTGTGTGCCAAGGAACTTGAAGGTTTTCACCCTCTCCACCTCAATCTCATCAATAAACAGGGGTCTATGCGGCTCCTTTTCCCTTGTTCTTGGGTCAATGATCATCTCTTTAGTCTTATCTGTATTGAGAAGGAGATTGTTATCACGACACCAAGCTATGAGGTCCGCCACCTCTCTTCTGTATGATGTTTCAACACCACCAGTGATCAGGCCGATGACTGTAGTGTCATCCGCAAATTTCAGAATATTTTAACATTTTCCTGAATCAACAAAGCTCACTGGGTTATTGATTCTGGTGTTCCAACCAATAAAAGACCATTGCGCTGCTTAGTTATCACTATTGCTTTCATAGGAGCAGATGTTAACATGCTCAAGGATACCACCGTTATCCTTGGTCACCACAGTCTATTGGTGGGTGTTTCTCCTTTGATGTTCATTTTCACTTTCCTTTTCCTTGGCGCGCTTCCACCAGAAGAGCCTTCCTTATGCTTTGGAGACATAACGAAGTAGAGTAAGTTAACTAATAAGCGATGATATCCACTCTGCCAATGAGGGGAAAGCACAGTAGCACACGCTGCATTCAATATTCTAGTTCTCCAGCGAGTCTAGTGTTTTCTGACCAAAATTGATTTGATGAATTCATGGGAGTGCATTTGTAACCCAAGGACCACCTGTACAGTATAAGGAGGTTCAACACATGCTTAGAATGAACACAAAAGCCAAATGTGTATTACATAGAAAATGTATTTTCATGTTTTTGTGTGCAGACAGCAGAAGGCCTACCTGGCCACGCAGGGCCCGCTGGCCGAGACCACCGAGGACTTCTGGAGAATGTTGTGGGAGCACAACTCCACCATCGTGGTCATGCTCACCAAGCTAAGAGAGATGGGACGGGTAAGAAACAAAGAAGAACACCACATCATAAATATACAATACCGCTATATGTTTATGGATGTAGAGATGCTTGTACAGGCAGAATTTGCGTCAGTGTGCACTAAATGAAGTTGTTGTGGTGGTCTTGCAGGAGAAGTGTCACCAGTACTGGCCGGCCGAGCGCTCGGCCAGGTACCAGTACTTTGTGGTGGACCCCATGGCAGAGTACAACATGCCTCAGTACATCCTGAGAGAGTTCAAGGTCACAGATGCCAGGGTCAGTCCCAATCACTCACTTTGTTGATTCATTTTGCAGCCATGAGGCCAAATGGCGTACAGTACTCGGCTGCAGGCAGCAGAAGCGCTGGTGACGCAGTCGGTAAGGCCTTTCCTTCATCTCCCCCCCCCCCAGGATGGCCAGTCCAGAACCATCCGCCAATTCCAGTTTACCGACTGGCCCGAGCAGGGAGTGCCAAAAACCGGGGAGGGCTTCATCGACTTCATTGGACAAGTGCACAAAACTAAGGAGCAGTTTGGACAGGACGGACCAATCACTGTACACTGCAGGTAGGCGGGGCCAACACATCCAACATGTACTCATCACGGTTGAGGTGTTACCATTGGGGAGCTTGAACGCTTCTTCGTGTGAACCCTTCAGTGCCGGGGTGGGCCGGACCGGCGTCTTCATCACGCTCAGCATCGTGCTGGAGAGGATGCGGTACGAGGGCGTGGTCGACCTCTTCCAGACGGTCAAGACACTTCGCACCCAGCGGCCCGCCATGGTGCAGACCGAGGTAAGAGACACCATAGCGCTTGTTGTACGTTTATTTACTCAACTGCAGGGAGTGCTCGGCTTTTATGTGAAGTAAGGGGAGCTAGAAATGCTAATGCTAAGGCTAGCTGATGGCCTTTGACCATTTCACGAAGATAGTTTGTATTTACATGTGCGTTTTTCCTGCTTATGTTTTTGCACGTTACTTATTTCTATTATTATTAGTGGAAAGTTAAGATCATGTTGATGTCTTTTCTTTTACTAATTATGCCATTTGTCTTTTTCTTTTTATTATTGTTTAGCTGCTTAGCTAAAATGGATGACTTGTCAGATTAGCATGCGTTACAACGAAAAGATCGTTTGGTTTTGAGTTTGTCCGCACTGAAAGGTACTGTCACGTTTTTAAACCATGGCAAGTTACATGAAGCTAATTTACTGAGATTATAGAGCCAGTGGTGTGGCAGAAACCAAATCAATTCCAAAGAATTTTTGTGGTAGTTTTCGTCAAGGACCTTTTTTTCACCCGTCCAAAAACAAGATAACAAAAATGATGAGATGGATAAAAACGAGAAATCAAATATGAAGTGTAAATAGGTGTGTTGTTCATCCATAAGTGACGACAATTGGTCTGCAGCTCGTTATTTCCATGCGTCTGCAAACACACTAATAGTGGAAGGCAAGTGTCTCTTCTTGGTACAGTCTGCCTCAGCAACATCACTGGGGAAACGAGTACACCTGCTGGTTACACGAGGTATTACAGTCATGTTAACCGCACTGAACTGTCATTAGTTCAAACTAAAATGTACTTTAGTTTGTCATATTTTAGTTGACTACAATTAATAAGTAAATTTAGTCTACCGAAACTTAAGAAATGTTAAAATATGTTTTTTTCAGATGTTGAACAATATTAGAATATTTTGCATGAATAAGACAAAAATGCTTTAGTCTACAATGGAAGCGCTATGATCTTAATTCCCCCTACGTCAGGCCCTGTTGAGAAAAAAAAGCATAAAAAGAAAAAACATCTCAATATGTCCCGCCCCTCTCCGTGTCTCCTTCAGGACCAGTACCAGCTGTGCTACCGGGCGGCTCTGGAATACCTGGGGAGCTTCGACCACTATGCAACGTAACCGCAGGGACCGAGCCACCTGCCCAATGGGACCCTCTCAGGAGCGTGCCAAGTGTCCCATCGCAGCCACCATCCATTTACCCCGAAAACAAAATATGAAAACACTAGACCCCCTAGACAAGGGGGAAGTGCGCCGCTTGCAGGGCCCGGTGGACCCCCCCGGGTTGGAGCCAATATCACACAAGAGATACAAGCATTTTTTTTATTTTGCTTTAAAGCGCTGCAGAGCGGACTTGTACAGTCGACAGTCCATAGAACCATTTTTAATGTTATCCTTTAGTGTACTTTTTTTTTTTGCTTTTGAATCATCTTTTTAACACAGCTTGTGTCTTAATGTGGCCCCCACTGCTATGGGTCTTCTTTCTTTTCATAACCACTTTACTTTGAATTGTTTTATTCTTTTTTTAATTATTATTATTCTCATCACCATCCTTTCGTTTGGGTACTTTAGCACAGCGGACGTGTCGTTTTCGAACATGATCCTAGATTCTAATCTCCCGGTTTGCGTTGTAGTCCTAAACACTCGGGATTTAGTTTAAAAAGCAAAAAAAAAAAAGCAAAAAAAAGTTTAAAAACTGCCTTTTTTCACTCAACTATTTCCTTGAAGACTTTGAGGACCTTGAGAGCACAAAGCTAGCGGCGGTTAGCTAGCAGAGCGCGTGTACAGGAAGAGCAAAGCAGACGACTTTTTGTGTTCAGCGACGGCATTGAGGCCTTTCATACTCCACAGCAGCAGGGGGGCGGGCTGTACTTCTGTAGCCCCACCCTCCTCTCTGAACATCTTTCAAAGCAGCCCCGCCCATCAGCCATCAGCCATCAGCAGCGCCCACGTGGGGGCCTCTGCTGGCGTCTGTACAGAATCAACCATTCCTCCCTGAGGGGGCCTAGAGCGAGCCAGCGAGAGTGAGAGACTCCACCCCTTTTGGACTTGACACCTGATGTTATTTTCTACAGAAATAGAAGTATAAATATATATAAATATATATATATATATGATTGATTATATATATATGTACAATGACACATAGATGTATACGCGGCTTCTCTATATTGTTCCCATGACGACGCCGTCGTCCAGCGTAGTCATGACAACGTATCTACTGTCCCACCATCGTTGACACGGGAGGAAACTCAGCACAAGCCCACCCCCGATACCACGTCATCGCCACCGATCACCCCGCCCTCCTCCCCACGCAAGCACACCCGACCCCCCCCAAATCACACACAAGTTGAGGTGAGGATTCCACAAGGAGGGGGCGGGGGAGGGGGGGGGGGGTTACATTACATGTCCATGTTGACCTTGTGAATGCTTCGTGCTGTAGGGGTTCCACCTGTTGTACGCACACGTCTGTTTTCTATTTGTTGATAAAGAACTGGAGTTTCAAAAAGAACTGTTGACAAAAAAAAACAACAAAAAAAAAACCTTGATGTTAATAAAGATACATAATTGGGGTTTTTTGTACAAACTCTCCATATGTCCATTTTTATACTTTTTATTTTTATATACACGCCTCAGCAGCCCACCTTGTTATTTCTGTCCTTGAGCGGGTTTCCCCAAAGAGATCAATACTTTTGCTCAAGCTCAAATATGCAATTCATACAGTACTCAAATGTTGTCATTTATTAGTCACGACAGTTACATTTCGTCAGTGGGAGCAACAACGACAACAAAATAGCGCTCAGTTTACAGGTTTGGGGAGGGAATTAAATTGATTAATTTAAAATCTAATTACAATTCTAGCTTTTAAGTGATTTTATTAATACAGTATGTTTAATTAAAAAATATACTGTATCTACAGTATACATTAAAAATATTCTTTATGTTCCACAATTCCCGTCCATTATTTAGTTTATTTCTCAGTAGCGTTAGTTATTGAGTGGTTAGAAATATACTAACGGAAACTTGCGTAGTTTCACTCTGCTCTGAGCAAGTGCAGGCTGATAGGCAACACCTGCAGCTAAGAAGCAAGAGGAAGGCAGCAGTGGACCAAACCATTTCATGTAGCTGCTGTACATAGGGGGGTGCTCAGTCAATATGGAAGTTTACTTTTGATCAATGTGGATATTTAACTGTTACTATCAAATACAAGAGATTGTTTTCATCGTTTTCTGATGATATTTAAAAAAAAAAAAAGATCACAACCAGATAGCAAAATGATTTATTTCCTGATGGTGAGTAGTTCTATGACACTCTGAGTACATTTTCTCTAATGGATGAGAAATCTAATGCTAATCTTTAGGGTTTAGCATTACATACACTACCAGTCAAAGGTTTTGCCATTTATTTATAGAAAATCAAGTCGTTTAAGTCCAATGAATAGCTTGAAATGGTACAAAGGTAAGTGGTGAAGTTCCAGAGGTTAAAAAAAAGGTAAGGTTACCCAAAACTGAAAAATAATGTGTACTTCAGAATGATAGAAAAAGGCCTGTTTCAGGGACCACAAAATGGGTCAACAATTTAAAGGTGTTCTGCAGAAATGGAGGTTGATCAATCCTTGGCAGTTGGTGCAACTAATTCCTACAGGTGTTCCAAGTTCTGGAGTACTTACTACCTCCTCTGTCTGCATAAAAACAGTGTTCAGAACACACTGTGGTATTACAGTATACCCTCATGAACATCAGTTGAACAGCATTGTACTGGAGAAAGTCATTTGTTGCTCCAAAAATGGCAAGAAAAAAGGGAATTAACAATGGAAGAGAGACAGACCATCTTAACACTTAACAATGTAGGTCTTTCCTCCAGAGAAATTGAAGTGTTGTAGAACTTTTCACCGGTAGTATATATTTTAAATTAATTTCATGAATGCATGCAGTAGCTTTCATATTTTTAAGACATAAATTGCTAATCTAATTCTTTTATTTATATATTTATATTATGTCAGCGCTCATTAAATTAGAATATCTTTGGGGGGAATTCTCCTTGAAAAAAATACATGTAAATATTTTATTAATTTTATTCAAACAAGTTTTTTTTTTCATTATTTCCCACCAGAGTTAATTGGTTGGGGAAAAAAATATTACTGGAAAAAAAGCTCTAAAAAAGTGCAGCATAGATTAATAAATTGCATTAATACATTTTTAATTTTTTTTTTTTACTTGTACACAATTTCATTCATCCAAAATTACATGTTGCAAAAGATCATGCTCATCTTCCAGGTTGGGGGAAAGTAGGTTGGTTTCATGACTACAAAAAAAAAATGACATCGATTTTATTATGTTTCAGAAATACAACATATATGTAAAATGCGGAATTCCGAACAAGGTTTGCTCAGGCTCTAATTGTGCTAGGTCATGCCGACCGTTATTTATTTCTCATTAAAGTTAATTATTTATAGCTTGTAAAAATATATATATAAATATTGAAAATATGCAAAATACATATACGTTTTTATCAAATTTATGGATATACACATTAAATGCAAAAATATAATGAATTATAAAGTTTAACTCTGACTTGTTGCCGTGGAGATCTTGCTGTGAATCACTACAGTAAACTTAATATTGTCACTTATTGATTAGGACCTGATGAGAAGCACACATGATGAAACATTCATGCATCTATTTTTTATTCCGCTTATCCTCATTAGGGTCACGGGGGTATGCTGGAGCCTATCCTGGCTGACTGAGCGAGAGGTGGGGTACACCCTGGACTGGTCGCCAGCCAATGGCAGGGCACATATAGACAAACAACCATTCCCACTCACATTCATACCTATGGACAATTTAGAGTCTCCAATTAACCTAACATGCATGTTTTTGGAATGTGGGAGGAAACCGGAGTACCCGGAGAAAACCCACGCACGCACGGGGAGAACATGCAAACACAGAAATGCCCCAGCATCTTCCCGATCTCCTGGCTGTGTGGCCAACATGCTAACCACTCGGTCACCGTGCGGCCCCATGATAAAACATGCATTTATAAAAAGCTTGCTGCCATGTTGTTTTCATGTGTTCTACTATGCTGCATGTGCCACTAGACTAGAAACATGTCAGTTAGGTGCTAACAATGGGATGTCATGTAAGTGGATGGCCAAAATGAAAATGAAAATACATATATTTTTTTTACATATTTATAATTTGATCTGCCACTTTGGATTAGTGAAACCTTCTGTTGTATAAAGAAATCATTCCTTAAAGTTTAAAGAATGCTACCACACTGTGTAAAATCCGCAAATCCGTAAAATAGCACTCTCAACTCAGCTAAATAAGTGCTTCTTTTTTTTTTAATTCATCTCACTTGAGTGTACCAAGTAAAACGTAAACATCTATTGTGGTCAGCTATAACTACGAAGTTCTATTTACTTGTTTTTTTCAAGGCTATCTTTTGCATGTTTTTTTAAGTAAGGTCAGCTGATGGATTTTACAGTGCACGTAATTGCAGGTTTAGACAGTAGAGGGAGCCATTTAGCTGTTATTTGAAAGTCGATACAAAGGAAGCCCATTCATGTTTATGCATGTCAAACTAACTTGTTCAACAATTGTGTCGGTGCTTTTTTCCTATTGAAACCATTTCTGGAGCTTAACTCTTTTTTAAGCTTGAGCAACATTAGAACCTCTTTGAATCAGGCCCGTCTCGCTTCAAATTGCCTTGTGTATTTATCTTTTGGTTTTACCTTGAAAAGCTGCACAGTTCAAGAAAAAAGGCCTCATTGTTCGTCCCGCATCATCATACGGCTGCTTTAATGACACCTCCGCTGGAATGTTTACGTGCGCTTTGATTGAGGGCTTCCTTGAACTACCCAGCCCAGACCTAAACAAAAAAAGTATTTCACTTGCATAGGTTTCCCACTTTGTTGTTGTTCCTCTCTTTGTATATGCAGCGTGTCACACTGGTGTAACCCAAGCTGCTGGCCGTTTACACACATCAGGCCTATCATGCTCATTATTGGCTCCCACTTGATTAAAGGATTAGCAGCAGCTGCTCTTTTTTTGACCAGCAAACAAAAAACAACTGGGACATCTGTGAACAGTACGAACGCAGGATTAGAGCAGACACATTCATGTCCGATGTCAGGAAACATTTCAAGGGCGGAGAAGGCCCAGTTGACAGGTATCGCCAATCCGCTGCCTGGAACTGAGCCTCACGTCACACATGTTATGTAATGTTCACATTATGAAGCTTGTGGGCCCTAAGTTAAAAAAAAAAAATTCTTGAAAAGTAGTCAGTGTCTGGGTTGACCACCATTTGTCTCAAATATCGTCGATCCAGAGCAGCCCAAACATGCTCAATGACTGACATGTCCGGTGAGTATGTTGGCCATGCAAGAACTGGGCTGTTTTCAGCATCCGGGAACTTCATAATTGTGTACAGATTTTTACAACACGGGCCCGTGCATTATCGTGCTGCAACATGAGGATGAACGCAACAACAAGTGGCCTCAGGATCTCGCCACTGTATCTCTGTGCATTGAAAATGCCATCAATAATATACGCCTGCCCATACCATAGTCCCACCCCCACCATGGGACACTCCGTCCGCAACACAGTTGCATTTTGCAAGGATCGGTGCAGATACATAGACACATACTGTACATTGTTAGCATTTTTTAGCTTAGCAACAGGTTGCAGGCCCATAAAAATTTCCACGTTCATTTTTCTAGTTTATTTTCAGGACTTGCATGGACATTACATGCAAATCATTCTCTTTCATTCTTTTTTATGTGCTCATGCATTTAGCAACATCCAAAAATTGGGTTTTGGTGAGTCTGCATTCTTTTTTGTGGCGTGTACATATAATTAATTTACATTTATGACATATTTTGTATTATTTTATTATATTGTCATTATATTATTGCAGCATCGCGTGAACATAGGGGTGGTGCCTCTGGACTGGCAGAAAAGAAGGGGGACTGGAGGGTGTGTTCCAACTATCGTGGAATCACACTTCTCAGCCTCGCTGGATCGGTTTGAGTGTGAAGCAGCTGGGATGAGAATCAGCACCTCCAAGTCCGAGTCCATGGTTCTCACCCGGAAAAGGGTAGTGTGCCACCTCCAGGTCGGGAGTGAGTTCCTTCCCCAAGTGGAGGAGTTTAAGTACCTCGGGGTCTTGTTCACAAGTGAGGGAAGGATGGAATGCGAGAACGACGAGCGGATTGGTGCGGCGTCTGCAGTGATACGGACACTGCATCGGTCCGTTGTGGTGAAGAAGGAGCTGAGCCAAAAGGCAAAGCTCTCAATTTACTGGTGGATCTATGTTCCTACCCTCACCTGTGGTCATGACCTTTGGGTAGTGACCAAAAAGACAAGATCACAGGTACAAGCGGCCAAAAAGAGTTTTCTCCATAGGGTGGCTGGACTCTCCCTAAGAGATAAGGTGAGAAGCAGTGTCATCCAGGAGAAACTCCGAGGAGAACCACTGCTCCTCCGCATTGAGAGGAGCAGGATGAGGTGGTTCGGGCATCTGGTCAGGATACCTCCCGGATGCCTCCCAGGGGAGGTGTTCAGGGCACGTCCAACTGGTAGGAGGCCTCGGGGAAGACCCAGGACACGTTGGAGAGACTATGTCTCTCAATTGGACTGGGAACGCCTCAGGATCCGCCAGGAGGAACTGGACGAAGTAGCTGGGGAGAGGGAAGTCTGGGCTTCCCAGCTGAGGCTGCTGCCCCCACAACCTGACCTCGGACAAGCGGAAGAAGATGGATGGATGGATTATGACATATTTTGTATTATTTTATTACATTGTATTACATGTTAAGTATACTATTTGTTGTTGTATTTATATTTATTAGGGATGCCTGATATTGGCTTTTTTGCCGATAACCAATGTCCAACTCGCACTTTGCGATTCCGATATCAACCAATACCGATGTGTGTAACATCACATATCATAGCTTTTTTTTTTATTCTAATTTTGCACTAAAATCATTATTAAAATAAAAATTAAAAAACAAATATTAAAATAATATATATTGTATATATATAATAATATATTACTAAAAATAAATATAAATCTAAATAATTTATTGAACAGTTTGTTTCCCATGTATTTGTATTACTTCAAAGCATGCATCTAACTGGGGGGGGGGATATGGGGGAATGTGATTTTTGTGAATGGATTCATTGTTCATATTCCACGTAGTCCATCCAGGAAGTGTGACTGTCCATAGGATCATACCCGTCTATTCGCTTCTCTTGAGCAGTAGACCTGCTTAATGAGCGCCAGCCAAACATTCCCATCTTGACTTTGTCATGCGGTGATTTACAAGGGCTGCAGGCTGAAACGTAACAAAACGTCTGCCAGCGCACATTTTTTGGTGAGACTCTCGTAACCTTTTCAGTTTTTGCGAGGAATTCCAAGAGTGTGATGCTGCCAGAGTTGCGGTGACGGCTTGGCCGGAGGCTACACGGATCATCACGCATGTTGTTTACGTGCTTCCTCAAAACACCTGCCAGCTTTCTGGATCTTCTTTATTTTCATTTGGCCTTCTGCACCTGACGCCTGATGGCCTGTTTATTTCAATTGCTGTCTCCAGGCCTACTTGATAGCCCAAAAACACACAACCATCTGCTCCTCGTTTGCCGCAGGAGCCCAAAATGCCGCTTTCATCCGTAGATTCCATTATCAGGGAATACCTCCGCTGTGATAATTTCATTTAAGTGTCTTAGCGGCGTTTAAACCAATTGTCAACTTTCTTAATTCCCCCTTAAAAGATTGGAGGGTGCTCGCAGCCACAGACCCCCCCAGGCCCATGTCCCTCTCCTTAAGATGACAGCAGAAGGTGAATGCAAAGCCCAAAGCATCCTTTAGCAGCCACAGCCCTCGGGGAGATTATCATGTCAGGGGTAATCCGACTCGGGAACCACGGAGGAGGAGCAACAGTTGGAGTGGGGGAAGGCAGGCGAGCAGGCGGAGAAGCTCTCCCTACTTTCCTCGCCCTCACCTCATCTTCTGTGAGAGGAGCTGCAGTGGAGAACGTATTGACAGTGACAGGAGCTTTCTGAGCTGCAAACTTTTCCTCCTTGTTTTTCTTTTCCCTTTCTTGGATGGATCCACTCGAGAGAGCCGTGGAGCTGATGCGGGCAGGAATGTCAACTCTGAGCTTCACATGAAGGAGGAAGGAGCACATGTGAGTGCAGACTAGAAGGTTTGAGGACCTGAATCAAGTCAGGGTAGCTCCCTCACTGGAGGGCGCACGTCTTCTTGGGAACGATGATGGTCGCCGTGGACTTGCCTCGTGGAGGTCAGCAGAAGACAAACGCCACACAGCTAAGTCAGGATTAGCCGGCCCGAACGGTAAGGACAACACATCTCCTTTTGTTGCTCTAAGCCCTCAGCTTATGGCCGAGGCGTTAGGTGTGCCGCCTCGCCACGCAGCGCACGGCGGATTAATTCAGCAAGCGAGGCCTCCCTGGAAGCTCATGTCAGCGCACGGACCACCGCCTGTCACGGAATGTTTGCACATCAAACGCTCTCGATTTTTTTCTCCGCTTTCTAATGTCCCCCGCCGAAACTTGACTTCCTCTTTGGTGCATCCCATTGAATTTTAGCTCCTGCAGCCAAGATATTGTCATGCTTAAAAAAAACATTGCTTAGTTCTTCATCGCGGAACCATTTTTGGTAACGCAAGTGGACCTCAACGACATCCTGTATGTGTAGCCACAAAAATAAATTATCAATTCAAAAAATATAAAATAAAACTAAACAATAAATATATTATTATTAATATTACTAATATATTTTTAAATACATAAAATAATTAAATAAATATTTAAAATGGATCTAAAAAATAAATATACAGTATTACAATAAAAATACATCTAAAATAAAAATACAAATTCTGACAGTTATTTCGTGATATGCAGCTAATTAATTCAATGTAAAAATAGGTACATGAATTATATATATTTTTAGTAAATATAATTAAAACATAAATATTGTAAAATAAATCTAAAATAAGAATAAAATTATTTCATTTATTTCATGAAATACAATCAATGAATTCAATGTAAAAATAGTTATAATGAATAATATCTTTTTTACAGTAAATGAAGTACATATCTAAAAAATGAAGAAATTATCCATCCATCTTCTTTACGCTTATCCCCACTACGGTCACGGGTATGCTGGAGCCTATCCCAGCTGATTTCGGGCGACAGGCGGGGTACACCCTGGACTGGTCGCCAGCCAATCGCAGGGCACATATAGACAAACAACCATTCACACTCACATTCATACCTATGGACAATTTAGAGTCTCCAATTAACCTAACATGCATGTTTTTGGAATGTGGGAGGAAACCGGAGTACCCGGAGAAAACCCACGACACAAATTTAACTCATTTGAATAAAAGGAGTCTGCCAGCACCACAAAAAAGGACATTTTGCAATACTGGAAAATGAGGAAATGAAATCAAATACAGTAAGTTAATTAAATTCAATTCAATTGAATTAAAATAAAACAAGTGGCGTAAACTTGCTCTAATCACACAGGGTTGACATTTTCAAGCGTCTCAATAGTTTGCCATCACTCATCCTGACTAATTGGACACTTACAGTAAATTACACCTTAGGCCATTTTGACAAGATCGAGTGTGACAACCCGCCAAAAGTTGACACTGCTGATGAAAACCCCAGAGGAGGTGTCGTCAGTGTGACCTCCTGTGAATTCTACCCTCTCTGCCTGCCGGTTGAAAGCTCTCTAAACCAACCAACAGTGGCAAAATGTCATCATATTTTCAATGCTTGCACTTGCCTGTGCTTGCACACGTTGTTTGGAAGCGGCATACAGCGCCGCGTGCCAGATGGAGGTGTTGCAGTGGCAACACGTTCAACTGCTTGAGCGGCAGTCGCTTATAAAATGCAAAAAAAAAACGGGGGTGTGGACAGGTGAGCCCGCCCCTTATGTGTTAGCACAGAAGAAGAAGACGTGCATAGCGAAACGGAAGTGTTTGCTCATCTTTGCAGGAGATGTTTTTCAGTCCCTTTAACAAGCCTACAACTTTGCACCATAGGTGACAAAGCAAATAACACACACACCTGTGCCGTATTTTGGACACCCCATGTTGTGCCTGACTAAACTAGTGATAAAGAACACAGAAGTGGGACACTTGGGACACAGTGGGAAGTTTTGGGCACTTCCTCTCAACCAGGGGTCTCAACCTCAACTTACCTGGGGATCATTGGGGGTAGAGTCTGGATGAGGCTGCCCCACATCAAGTATTCACTCCAGAATCACATTCCAACCAAGTTGTCAACAAACACGTCCGGAAGCTGTCACCAGCCTGGGCAAGAGCAGGTCAAAAATATACATAAATGTACAAAAAGCTTACTCTTTAAAATAGAAGTAGGTCGATAACTTTAACATACTGTACGTTAACTCTAAACACGTATCCTGAGCAAATAGTTACCAAAAAGTGCCGCATGGCATGCTGGGAAGCATAAAAGCATGCCTTGCGGCAACTTTTTGCAAACAGTTGCTTGTCGTGTAAAAAGTTGCAAAAGTTCCGTGTTTTGTGTTCACATAGTTGTTGCTTAACATTCCCCCTAGTAGAAGTAGTTCCCTTACTTCCCTGTTACATGTTGTGCTGCCACCGTGTTTACACCGGGATTTGAAGTTAGTGTTCTGTCACCGTTGCCTATGTGATGGGTGATGGGTCCGGGAACATGCCGAGCTCATAGGGCGAAGCCCCGTGTCGGTGCGCTTATCGCTTTAAGAAAAGTCACGTGATCGATGTAGTCGCTGTTTCGCCTGTCACTGAGGCACCAAACTGTGTTTATAAAAAAGCGAGTCTGACGTCTGTCATCCGGGTGCCACCTCTGTGCAATAAGAACAAATCTTTTGAAGCACAATTCTTCCCCTTAATCCTGTGTGACATGGACACTGAAAGAAAATAAAGATTTCCGTGTAGGACCATTTTGAATTTATACCGGCAAATAAGCCATTTATTTACTTTTTTCATCCTGTTCCTCTGAAGCAGTTCTTCCCTTGAGCTATCAGAATTCATCTGCATTTCAGTGACTCTTAGTTGAAAACATTTCTTTTATTTTGGGCAGGTTAAATGTATTTAACAATGTGTTTGTTTTACTGGATTGTCCTACTTCCTCAGAAATAGCTGGTATTAAATCCATTTAATACTTGATTTCACCTTACAGTATCGGTTTGCTTTTGGTTTTACTTGGTTTGAATGCCAAGACACTGGAAAAACTTATTTTCTTGAATAAAAACCTGACATATAAAAACAACTTTCCTGCATTAAAGACAATAGGCGACATCACATTCACAACACTTTCATTTTGAGCTCCATGTTATGACACGCCTTCTCATTATTTATTGACTATATAATTTTTTAAAAGATATCAAATTAACTTGGATTAAAATATAAAATAATGCAATAATTTCAATATTATTGTGTATAGTCAATGAATCAATGTGTCAGTTGAGTCTGTCAACCTTATTACCTGCAATCAGGGTTGGACTGGGACAAAAATTGGACTACGGACATGGTGGTTCAGACTGGGTCCGCCCCATCCCCGATTACAAACCTCCTTTGATTTTTATAAAGGAGATGGCCAGGGTTGGAATTGAAAGTCCGCCCCCCCTGGTACATGTACTGTACCATTACACCAGCAGAGACTGTCAACAAATTCAATGTCTGATGTGTCACGGCAGCGATGCGCACCCTTTAATATCCAGCAGGTGTCAGTATTGAGCAACACAGCGACACGATATCGCTACAGTTGGGTGATGTGCGTCAATTCTTCACCAAACTAAAGTGCCTCTGACCATCGCTTGTGGGACATTCACATCAGGAAAGGGGCCACAACATTAAGAATTTGAGACCCCTTAGGTGTCATCAGGCCCGTATGAGTGCATGCCACCTCCCAACAGCACACTGGCAGGTTTCAGAAATCGACTAGATTCAAACAAGGACAGTAAGTGTCTGCAGGATTTGTGTCAAATGCACTTTTCCTTTTCGGTTTGGCAATAAAAACACAAGTTCCCCCTCGTTTGGTCTCTTAACGGTAGGCACTTTCCCCCGCTAACGAGCACCAGCCTTGTTCTAATTATTGTCTGAGCTGAGCTGACTGGAGTGCTTGGTTTGGAAAGCGAGGCTTAATTTAGAGCGGCCAATCCCGGCTGGGAATATCCACAGTTCAAGCTAGCGCCTCCAGACCCAGCGAGGCGTTTGATTCCTTGTGTTCTTCTTAATAGAAGGAAGGTGATGAGCCGTAGTTCGCCAGACTAACCCTGGAGTTTAAGGAATTATGGATGAACACACACACACGCCACTTTTTTCAGTTATTTATTGAAATTCAAGTCACTCAAGTCCAATGACTAGCTTGAAATGGTACAAAGGTAAGTGGTGAAGTTCCAGAGGTTAAAAAATGTATATTGTTTGTATTTCAGTATGATAGAAAAAGGCCTGTTTCAAGGACCACAAAATGGGTCAACAATTTAAGTGTAATTTAAAGGTGTTCTGCAGAAATGGAGGTTGATAAAGCCTCAGCAGTTGGTGCAACTAATTCCTACAGGTGTTCCAAGTTCTGGAGTACTTACTACCTCCTCTGTCTGCATAAAAACAGTGTTCAGAACACACTGTGGTATTACAGTATACCCTCATGAACATCAGTTGAACAGCCTTGAACTGGAGAAAGTCATTTGTTGCTACAAAAATGGCAAGAAAAAAGGGAATTAACAATGGAAGACAGACAGACCATCTTAACACTTAACAATGTAGGTTTTTCCTCCAGAGAAATTGGAGGGTTCTAAAACTTTTGCCCGGTAGTGTATATAGGGCACATAAAGGAAAGGCAGTGCAACCAGGTGTTAACCCACGTGACAGCAGATAAAGCTGACTGCAGGAATTAGTGGTAATCCCGCCCTGATCTTTGGAATATGTCCCTGTTACCTCTCCGAGCACCCTGGTTCTGGCCCTGGGCCCGCCTGGCGCTCACTCAGGTTGGGCAAAGACAAGACCAGGCCCAGGACCACCTCTCCAGCTACCCCTTTTTC
The DNA here is from genome assembly GCF_027744805.1 of Dunckerocampus dactyliophorus. Classification (NCBI taxonomy): domain Eukaryota; kingdom Metazoa; phylum Chordata; class Actinopteri; order Syngnathiformes; family Syngnathidae; genus Dunckerocampus; species Dunckerocampus dactyliophorus. The sequence continues at coordinate 25,642,583 of NC_072820.1, read as the reverse complement.
TTTCATTTTTTTAAAGAGCAGCGACACAGTAGGTGCCTTTTACTGTCTTGTGTGCTCGCGGTGCTATCTCCATCTTTGTCTTTATGGGCCACGCTCAAAGTGCACAAAGGCTTCTGGTAGAAGATATCAAGCAGCGTTATGTAAAGCGGATTATCAGGTGTTATGTGATGTGATGAGTGTGCCCTACAAGATCCGTGCGCACATTACATGATGAGTGAGTCATAAAATATCCTTCCGACAAAGACGCGCTTCATGCACGACCTTTCTGTGATCTTCTGTCACAGCGTGACGATTTCACACAGTGTCTTCTTCCTCCATCCTTCCTCCAGGCGGATCGCCACTGACCCCATTATTCCTCGTATTGTATCCAGGCAGATAAAAGCATCTTTGAGCGAGGCAACAAGAGGCCAGTTAGTGGAGGACGCTCCCGCAAACACTTCATGAGTCAGGAATGGCTTTCAGGGCGGCAGCGACAAATCGTAAACTATCGAGGGAATCGCGTGTGAGTGCGGAGATGCTGTCGCAGAGCCAAAATAGTGAGGAAAGAACTATTTACGTTTGGAAATGACTCACTTGTATACACTTCAGTGCATTTTGATGGACAAGGAGGGGTACTCCTCCCACATTCCGAAAACATGCATGTTAAGTTAATTGGTGACTCTAAATTGTCCATAGGTATGCAGGGGGTGTACCCCGCCTCTTGCCCAAAGTCAGCTGGGATAGGCTCCAGCGTACCCATGACCCTAGTGAGGATAAGCGGCATAGAAGATGGATGAAGGAATAGAATTGTGGTTCCCTCAAAAATGACATGTGACTTCTCATCATAGCAATCCCCAGATACTTTGCCAAGGGGGGTCCAAACTTTCCCACACAGGGCCACATACTGAAAACTCAAAAGGTGCAGTGGGCCACAACAATTTATTTTGTAAAAAGCCGAAAAAATGTTATATAGATATTTCAAGACAAAGCCTGTTGGTATTAGTTATTATGGTCAACATTTCAGTTTTTCCTCTTTACGTTTTCTGCTGTCTTTTTACCATTTTTTTCCCCGTTTGAGTTTGTTTAATTTCATTTCTGCTATGTGCTGCCGGATGCAAATGACCCCCGGGCCACACTTTGAACACCCCTGTGAGTAAGGATTAGACCCTGAGTTAGTGCTATGATTTTAATGCAAAAAATAACTTTTTGGGGGCATATCCAATTGGAAAGTTACCTATTTTGGGGATTTTGAATGACACAAAAATCCCAAACGTTTATGCCTTTGAATGTCATTATTGGCATTAAAACGTTCAATGGCAAAATGATTGTTTCCTCAAAAATTGCATGTGAGTGCTTTGATCTACTTGCAAAAAAAAGTACTTAAATGCGGTGATAGCTCAGTTTTCATTATTAATTCCTTCCAAAAGGTATGACAAAAAGTGAAACGTACAAAAAAAACAAAGCAATTTTTCCAAAGAAAACGGACGCCACTTTTTTGTTTTGCAATGAGTTCGGTCTCAGATTCAATCGTGTTTCTCACCTTCTTCATCCAATTGCTGGCACTCGCAACTTTCTTTGGCCTCTTTATTTAGTAGCACGGTCGGTGAGGCAGTAACATGTAGGGTGCTTTGTTTGGACACTCGATTCCGCGGACCGACCCAGTAGAGGGCTAACAGACTAGTTTGTTAGGTGCAATATTGTACGAAAACCAAGGTAGTGTAAGAAAACCGAGGCATACGTAAACTGTGGTGTTTGAAAACAGCGTGAGGTCAAAGTACAAGCTCCCTAGATGCTAATGCAAATCTGCCCCTAGTGGCTGTGTGTGTTTGGATGCTTACTGACTGTTTTGATCTTTCTTTTCTTAAATGTTAGCATGAGCATCTTTTGTGTCACCGAATCACACTCTAAATTGTAATTTTCCTCAGAGATGATGCATGAATACAGAACTACGACACTATGACGTCCCAATGCCCTGAGTGTGATCCCCTGAGTGTAAAGTGTAAATATGCCCCCTAGTGGCTGTGTGTAGCATAGGGGATTGGACATTTCCTGAATGCTTTGCAGAATAAACATTTTTGAGAAAAAAATTTCCGAGAATAAAAGAGTTTAATTGACGAGAATAAAGGTTGTTAATTTACGGGAATAAAGTCATACATTTCCGAGAAAAAAGTCTTAAATTTACAAGAAAAAAAGTTGTAAATTTCCGAGAATAAAGTCATACATTTCAGAGAAAAAAAGTCAGAATATTAACTTTGTCGATGGCCGAAGGTCACATAAGTCCCACCTTTCCACAGCTGTCTCAGGCAATGCACGTTACAAAGCGGTATTGAAATATTCTGAGATTTTAAGAATAAAGTCGTAAATTTACGAGAAAAACGTATAATATTATGACAATAAAGTCGCAAATTTATGAGAAAAAAACTCGTAACTTTATGTTACAGGCATTGCCTGTAAAATGTCCGCTGTCTTGGAATGATTTGCCGTTACAGTCCATGGTAAAAAAAAAAAAAAAAAGAAGTTGGAGTCTGTCAGCATTCTGATGATTCTTGATGGGTTTCCACGGCTGCCCTCAAACATGCTAACCATCCTCAGAGAATTTGGTTTTCTGGTTGGGGGCGACACATGTGTGAACATCGTGTTTACCTCACGTATCTTCTCCTTTTCTTCACGTTTTCCTGTGTTTGTTTTTGGGCCTCTCTGATTATGACTTTTCCTGCTGCTTCCTCTCCTTCTCCCGGGACTTTGTCTCCCCTCGTCTTCCTCCGTCCTCCTCATCCTCCTCCGTCCTCGCCGGTGTTTGCTGGCAAACATAAGCGTTTGTCCTCTCACGAAGCCAAGCGCTCATCCGTGTCGCGCTTCTTCCTCGCTCGATGTTTAATGGAGGCCAATTACTCGCCTGCGACGACCCCAACGAGTGGCAGGACGCTCCTTATTGGCTGCAGATTGGCCTAATGTGGAGCAATGATGACTGATGTGGTTATATTCATTTTATTTATTAGGTACACCTGCAATAGGGGAGGCTTGGGGGTAACCAAAATATTAACAACAGCCCGAGATGATTGCAAAGTACAACTGCAATCACAAAATTAAATAATTCAATAAAAAAATATATATTAAGGCAAAACTGCAACCGCATGCAGAATTGTGGTTCCCTAGTGCCCCCTATAGGTGGACAGTGTCATTTATGTTCAAGAGAAGTAGCATAACATAATGAATGTTTCATCATTTCATCCAGTGCAAATGGTGGGGCGAGTCCCCCTTTGGGGGGATGCGGTGAGGTGTCTGAGGAGGGGGCATGAGAGGCCTAATCATAAAATTTCTTCAAGGTTGTGGTCTGTTAATGTATTTGTTCATGCTTGAACGATGCTGGTACCAGCAACCCATACAGTACCTTTATACATACGTTGCACTGAGCTAACAATAGTGGCTAAACAAACAGTGAAAACCAGGCATTTGTCACATTTACCGTGTCAGGAGCAACAGAATGTTTGCAGGAAGGGGTGGACAGTCATGGCGGCTGGCTGCAGAGGCAAACACGGTACATGAAGCATGACATTCTGCTTCAACAACACAATAGCGAGGAATAGCGAGTCCACGAGTCCAGCAGGTCCAGCTTTGTTTGGCTAACAGGACCACTTGTTCCTGTTTATGTTGCGTTTGGATGTCATGTGTGCAGCGCCCATATGTTTACCATCTGGGGTGCAGCGCAATCTGCAAATAACAGCTCCCAAGCACCCCCTACAGGTGAAAAGTGTAATTTATGTTCACGCTAGTAGCTAAGCTCATGAAAATAGCTGCCAATTTACTTTTTTTACTTTTTACTTTTTTTTTCTTATATTTACTTTTTAAATTTACAACAATTTTATCAAATTTAACATAAAAATAATTAAATAAATATAAAATGTTATCATTTGAAATAATTGTAATACATTTGCCAGTTAATATTTACATTTAAACAATTATTTATCAACATCTCCCTGCATACTCAAGGAGATTGTACAAAGAATACATGAAAAAAAGCCCATAAAAGATAAAAGGCCAACTGAAGTGATAACAAAAACACTACATACATGCCTGAACAGTAACTTTAGCATCTATGCTAGTGCTAACATACCACAAGAAGTGTCCTGGCTGGTCCACCATTGTTATAGAATGTTAAACTTGGTGACCTGGGGATCCTAACTGACATGCCTTATTACAAGCCAGTATAGCATTTTTATCATTATTGTGACTTTGAGTCTATGTGATTATCACATAGTGTAGCTTTATGTATGTTTCAGTGTGAGCTCCACAGACGTGTGTGAACACAATCCAGTCTGGCAAAACACTTTAAGGCCAGTCTGGATTTGCTGTTAGACACTGGCAGACACTTACTTATTTCCGGCTCAGGGGGGGAAAAAAAATTATTATATACATATTTTTTTGCAAGTGACATAAGAGATGCAGGAGGATCAAGAGTGCTTGAAAAGTATGTGCAGCATGATGATAATGAAACGAGGAATAAATGAAGCAACCGCCTCCCCGTTTTAAAAAGGGAGGGTCTGCATGTGCACTCAAACATGCAGTGCTTTGTAGCACTTAAGGGTTAGGGCTTAGGGTAGGGGTTAGGGTATGGGCTTGGGCAATCATGAAAGGAGGGATAAAATAAGCAACCTTCCTTCCTCCTTTTAGAGCGGGAGAGTCTGCATATGCACGCAAACATGTAGTGCTTTAAGGCACTTAACGGTTAGGACTGGGATTAGGCTGTGGGTTTAGGGTTAGGGTTAAAGGAAAATTATCCACAATCCTTATGTGAAACATGAACACATACTTCTTTCCCTTTTCTGTGCGTTCTAAAGACAGAAAACGAGTTAGTACGAGCGAAAAAAAACCCTCTAACAACATTTTATGGTTTTATATGCATGCTGTGATCCTGCATTAACAGGTACATCCATGATAACATGTAATACTTACAGTATTTTGCCTTATTTTGATCATTTAACCATTACCCTAACTTCTTTCCTATGTGTATTGATTTCACACAGCCAACAGGAACTAAAGCTACTTCCATCAACAACCGCAGCGTACAAACAGCGTGTCTGTGCTATTACTAATGATGGATGACTACTTTTGGACATATGAGGAAGCAGAACCTTATCTTTTAAGCCTGAATACATGCAGGATGAGCTACAGGTTATCAGGTAAGACTCCCCCTTACCCCTCGTAGTGCGAGTGCTAAACGTTCCATGGACAACAGCATAATGGAAACAGTCACTTACAATGTCCGCTCTCACTGGGATGGCTGTGTCTTTCAGCACAAGCCTTGTGGTCCCCGTAGAGCTTGTAAACACAAAATAGTCCTCAGGTAAAAATGCTGAGAGCGACCTAGCATGTTGTCGAGTCTCCGTAGCAAGGTTGAGAGCCAGTAGTATCCACTCTGCAGTCTGTCTTGGGGTTTAGTTGGTAGCATGTGGACCCTCAAAGTTGACCAACTTTTCGGCTTATTGCCACAACCTTCTACAATACACATGCGAGGCATGATTTATCACCTAGCGTTAGCTGCTACAATAACAACATCGCTTAGCTTGGTTAATATACAGGTCAGTTATGTAAATGGAACACTGTTGCTGTTTTTGTTTTTTTAGAGCTTTGTCATCGACATAGTTGTGTCCCATGACGTCCATTGTTAGCTCACTCATACTAACTCGTTTTCTGTCTTTGGAATGCACAGAAAAGGGAAAGAAATGTGTTCATGTTTCACAAAAGGATTGTGGATGATGTTTTTAAAAAGTGCAGTTTTCCTTTAAGGGTTGGTATAGGTATAGGGTTAAGGGTGGGACATTAATGAAACAAGGCAACATATTCCATCCATCTATCTTCTTCTGCTTTTCCGGATCTGGGCCGTGGGGGCAGCCACCTCAGTAGGGAAGTCCGTCTAAACTTCCCAGTCTGCGGCCCCCTCTTCTAGTTCCACCGGGAGGACATCAAATGTTCCTAGGCCAGCTATAAGACATGATCTCTCCAGTGTGTCCTCGGTCTGCCCCCTGGGCCTCCTCCCGGCTAGGCATGCCCGACACATTTTACCAGGGAAGTGTCCAGGAGGCATCCAGCAACCTTTTCCACCTTTTTATAAAAGGGAGGGTCTGCATGTGCACTCAAACGTGTGCCGCTTTAGGGCACATTTTTGTCAAACCACATACAAAAACAAAAAATCCTGGAGTAGAAAATAAGACAAAAAAAATCTCATTTCCATATTTACGTATGAACTACAGTCAGCCTCAGGGCTTGAAGAAGGGCTGCAAAATCTCAGTCTGCCAAAGCCCTCCTTCACGTCAATCTTTCTCCTCAAATGCTGTGAGATGCTCTCGCTGCAGAAGTAGAAGTGAGAATGGACAGTTTGAACATTTCTTCTTCTTCTCCTCCTTGCCAGAGTTTCAATGCTCCTCCACGTTCTAAGATGAAGTTATGGAAAAGTGCTACTTTTGCCTTCGTGCTCTGTGGCGCTGCCCTGTCAGTCATCCTCGTTAGAAACATGGCCACCACCGTGGGACAACCCAAAGCAAAGACTAAACACGCTTCCTCTTCATTGCCAACATCCACCTCCTCCTCGTGGTATCCTTCGACCTCAGTATCAGAGTCCTCATCGTCATCATCATCATCGTCTTCTTCATCCACCTGGAGCATTGGTCTTCATCGGCGGACGCGCTCGGCCGACAACATGAACTCTCTCCTGTCTGAGCGTAAGTTTTACAGCATGCCCGAACCCCTAACCCTGTCCCTCTTAACCCGAACCTGAGCCCCTATTCCCTACCCCTACCCCAACTGTCCACAGGATGATTACTCCTAGAACAGGTGTGTGAGGTGTGAGTCTCAAGTGTAAAAGATGCAGCATGACATCATGCTAGCAGCACGTTAGAGCCGGTTTTAATGTCTTCCAATCATCTGCAGGCAATTACCGCCTCATGCTTCTCTTCTTATGTTAGCCTCACTTGCACCAAAGTGTTTTATTTAATTACATTTCCCTCACTCCAGGGTGAAAAATAAAATCATCTTCAACAATGGTGTTATTCCACCCGAACGGCAGTGTAGTGGTCTTCACTACGAACGCTCCGATCAGGTTTTTATGCAGCCGATGCTGATCGTTCATGAGTGAAATCGACCGATACCGATCACACAGATTAAGTGTACATTTTTTTATTTACTACTGGCTAGGGGTCACCAACGTTTTTTCTTGTGAGAGCTACTTTGATAAAATGAAGTAGCTCTCAATAAGCTCTGCTTCTTCCTACTCTTTTTCGGACATGTGCAATTGTGAATTGTAACATGAAGCATTCAATGTAAACTGTATGCATGTCCGAAATGAATTAAACCATAACCATAACCATATGATATGAAAGGGGAACCATAAAATGTATACAAAAACATATTTTGACTTACTGTTTCAAAATCACTGGTGAAATTTAGAGGAGTAGGTACCTTCTTCTTTGGACGCGAGAGCAGCTTGATGGCGCTCCAGCAGGACCCCAGGAAGTTGGCAAACCTGGTGTCCTGCACCGCCGGTGACGGCCAGCAATCCAGTCCGACGAATCCAACGACTTTTTGGGCGACCCGCTTCAGAGCGTGTGTCCCGATGATCACATCGCGAGCCGTGAAAACTCACCACACCCTGCCAGGTGCTCGTCCCCCAAATGCTACACCAAACTAAAGCTTTTTAAGGCGCCACTGCGGCAAGATGTATTTTTCATGGCGTGTTTTGCAGGGTGCAAAAAATAAAAAAATATCACTCTCACAACGACAGGAAGTCCCACATGGCAGCCACGCTCGTTTTGGCTTTGTGAAGGGAAAGTGGGCAGGAGACGGTCGCTATAGGCTGGGTGCTGCAGTGGGGGCGAAGCTGATTAGTGAAGGTGATCGGTGTTGAAAAGCAAGTATCGGCATATGCCGATAGCATGCTTTTTCACAGAAATCGGCCGATACTGATCGGTGGCCGATCGACCGGCGCGCCTCTTAACCATAACCCTAGCCCAAGGCCAAACCCTAATGCTAACCCTTCCTGAAACCCTAGTTGTAACCCAAACCCTAATTCCAACCCTAGCTCCAAGCCAAACCCAAATCCTGACCTTAGCCCTAAATCTAACCCCAGTTCTAATCCAAACCCTAGCCCAAACTCAAACCCTAACCTAAAACCTACTTCTAATGCTAGCCCAAAATGTAACCTAAACCCTAGTTCTCACCCAAACCCTAATTCCAACCCTATCCCCACCCCAACCCAAAGCAGAGTTGTAACCCCAGTAACATAACATTTAACAATAACAATAACATTTGACATCACTACCACGTTGTAAGGGCCTGCTCATCAAGAAGTACTGGAATTAGGAACCCAGCTATCTACATTCAGTGACACTCACAGTACAACACAGAAGACGGCAGGAAAGGACTACAAACAATTGGGCTGAAGAATGGTATAGATCTGGACAACAACAAAAGAAAAAGGAAACCGTTTTTTTTTATTGCTTTTATTATATGGAAGAATAATGTAAATAGTGCATGTTGAATACAGGAAGTGAACAAATGTATTAGTAATTGATGTGAAAGAGAGGGGGTAGGATTAAATAAACTCAGCTTCTTCCTACTCCTTTTCGGACATGTAGAACTATGAATCGGAACATGAAGTATTCCAATGTAACCTGTATGCATGTTTGAAACAAATTAAACCATCACCACAACCGTAACCCAAACCTGAGTTAAAATCCTAAATCTAACCCTAGTTCTACCCCTAACCCCAGTTGTAATCCAAACCCTAACCCGAGCACAAGATCAAACCCTAACCCTAACTCTAATCTAGTTCCAACTCAAACCCTAACCTGTTTTTCCTCTCCCAGTGTCCATGATGTTCCAGAGCTTCACAGAAGGCGAGCTTCAGCATGTGGTGGGAACCCTGATGAACGGGAAGCAGCAGAAGAGCCGAGGCCAAGGCCAGACCCGAAGGACTAAAAGAGCCCGCCGGGCCAAGCCGTGCTCCCTGAGGGAACTCGAGCTGACGGTGAGCGAGCTGGGCCTGGGCTACGACAGCGACGAGACCGTCATGCTGCGTTACTGCAGCGGCAAGTGCACAGCGCAGCGCCGCAACTACGACATCACCATGGAGCACATGATGCGGACAGGCTTCAGGAAGAAGGGCCGCAAGGACAAGGTCAGCAACGGTCCCTGCTGCCGGCCCACGGCCTTCGAGAAGGACTTTTCCTTCCTGGACAACCGGAGTCGCTACCACACCATACAGAACATCTCAGCCAAGAACTGTGGCTGTGTATGACCCATGGAGGCGACTCGCTACTTTGTGCTGCTGTAAGCTCCCCAACATGGAACAATCGGGATATCAGCTCCAGATCAGGAATATGTTGGACCCGGCCCGACATCATGTGGGAATGAATCAGAAGGATTTGCGTGCAGAGAGTGACTGTTCTTTTTCTATGATCTTTTCTATCTGTGTCGTAACACTGTAAAGGATGGTGTCACAGCAATGTAGCAACATGACACGCGTGGTGTCTTCTTGTAGTGTCATGTGACTGTATGAGTAACACCAGTGAGTCATGGCCACCGAGCTCAAGACAAAAAATCTCTACAGAGGACAGACGACTAAAAATCCGTTAAACATTTCAACAGCACAACCAAAATGTATTGCCAACTGGACTACAAAAAACAAAGCAAATTCAGACAACATGCCATGCAAACGTTTAGACCAGGATACCCAACTGGCCAAATTTGGCCCGCAAATGCAGTTCAGATCTTACTTGCTCACATTTTTGCGGCAAATTCCCAGTGCACTCTTGTCATATAGACAATCTTTGACTAGTGTTTTTTGCAGTAGGTCCTTAAAAACATCAGAACACTCCTGTCACATAGAGAATCTTCGATAATCGTAAAATATGACTTAATGACTACAGTGGTACCTTGGTTTTTGCCATTAATTTGTTCCAAAAGGTCAGACGAAAACCAAATCGTATAAAAACTGAAGCAATTTTTTCCATTTGTCCCAAATTCAATGAATCCAAACTCGATCTAGCAGAGTGATACAGTACAGGGCAAACAGACTAGCTTGTTGTATGTAATATTGTACAAAACCCGAGACAAAATTAGAGCGAAAACCGATCATACAAAACTGTGGGAGACAAAACCCAAGTTTTTGCTGTATTTTATCCGTTAGTTGAGGTAAAAATATGAAGGTCTTACATTACTTGTGTACAAAATAAGAGTAGTCAAGGAAGAAGTCGGTCCTTAGCTTTCTGAAAATGTGGCCCCGATAAAAATGGGGTTTAATATTCCTGGTTTAGACATTACTGTGTCAGACCAAGAACTTTATTTCCCTGTTTGTTTTGAGTGATATCAACGCCCCTGTTTATAGTCCAGACTTAAAGGTGTTATTATACTTATCAGAAGAAGAATCGTCATTATTTTTATGGATATGCCTAAAAATGCTCAGGTAGTCTAGAAGAGAGTCTCCCTTTTCAGCACTTTAATTTTCTGCAACGTTCAAGAAATCTGCTGTAAATCTTGAAAGATTTTGGTGTCTTAGTAAGAACACTATTTATTTTGAGGGTTGTGCCTGTGAGTATTCTCATTCATCCAGGTCTTTCTATCCTCAGGGCATTCAATCGATCCAGATCAAGTTGCCCTGAGAGTGTTTTGAGGGTTGTAATAGATGGTCTGGAGCTTTAGGTGCTGACCGAAAGGACAACATCGCGGGTAAATGTGGCCAAAATACGTTTCGAGATAAGGTGAGAAGCACTGTCATCCCAAAAAAACTCAAGAGTAGAACCGCTGCTCCTCCGCATTGAGAGAAACCAGATGCCAGATGAGGTGGGTCAGGCATGTGGTCAGTATGACTCCCGGACGCCTCCCTGGGGAAGTGTTCAGGGCATGTCCGACCGATATGAAGACTTGGGGAAGACCCAAGACACATTGGAGAGACTATGTCTGTCAACTGGCCTTGGAACGCCTCGGGATCCACCAGGAGGAGCTGGATGACATAGCCAGGGTGAGGGACGTCTGGGCTTCCCTGCTTCCCTGGATGGATGGATGGATGGATGGTAAAAGATGAGGTCCAAGTTCACTGCAGTACTTTTCAGTTGTAGATTTGTTCTCTACCATAAGAAATTTGTCTCCAGTCTTCTCCCCCCAAAAATGGTCAAAGCAAGAGTCCTATTGATTTTAATAGACAATGGTGCAAAAAAGTGTTTGCCCCCCCTCCTGATTTCTTTTTTTTTTTCACGTTTGACACACTTAAATGTTTCAGATCATGAAACAAATTGAAATATTAGTCAATGACAACACAACTGAACACAAATGCAGTTTTTAAATGAAACTTTTTATTACTAAGGGAGAGAAAAAAATCCAAGCCCTGTGTGAAAAAGTGATTGCCCCAAAATTACCCCAAGAGTGCAGCGACGATTCATCCAGATCCCACAATAACATCCAAAGAACTGCAGGTCTCACTTGCCTCAGTTAAGGTCAGTGTTCATGACTCCACCATAAGAAAGACACCGGGCAAAAATGGACTGAATGGAACAGTTCCAAGACGAAAACCACTGCTGAAAAAAAGAACATTAAGGCTCGACTCAGTTATGCCAGAAAACCTTTTGATGATGCCAAAACCTTTGGGAAAGTACTCTGTAGTCTGACAAGACAAAAGTTGAACTTTTTGGAAGGCGTGTGTCCATTACATCTGGTATACAAGTAACGCTGCATTTCAGAAAAAAAACATCATACCAACAGTAAAACATGGTGGTGGTAGTGTGATGGTCTGGAGCTGTTTTGTTGCTTCAGGACCTGGAAGATGTGCTGCGATGAATGGAACCATGAATTCTGCTGTCTACCAAAAAATCCTAAAGGAGAATGTCCGGCCATCTGTTCGGGACCTCAAGCTGAAACAAACTTGGGTTCTGCAGCAGGACAATGATCCAAACAACAAGCAAGTCCACCTCTGAATGGCTGAAGAAAAACAAAATTAAGCCTTTGGAGTGGCCTAGTCAAAGTCCTGACCTGAATCCTATTGAGATGCTGTGGCATGACCTTAAAAAGGCGCTTCATGCTGGAAAACCCTCCAATGTGGCTGAATTACAACAATTCTGCAAAGATGAGTGGGCCACAATTCCTCCACAGCGCTGTAAGAGACTCATTTAAAAACTGCATTTGTGTTCAGTTGTGTTGTCATTGACTCATATTTAAATTTGGTTAATAATCTGAAACATTGAAGTGTGACAAACATGCAAAAGAATAAAAAATCGGGAAGGGGGCAAACACTTTTTCACCCCGCTGTATCTGACCCCAAACATCATGTTCCATCATTTTCCTTCCCAGCCATCTTACACAAACCTTTACATATTTTGATGTCTGAGCAAGAACCCTAATCAAGGTCAATGATGCTGTGAATCTATCATGAGCAATTTTCGTCAAGTCTTCTCAAAACATTGAGGATTTTTTTTTTTTAAGAAGAACCCTATTGTTTTTTGGGGTTTTTTTTATGGCTATCTGACATGGATATTTTGAGCATTATCCACATGAGTTGCGGTGGTTGAGTTTAAAGTTCAAGAACTTTTAAACCGGTATTCTACTTTTTTTTTTTTTTTTTGTCAAACCCAGAATCCAATTGATTTTTTATGCATATCTTGACATCATGTAAGCTACCCAAGTAGCTGAGCTCAAACCTCAACTCCTGTTTCACTTTCAAGACCATTTCAAGACCCCCATTTCGACCACAAATCATTGCTCACTGTCAAGGCGGCGTGAACCCTATTTATTTTGAATGATACCAAAACATTATCATAGTGTAAGGTCAAAGATTTAAATGCATTACATGTAGCATGAAATGAATGTAGCATGTGCAAGCTTCTCCAAGCCTTCATGGAGTATTGTGTAAAGTACTTACATTAATTGCATACGCCCTATTGATTTTTAGATGACTTCTGCTCCAAGATGCTCCTTCCTTTGATGGTCACGTTTTCCAAACAATCGTCCTCAACTTCCACTAATTATTACATCATCACAGCAAGCACCCTATGGATTTTGAGCAATTTGTGAGACGAGATGCTTGACACAGACGGGAATGGCTAGGAATGCACTGCAGAAACAATTAAAACAATTCAAGCCGCCCCGCTAAGCGCATGACTCATTCTGCTTGGCAACATTTTAAAGAGTCACGTCACGTGCAGGAAAGAAAACAGAAAGAAATGCTTCCGTGTGCAAACTTATTCAAGCGTCAACGTTGTTTGTGTTGTCTGAATTTGCCACACATTCTCTTTCTTTAATTGTCCACATTCCGCATCCTCACTTCCCATAGCTTATATAATCACAGGGTGGACACCAAATAACCCCCCCGAAAGTACATATAATTAAAGCTGTATATCAAGGAATGCAAACATCTTAACTGTGCTTAATGTATTGTTTAGGGCTTTGTTGCATGCATGCATTCATTCATTCATGTTACTGACTGCAGTGTTATTACATAGTCAAGAAAAATGTATTATTGATGAAACCATTTCTATAGGTCCGCCTTTATTTATTGTACTGTATCTCCATGTTGTGCAGACATGACTTCAACCTCCATTGGTAATGAAGCACAATGCTATTTTACCCACTTATCATAGCAATTGCATATTATGGAAATACCTGATGTCTTGTTTAAGTGGGGGGCCACCCTGCTACACGGAGCAAGCCACACCCACAAAATTCCCCAAATAGTCACACAATTGCCAAAACACATAATGAATTGACTTCTCGAGTTCCACCTGATTACAAACCTGATGTAATTTGTGGACGTTTACACTCGCGGAGCTCTTGCGGTAATTCGAAGCCGCCGTTTGCACTCATCATCCTCTAAATTCCTGCATGCATACAACGGCCCATCACTGTCGCGCTTGACCTTTTAGTGGGGGGCAGGCAGGGTGGGGTGGGGTGGGCTGCCGCTCATTGTGTGTATTTTGTGTGTGTGTGTGTGTTTGGGGGGGGTGGGAGGGTTGTGAGGATGCAGTGCATCGTTATTGTAGTTTGTATCGTATTTATTTGGGAAGTAAATTATGGTTGTGCATATTTATTTAGTTGACATTACACACAGACAGCTTGTTTTCATTAAGCAACTGTGCCAAAGAACTATGTTAACTATGTTTATTATTCTGTCAACGTTCTATAACGACTGCTGAATAAACACCATTTCACAGGTACCATTGGTCATCATTTCTCCCAGAGTGAACAATTTTAGGACGGTAAAGTTGCATTAATCAAACTATATGTAGTCTTTTATAAGGCCATAAACTTATGCGGTGCTACAAGGCAAAAGCTAGTGATTTATGCTAGCAAAGCATTCTACAAAAAGTAGTCATAATTCATACACATGTAAGAAATCCAATTATAGATATATTTTGAAATAAAGTAAACATAGTCAAATACACTAAGTCCCCAACTTATGAACACAATTGGTTCTAGACGACCGTTCTTAAGTCGAATTGTTCTTAAGTAGGGGAAAAGGTAATATTACCAATGATATGGGCACTAGATGTACGTGTATACATATACAGTATATGTGTATGTATGTAAATATGAGTTTGGATGCAGTAGTAATATTAAACGAGGATAATTAATGAAAAAAACAATAATAAAAGTGATATAATAATACGTAATGATAAATGTATTTACCTTTGAAGAGGAGTGGTTGAGCATACGTCGTTGTGGAGGAGTAGTTATTAAAAAAAAGGACAAATCGTCGTGGTCGTTAGACTCTTCTAAAAGAGGTAGTGTTCTGTGGGTGGTGTAGAATTAAGCAGGCCTATTAACTCTTCATAAACTTTAATCACACGCTCTGTCCGGGTTGTATCATACAACTACAACTTAGCCTTCCTCTCTCCTCTTCCTCTTTTTCCTCGACCTGTTGGTCCCATTAGCAGTGTCACAGTGCCCTCTACTGGTCAAGCATGTAGCAGTATAAATATGGAGTTCCAAAAGGCAAAATACATGAAAATATAGACCAGTCAGCTTGCGTTCATATCTCCGAATGTTCGCATGTTGGATGTTCGTAAGTTGGGGGCTTAGTGTACTAGGGGTGTCAGGAGACACCCGACTCACGAGAAGAGACGATATACGAGATTTTAAAGTTAAGTACAATGAAAAAATATTATTTCATTGAGTCAGAAAACCATGCAGGTGCGTTTTGAAATGTTTATTGTCCCACAAATTGAGGCTAAACGATTTTGTTGTCTACATTTTTTGAGACCAAATAAACCACTGTTATGACAATATATGACACACACAGTACAGTGTATCATTATAATGCAATATGTTATTTAATATGCCCTCTTTCACTCTGTAAACATGTGAAATTGGTGTTTGTGACGTCTATTTTCTCACAGGCAAAAAGCCACAGTCTACAGATGGCCCCCGCGCCACACTTTGGACGGCCATGTGTTTTGCCGGATGCTGCCAGGTGAAAGAGTGTGTCTGTCTGTCTCTGTGAGGTTGCATTGTGGTGGTTTTAGAGCTTCCGGACCGGCATTCGGGGCTGCTGCACAATCAGAGGTGGAGATCCTGCGCTGCGGATACTTCACCTTTGTTGACCGCTTGTATTTAATTACCAAATAAATGCATCACGCAAGAAACACTTGCTGTCTTTCACTTTTAATGCGCGAATCTCCTCTATGTGTGTGTTATGGTCACCACAGTACGCTGTCAAGTCAGACACACTCTCTGGCTGCCCCGATGCCGCTCCAAAGGTCAGGAGAACCAGGGAACCACCTGCTGTGACCGCTAAGGTGCACTGCAGTCGGACACATGCAGACCCGGTGCTGCCATTGTTAATGTTGATGGTGATTAATGAGAACGGTGATTAAGGTTGCAGACAAGTCTGTACATCTAGGTGTTTCGATCTGATAAATATTAAATAACATTCATCAAATTTAGACTTACTACAGCTTCCACAACATCCACACGTCACTCGCTGACGCTGGGAACACCAAGGCAGGTGTGTGTAAAGCACTTAATGTGCTAGCACACTTCCACTTTCATATTAGGTTAATCATCATTCATAGTAGCAATGCCATAGTTCACAGTCTGATTGGCTTCTGGCTGCCCTGTTCTCACAAGACAGTTTTTCTCCAAATGAGAAATCTCGTCATGTTTTAATAAAACCCCTATCACAGGGATGGGAAACCAGATATGGTTCTTTTGAGACGGCATCTGGCTCTCAGATATTTCTTAACCCAATACCATTTTTAAAACATTTTTTTCCCACTGACATTTCAAAGTAAAACATTCAAAATATAAAACATTCTCATGCATTTGAATCTATCTATACATTTACATTTACATCTAGTTGTATTCAGTGTTAAAAAATATGATATGGCTCTCACAGAAATACATTTTAAAATATGTGGCTTTGATGGCTCTCTTTGCTAAAAAGGTTCCCGACCCCTGCCCTAGTCTGGAGATCGGGAAGACTTGGGTTCGATTCTCCGTTGGGCATTTCTGTGTGGAGTTTGCATGTTCTCCTCATCCGGTTTCCTCCCACATTCCAAAAACATGCATGTTAGGTTAATTGGAGACTCTAAATTGTCCATAGGTATGAATGTGAGTGTGAATGGTTGTTTGTCTATATGTGCCCTGCGATTGGCTGGCGATTGGCTGGCGACCAGTCCAGGGTGTACCTCTTTTTGGGGTCGCATGCCCCCGCGACCCTAAAAGAGGACAAGCGGTATAGAAAATGGATGGTAACTAATGTAACTAAAAAAATGTAATATACAAAATAAATCCAAATCAAATAAAAAAAATTAAGTAATCATGGTCATATACTATTAATGTCTAAAAAAACCCTTCCAAAAATATTTCAATATAGGAAAAAAATCGAAATCTATTGAAATAAAGTAATCAGTCCTATACTATTCTTCCATTTTTACAGATATTTCAATATGAAAGACCAAATCATAGTAATATTAATATTAAATATAATTATTTTTTCCCAAAAAGTGTATATATTTTAATTTAGATTATTTTATTTAGTATTGTAATATACAACAATTATTATTTTTTCGTCAAATATAAAATATCCAAGCATTTCTATGAGGGGTTCAAATAAATGCAATGAAATGCACGGATGCACGAATCACCATCATGTATCCTACATAACATATTTTGGATTAGTTTTTTCCCCAAACAAGCACATAGTTCATTACAGAGGGTAAGCTGCTCTACCTAGTTGGCAAATTATAGTTTTATGTTTGTTTTTTTGTTTTTTGTCATAAATGTGTCAAAATGAACAAAAAGAGATAACATTTTTGGCCCACGTTGAGAGTTCAAATGCTTTTCTAAACACATAAAACATGCAATGACCAAATAAAACAGTGTGATAAAAGATGCTGTTGAAATAAAAGACTTCTACCTTCCAAGAGCGACCTTTTGCGTGTTGTTGAGCGTTCAAATGCCGAGCAGTGCTGAAAGCAGCAAAAATCTCTCATCCTGACTTTCCCCTCTGCAGATATTTGGACTTGTCATAACAGGAAAAGCACAAATGTAATTACAATCAACAATTCCTGACACATTCCATGGAAGCGTCCATGAAAGTGTGTCATCGCAAGTGACGTGCTGTGCCCATGACTTGTTGATGTAGAAATCCCTAAGATGCTGAAAGATAGGAGCTGTCATTCCAGTTACCGTGGCGACAAACCATTTGTTTGTTTTTGCATGCGTTAGAAGACTTTCATTTTTTTCCCCCATAGGTAATAATGTAATGTTGATTACTGCAAATGCTGCAATTAGAAGCACCATTCAATTACCGAAAGCGCAAAGAGGGCGGGACATTAATAGGAAGCAAGCAATATCTGAAGAGATGCTGTTATTTACAAAATTTGACAAAACACCGTTTCCATACTTTATTAATGAGGCAGAGTGCATGAGAAAGTGGAAATAAAATTGTTGTTTATTAACAAGTAAACTGCAATCTGTGGCTGTACTTTCATCCAGATTTGCACCAAAATGGGTCAGCTCGCTCTACCTGAGCGTGTGCAGGTGAAGCGGGAGGGAGGGTGGATCACGCTGGGTGACATGTCTGATCGATTGTTCCAGGTGAGGGAAGAAATGATCCCCTCGGGGGCTCAACGTGGAGCCCATCTGTCATGTTCCACCGACGGCGTGTTCTCACTACAGATGTGGGCCGCTTTTTCCTAGCCTTCTTAACAGGTTTCAAATCTTCAACTACAATTACAGCCCCTCTCAGACCTGCCAAACCTGAAGCCATTTTAGGAGTAAAAAAAGTACCCCCAAAAATACATTCACCCCTTTGGCACTTCAAATTTTGCGGTTTCACTCTCACTTTTTTTCAAAAATATATTAATGAATAAATCATGCTGTTTCGTGGTTGAATGCGACATATTAGCAAAAAATATGCATATTTATGCAAATGTTATGTATTTTGTTTATTTTATTTTTGTTTATTAATTAAGCAAACATTAAAATAGTTACATTAAGTAAAATACAAATAAAAGGCATCCATATAAGGCATTCAGATGAGGCATTCAAAGTCGTCGTGATATGCAGTATTCTACACTGGTCATTAGGCGTCAGTAATGTTACAGGTTTGAATGATCAAGCACAATAATCCCTAACACGGGCTACTGTTGGAGCTGTAACTCATGGCAAACTAAAACTCAACTCTGAACTCTCGACGTAACTTCCTGTCCAACACTGTAACACATTTACAGCAACACACACACACACGAGTATGAGTCTTATTTACTCTTATTATGTGTACTACATTGGCTATTAGGAGTGTAAAGTTGACTAAAGGGGTGTTACATCATGACTAGAGGCTCTAATAATGTTTAAAACAGTATTTAGACAGTTGTAAACAGGTTTTCCTATGCTTTAACTACAAAAGAAGAACTGTATTCGAATTAGAAATAGGAAATCCTGCTTTGTGAAAATCCATTTATCGCTGTTGGGTCTGAAATCAATTAACCGTGATAAACGCGGGATTACTGTACAGTGTATGCCCCAATTTTTGTAAAAAAAATTCACAGAAATTTTGCCTGGGATTTCGTACAATATTGCACGTAACAAACTAGTCCGGGTGCCAGCCAGTGTGACTGTGCAGATGTACTGTATGTTGGTAAACCTCACTACCTGACACCTTAAGATTCGTGCTGGACGTCAAGTTGACAGTCTGGGGTTTTAGCTCAACGGCTAGCGCACTCAACTCTGATTCTGTGGACCTTGGTTTTGAGCCCAGGGCTGAGTGAGGGGCTGGCTGAACCAAGTGTGTTACAAACATGTCAACGGTGACACGGGCCGCAGAATTGTGAGCTGTGTTTGGTCGGGGGGGGGGTTTGTTGTTTTTTGTTTTTACACATGTTGGCGGGTCAACAAGCACGTCACTGCCAGCCTTTTTGGATGCAATAAAATGTAAGCATGTGAAGAATTTCGCCTTCTTTGACTTACAGGAAGTATGGACTCAATGTGTGTGTTTGATGTCATTTCCAGATTCTGTGTGGGTCTCCGCGCACCCCAAAAATGCATAAAATGTTTATAACAGCTGTGACTTTCTTTTGTTTTTTTTGCTTGGGAGATAAACAGATATTTCCGCTACCACTGTGTGTCGTAAATGTGAAAACAACACGTGCGCAGAACCAAACAAGAAGTTAATAGTATACTTTGTGGGCATTTGTAGAAGGTTTATTGGGTTGCAGATTGCAGAGGGAAGGTGCTGGGTATTGAGGACGGGACATAATGGCGTCTGTGTAAACAAGGCATTTGTTACAAACGGTGCTGACAAGATCTACAATAAACACTGCAGAACCTCATTCATCCTTCACCAAGGGGGTGATCACAGTCCCGTGGTGATGAGCAGGTGTTCCTTCTCAGCTCTGCTAAGCATGACTGTTAAAATAATAATAAAAATCTTTTATAATAATAGTAATAATAATGGCAGGGTGGTGTCACACACGGCTTTGGTGCGTAATTACATATGTGGGATTTATAGCCCTGACTTTTAGGGAGAAGGCGTCGTTTTGCAAACACATCACTTTGGGAGACATTTTACTCGGTCACTCCCCAAATTTGTCCTCCCTCCCCCCACACAGCTTGCAATCTCCTGCTCGTGCATCACACTTGTCAACCTACACACTTAAAAACCCTGACAAATGTGGCTGATACAGTATCTGAGTACAGCATCTTGTCAGGGAACAATATAGTGGTACCTAGGTTTTCAACGAGAGATTTTGCAAAAAATATGACTCGGTTTTCGTACTGCCTCGGTTACCTTATGGCCAAACAGCACACCTAACAAACTAGTCAGCGGAATGGAGAGCCCAAACAAAGCATTCACGTGTTGGTGACTCAATGTCTTAAGAACGGATAGTGGTTCTTTTAGAGTTGGGACACTATAGCAGGATTCCAAACAGGAAATCCTTTAATCACCTCTCATATGTGTGTGGTTTATTTGTTCATAGAACCCACACAGAACGATGAACAACTTGATTTTTGTCTCCTTTCTCCCTCCCATAAAGTACTGGAGCTGATAAATAGGCTTTGCATTATTTCGTACAGAAAAATGTATTGGATTTTCAGTATTGGTGGGTCCTTTTGGAACAGATAAAAAAAAAAGGTTCCAATGTATGTAGTCAGTGTATAGCTTCTATAACAATATAGATTTACTATCCCCTGAAAATGAGTCAACGCCAACGAGCCACAAGATGAAGATGAAGAAGTGGTGGTAGCACCATAGTCCGGGGCTGCACGAGTGCTGTCGGCACTGAGAGGCTGCGGCTCAATGAGTTCCAACATGTACAGTGATATTGTGAAGCACAGCGTGATCGCTTGGGAAAAATGGTGGCATGCCAGCTCTCCAACATCTCAAGTGAGCTAACAAGTGTCTTGCTTTAGCACCTTGGGTTTGGCTGTCTTTTAAAATCATTGGGGTTCGTTGGTTGAGCATGACGTTGACACTCCATTACTACAGCAGCTGCACAATGACAGCCATAGCGCTGCTGGTCAGAGTTGCTCGTAGAAAAGAATGGCGTCCATTCTGCGACAGGCTTGCGTGATCCAGAGGGACAGACCAGCCTGTGTTCTGGTTTTGATGTCCTCTCATCTTCGAGGTCCTTCCAGTAAACGGATGCGGTGGTTGATAGTCGTCTCTTTGTAAAACTTTGTGGACTGTAACAACTGTTTGAGTTCATCGTCTGCCAGTCAACATTCATTGTTCCGCTTCATGTCCGCGTCCATTTCCTGTCCTTCTACTCACCCTACTGTGTCCTGCAATGTCTCCAGAACATCGCAAAAACAACAAATGTTGGTTTTGGTGCTAATTTGTTCCAGATCGCTGCTGTCAATGTAAGGAGGACTGGGGACAAGTTGATGGGGAACAATTGAGGTACGTGACCTCAGTAAAAACACACAACACACACACAGTACATTTCTACATGATCATTATAAAAAACACATGATTTGGATTTTTCTATTGTGTCTCGTGATAAGCCTTAAATCAATCTAGCACACTGGTTCTGTTTTTGACATGACAGCTCCCCCTTGTGTAATAATGAAGGAATGACAAGACAGTCAATTTTAGCTTTCCTCTGAAATCCAAACTTTCCAGCAAGGGCTACATAGTGAAAAATGAAAGGATGCAAGTGCCTCATTTTGTAATTTGATATGCTATCAAGTTATATACACATACATATATATATATATACATATATACACATACATATATATACATACATATATATATATATATATATACATACATACATATATATATATATATATATATATATATATATTTCAAAGACTAAACTGCATCTTCTTAGCTTTGTAATATAGGTGAAAAAGCATTTATTAGTATGAACTTATTTGTTTCCCAATTTTTGCTGTTTTTTTAAATATTCAAAATATTTAAACTTTCTTCTTAATCTTTGTAAATGTTCTTCTCAAAATATTTTGACTTCATTCTCATAACGTTATAGCTCTTTCCCCAAGCTACAATTCCAACTTTATTTTGTTTTGTTTCTCATATTACCACTTCTTTAATATTTCAACTTGATGCTGCTAAAATGACATTATTTTTTCCTCATGTTATGAGTTTATTCTCATAAAAGTGCGACTCTTTTCGCTAATGGCCTCCGGGCCGCAATTTGGACACCCCTGTCTTAAGTCTAAGATACATATCCTGTACATCCAAAACCAATAGGCCACATATGTTCTGAATCAGTAGGGTTCTTGCTTTGGAAGAGTTAAGGTAAAAGCACAGCACAACGCTGAAACTGAAACGCTAGCCTGGCTACCAGTATGACCAGAGCAAGCACTTAGTATTTCAAATCAATAAACTTGAAGATGCAAGTGTCTTCGTCACATTCACATTAACACATAGGCGACGGTGCTCAGGGACACGGCGGGGGACAGATATAATGTCGAGCGTTTTGTGAGGTTTGAGTTTTTGAGAAGGCATTTTGTGATGCAAATGCAAATCTTTTGAGTAGCCAAAGTCTTTACTTAATTGTCCCCAGCAATTAAGTGGAATTACATTCTTCATCATGGAAAGCTGACCACAACTGGACTTAGGAGACCAAGTGGGGGGTAAGTCACTGTTATTGGACTACAATGCTGATGGGGATGTCATACAACTTCATGTCAAAAAATCCGAACTATCCCTTTAATACAGTATGTTTCTTGACTTGATGTGGAAGTTTCAAAAATGTTGTTTGAAAATTGCACTGTTGAAGCTCAACAATAATAAGGTCCAGTTGAAACTTTGGTTTTCATACACCCCACTTTTCATATGATCCGGCTATCATGCACCGTCTCAGTGTTCATACAACATTGCACGAAACAAGTGCTGTATGGCTCGGTGAAATCAAGTGCCCAAACAAAGCACCCTACGCGTTGCTGACTCACAGTGCGTGCATTTTTTTATTGAGTGCGACTGCTCAAAACATCAGTCACAAAAACCGAAGTGTCCCTGTACTGGCTACCTCCGCCTCTTGGTTATGCTAAAAATCAACAGGGTTCTTGATTTGATTTTTTAACAATGAGCACTGACATTGTAAATTTTCAGAAATGGCACCTGGCAGACGGCTGAAGCTGAGCAATAAACGACTGCTCTGGCCTTTGACTCCAGTTGACCTTTAAGATCAATAGTGATGTAGGTTTGACTAATGGTCAAGCTGAAGGTTTGAAGGAAGATCAGTAGTGTGAGTGCTTTACCTTTGATCTCAGACATCATGCTTAAATTCCAATCACTGGGGGAAAAGTTCAGATAAATAGGTTCAAGATAAACCTGCTAATTGATGTTTAGACAGTCTAATGTGTGACATCATGGTATTCCTCCATATTCATGGGTGACATCGGATTTACTTACTCTCCGGGAATGTGGGAGTCAACATTCCCAGCGCTTCTCCAAAGCGGAGACAGTGGTCAGGAAAAGGTCTCGACTCCTTTTAAGGAAGCAAAATGACTCTTCGTAGTCTTTATGGGAGCTCACGTTCCACTTTTCATCATTTTATTTCATTTCCATTCCTACACAGCACCTGCTGGTAAAACCGCTCGGGAGTGCGACTGACTTGCGAACACAAACACGATACTCCCCCGCCTTCTTCTCTGTGGCAGCCTTGCCGTACTTTTTCCTCGGAATTATTGTCTGAGACATGTCAATGACGTGTGTCCACAGAAACTTGGTAGCGTATCTCAGGTATTATCCCGTGTGAACTTCATCAGAGCTCACTGCACTCAGACGAAGGAGCCGTGTGGTAATTGCTGCTTTTTGTTCCAACTGTGCTGCCGGCGCAACACGTTGTGACCCCGATCCATATATATGCTTGGCGCGATTACATCATGACCTGAAGACACTTGAATGTGGTTGAAGTTTACTGAACTTTCAAGAGCTGCTGCAACTTCAAGGCTTCATGTTACAACATCCACCTGGTGGCCAGCCAGCGCTCTCTTGTACTGAATCTCATGCACCACACTTGCACCTAGCGGCCACAAAGTGTTACAGCGTCATCCAAAGAGATTCACTTGCAAGTGCAGTATAACAGCACGGTCCAAAGTGCAGCCCCGGGGGCATTGTCGCTCAGAGCTTATTTTTTATTGTCCCTTGGCATAATGTAAAACTAAAATGAATTCATTATTAATGATATATTATTGGATATGACACTAATTTGTGATGTGGATGTTTTGCTCACTCAGCTATATCGACCTACATTGGATTGATTTAATCCTTCCCCTTCTCAATGTCTATTACTGATCAATCATTCACACCATCTCTTTTACATGCTGACATAATATTTCACTTGCATGCATTTTCCCATTCACATTTGGCCTCTTCCTGTGTGAGAAGAAAGGAAGATGTTAAATATAAAGGAAAAAGAAGAAATAATGGGGAAGAGTGTTAAAATACGAATAAAATCAGATTGAAATATAAGTGATAAAATAGGAATACATTCTTAATAATAAACAGAAATGTTTACATGATTACCGTACATGAAACAAAAAAATCAAAAACATTGAGGGTAAATATATGAATACTAGAGTAAAACTGTTGTCTGAATCCAACAATTTAAGTAATTTCTGTATATAAATTTGGCAAGTTGATTTGGGATAATCAAAAAATTTAATATTTAATATTGTTGAATTTTGTATAGTTTTGTTGCCTTCCATCAAGTCTTTGTGAGCTGTCTTTAACTGAAGATGTCATTTGCAATACTTGTCCAGATCCTTCATGACATCAAGTACTTAGGCTTGCTCCGCTCCACCATTTAACTTAGAGTTTGCAGTTTGCGCTCCAAGTGCCTTGAATTTTACCCTACTTCCTTAAGTTGCGATCTGTCACATGGTCATCGCAGACAGACATTTGTACCTTTCAGCTTGCCTCTGCAATGCCTCCTTGTTTTTTTGGTGAACTTTGACTTGAGTGATTTTATAACTGTTGCTTTGTAAAAACATAATCTCGTTCTTCCCAGTTAACAGCTATGCTGGGAAAAGACCTACTTCTTATGTGGAGCCCCGTCACAATCACATTGTTCATGCGCGTAGACTGTTCCAAATCAAATCAACAAAGGGTGTCTTAGTCTGACAATACAGCGTCATTTCTGTCTGTGTTAGTGTTGAGTGCATACCTGTGTCAGCAGGGAGGGGTACCTTCATTCAGATGGTGAAGTTTCATCCTGAAAGATTGCGGGTTTGAGACACAGAGGCCTGGTGGCCGTGTGGAAGTGTCCTCAAGCAAGAGGCTGAACACAGTCAACAGTAGGTGAATTAGTTGCCAGGGTCAAAGCAAGTGGTGAAGTACAAAATGCGCAACCCCACTTACCCTTGTCCCTGTAAAAGGGGCCAGTAGTTGCCACAAGGTGAAAAATTGCTCAGCAAGCTGAAAACATGGAAAGCATACAAATATTACTCCTTGTGTAATTAAATCAGAGGCGATACTGGTGTCACACACGTTACATTGCATTAACTCACATTGTGAAAGCAACATTTATGGCAGAAGTTTATTTCGTAAGGGGGGGGGGGGGGGGGGGGTGGCGAGCAGGGGGTAGCTGGAGGTGGAGGGCTGGGTGACGGTGCACCACTAAATGATATATTCAAAAACGTACATGTGGGTCAAAAACGTATTAACAGTTATCACTCCAATGTTTCCACACACAAAATGTCAATGCAACACATTTTCCAATGCAAATAAAAAAATATTTTCAAACAGAACAAAAAAAACACTAGAAAGCCCTGGGATGTTCAATGAAATAAAAATGTTTACATGCAAGATGAAGACTGAGAGCTGAATATGTCAAATTAAAAGTACAAAAAAGAAAATTAACTGTATGGGTCATCTGGAGGAAAGTCTTGAGAATTCTTAAAAGGCATCACATTGACTCACATTAACAGAATGTCCATTGTTTCAGTCCTTTATTCACTAGAATATAGATCAATAGGAAATCAGAGAAACTGCTATTGATGACAAGTTGAGTGGTCTCTTCTAGTCGTTACAAATAGCACAAATGTGTCGAGATGCCTCTTGATGGCCAAAATAATAAATTACAGTTGCCAAAACCTAACGCACCGACAAGGTTGAGGTGTTTAGGGCACGGGGAGTGAGGAGTTGGGTGGGACTCGATGCTGAACAGCTGAAGTCGATGACTGGTCAAATACACCGGTGTGATGAAGCCCCTTTCTGGATGTGTGGTGTCCAGAGGAGCGACTGTACAGTGAGTAGAAAGGTCCCAAAGTAGAAACTGCAGTCTTAACATGTGCCTTACTTTAAAATGTAGAGGAAAACACCCTTACGCTCATCAATATGATGAGCAGAAAAGTCCCAAACCAAAGCTTTGAAGTCTTTATTTTTGCTATTTGGGAGAGTGGGAAAACGAAGCGGAGAAAAACCAACAGACAAAAGGAAGAGGAGGAGGAGTAGAGGAAATGACTCCATCAACAACACGGATGGCAGGAAGAATGAACTGCACAGGTTGGGAGGGGATGACGACACTCCGGCACTTTGGGGAGTGGGGGGTTCGGAGGGCGGGGATGTTATTTCCTGGAGCTAGACTTCTAATATCCAAAAGTACTGGTCTGGAGGACCACGTTGGTCAAGGGGTGTCCGTGAAGATGCCTGCAGGAAAAAAATGCCTTCAAAGCAGCATCTGTGCAGGCTGTCACACAGGGTGGCGCTATGTGCTTCCTGCGGCCTGGTTGTCTCCTCCTTCTGAGATAGCTGCAGGTGGACAAACGTGGCGGCAAAGTTTAAGAGTAGTAGTGACAAAATGTCAACAACAAATTAGAAGCACTTACTGGCAGGAGTGGAGGCAGTGGCCGAAGCAGAGGCGTTGTCCTCGTCGCTGTCGTCCTCGTTGGACTGCGGCACCTCGGCCTCGGGGATGGTTGTAGTGGGGGTTTCGGGCTCCTGATCTGCCCGGCTCTTGAGGGCCAAGATCCGGTGATGCAATGCCGCCGCCAGCTGACCAATGTCCTTTGAGCTACCCTGAGGACCACAGACAGGACGGCTTTCAAATGTGCGACAGTCCACTGACAGATGATACCTGGTAGTAAAAGCAGTCCAAATAGTGTTCCCCTGGTGTGATAAAGTGTTTGCCCCTTTCCTGATTTTTTTTTTGCATGTTTGTCACACTTAAATGTTTCAGGTCATCATTAAATGTTTGTCATCAAACAAATTTAATTAGTACTCAACGGCAAGACAACTCAACACAAATTGCAGTTTTAAATGAAAATGTTTATTATTAAGGAAGAAAAAAAACAAACAAACAAACATGCATGGCCATGTGTGAATAAGTGATTGCCCCCTAAACCTAATAACTGGCTGGGCCACCCTTACAAGCAAGAACTGCAATCAAATAATAGGCATTTTTAGGGATTTTAATCAATCACAAGCCACAATGCACTGAATACAACTAACACTAAAGCCTGTCTCCTGTCGCCAGGTAAAAGAAATTGCTTCCTTGTCTACAAAGCAGTAGTAAGTGTTTGGTAAAACATACCACTATTAGGAAGACCTTGACCCCCTGGTCCTCTGTGTCCATGGCAGTGATGCGTACGCTCTTGTCGCTGGCCTTGTCCACCTGCATCTGGGGCCATAGCTTAGTGTTGAGGATCAACCGGAGGCTGCCCTGGGTCCTCATCACTGATGGAGGCAAAACAATCGCACATCAACATTGTATGTGTGGGTGGCTTCAGTGTCTGATTGTGGTGAAGCAATAGTCTAGAACAGGGGTCGGGAACCTTTTTGGCTAAGAGAGCCATAAAAGCCACATATTTTAAAAAGGATTTCCTTGAGAGCCATATAATATTTTTTAACATTGAATACAAGTAAATGTGGGCATTTTTAAGGAGGACCTCTAAAGTTATTCTTTTTATTAACATTGTTACACTGAAGCTATCCAATAATAAATAAATTACTTCTTACCATAAATACGACTTCTGGTGCTGCGTGCTTTTGCACCGTACTCCGTATCTTTTTCTTTTTCCAGAATTAGCGATCTGACTATTTGATTTAAGGAAGGGAAGTTCATGCGAATAGGCTACCGCATTATCCAGTGATAATTGAATTTTGGTGTTTGACCCGGAAAATATTGGAAGGACAGCTGGCACTGGCTCTGGCCACCCGCATTGTGGTAGAAAATGGATGGATGGACTAAAATGCATAACAAAGTTTTATATTTTGAGTGTTATTTTTAACACTGTGATTTCTGTAATGTACATTAAAAGGTCAGCGAACAAAAAAACAAAAATACATTTTTATCGTGTTAAGACATGTTTGAGAGCCAGATGCAGGCATCAAAAGAGCCACATCTGGCTCCCGAGCCATAGGTTCCCTACCCCTGGTCTAGAAGAAGGGATTGTGCACATTTACCTAGACGTGACTGTAGCGTGCCGTCTTCCGTGGATGCCATGTCATTGAGCCTCAGTAGACCCCGACCCCTCTCTATCCACGACTGAGCCGTCTTCTCAAAGACGTATAACTTGCATTGCATCTGAAGCAGGAAACAAAGGAACCGTTCCGTCTGATCCCTTGCACGTTTTGGGCGGGCCTCCAAACTACTAACAAAGCCTCTACACTTACTTGTAAAACGTTGCTTTCTGATTCTTCTCCAGTTTTCACTTCCACTCTCTCTAAGATGCACTTCTTGGCTGTGGCTTTGGTGTAGGCTGCTGCAGACTCCTCCAAAGACTCTGACACGCTATTCACTAATGAGAGTACAGAGAAATCAGTTTTTCAGTGATTGACAAAGTTCACATGTGAGCTTGTGTGTTTGCAGCATTAGGTGAGGTGGGGCAGCAGTAGGTCTTGCACCAAAAAGCACGGAAATTTGGACTAGTTGCAGGACACATTCCCTAGACATTGCTTGTAAATTTAATGCCCCCTCAAGGGACAGTCATGGAGTTTTTCCTTTTTCACATGCATTTTGCGGAACCACAAATCTTCATTTTCAATATCTTATCTTCAGGTTAAGACATAAATTGTCCCTTATGAAAAGACATATTTCAGCGTGGTTACCCTTCTCAGGGGTGTTCTCTTGTGAAGGGGTTTCTGAAGCAGGGGCAGCTGGAACCTCTTTACTGTCTTCGCTGGAGGTCTCGCCCTTGGGAGGACTCTGGGAGAGAAAAATAAGGGCACATACATGGGAATTTCCTCAAACACGGGATCATTTGTCCAACATGGCCATTGAGGCAAACAAAGATGTCCGCACTCACCAAAACACGTTCAGACATGTTCTGCCCAAAAACAAATTTCGCCCCACTGTCTGTACTGTTTGTGGCCTTTTTTGAACTGACCGAAAAGGAGAAACAAATTCCTGTTAGCAAGAGGTAGCAACACTAGAGGCCATACAGTAACATCACTGTGAAATTACCTTGGGGTAGAGATGTACTGTAGGAAATAATTAGTGCCCTCTGAGTCCAGTGAAGCGTTTGTCTTCTCTTCTGTACTGTTCTGGTCCAACTGGAGAGAAAACTCAGCAATCACGCACCACCACATCTTTACAAATCCATGTTTGATGAAGCTGACACATGGTTATCCCTTGCTACATTGTGGTTTGAACATTGTTCCCTCACTCTCCTGGTTTTTCGAAAAATTAATTAACAAATGATCACTGTTTTGTGGTTGAATATGGCCTATAATTAGTAAAACATATTCACATAAACTCCCCTCCAAACGTTTGGGAACACCTGATGGGAGTGTATAAGCAAGAAGAATTTTCAATCATAAAAATTACTAAATGAACACAAATACAAATAAGACATTTAAAAGATTAAATCTAGTATAAAATCTGTGATGTTGTGTGCGCCTTTAAGAGGAGGTGCCTGCGAAGTAACATGCGCGACGTCAGCAAGCTACTGAAGAGTTGCTGAGTGTTTGGTATGGCATGGTTAGCAGTGTGGAGAATGCCAGTGACAAGTGGCAAGAGTTGTGGCTGACAGCAGGTCCTGTGTAAATGTTCACTGTACCATCGCAGTAGTATTCTGCTACACCAGCCACTGGGTGTAAGGAATATTACACTGATGAGGCAATAGCCACCAAGTATCACGTCAATGCTAACTTGTGAGTGTATTTAATGTCCTATTTATGTCTAAGATGTCTTATTTTCTATTATTATGGCAACTATATTGGGTAATACAAGTGTAAAATTGACTATGAGTGTTATTTCATGTCTAGATAGCTGTAATAATGCTAAAAAAATATATTTACAAGGTCTTAAACAGGGTTACAATGCTCCAACTACAAAAATATTCCAGTTAGGAATCCTATTTGGTGGAAATTCACTTATCGCAGTCGGGTCTGGAACCAATTACCGTAAATTCTAGGGGTGTAACGATTCATTCATCATCATCATCGATACATTGATTTATATTCCTACGATTCAACTACACCAGTCTGGGTTCTCAAGTTTCCATTCAGGACAACATAAATATCAATCTAACTTTCTTTAAAAGGTAATATATCGATTGAATCGATATTAGGAAATGAAGCATTGGATTTTTAATTTTTTTTTAGCACTTTTAATGATAAAGACGTTAAACGTCACAGTCTGCCTGTCAGTGACATCACTGTCTTCCGGGTATGTGGTGGTCATGGAAGTTGTAGTGGACCTGTGAAATGCAGTTGATTCACTTTTTCTTCTTTTGGTCATATCAGTTGATTCACTTCATTCAATATTCATATTTAACTCATCTGTCCTTATTTGAAACTCCTTTTAAGTGACATTTATGAGGACAATATGCAAAGTAAGGACGTTTTGCACGCCTATAGACAGTTTACAGACGTCATCATCCAGGGTGGCGTGTCCAGGTCAAACCATATTCTTATGTACGTGGAAGCAATAAATGGTGCGCACTTGCTTGTGCCGAGGAGGAAGGAGGAGAGAGGAAAGGCTGGGAAACTGTAATTTTTGTTGACCGTTTATTCCTTTTGTCACACATTTACACTCGCGTTTCTTATGTATTCTTCTTTGGCATTACCATGTTTCCTTACACTGCTTCACGCCATCTGCCATCACTTCACATGCAAAGTATGTTTGCTCTCCCCGTTTGGTCTCATCATAATCAAAACTTAACATAAACCCACCACCCAACGTTATCCTGTTCAATGTCTGTTAAGCGCATCATCACGACGAAGGACCCATCCTTTTCTCTAAGCAGTCAGAATCAGGGAAGTCCAACAATAAATTGTGTCTGTCTCATGCCAATGTAACCCAGGGTTTCAGGATGGTAGCTGATGTGGAAGCTCGGTGTAAATAAAAAAAAAAAAAGGGAGCTACTGGTATAGCTAGGCAAGTTTAATTATTTGCACAGTATGTCTCTATTAGCAACAGTCAAGGGACCTTCTCAACCCACACAACACACTCGCTGCCTTCAAAATAAGAGCGCTTTAGGCTATACCCTGTTAAATTATGTTAAAATAACGGTCAAATAGTGGGGCGAGCCCCCCCGGGGGGCAGGCGTAGTGAACTGTCAGGGGGATGTGAGAGACTACTGTATATTAGTGTAGACCTGCCAACATGTATGAATTTGTCATACTCAGCTTACTCATACTTGAATAAG
This sequence comes from Dunckerocampus dactyliophorus, assembly GCF_027744805.1. Taxonomy (NCBI): domain Eukaryota; kingdom Metazoa; phylum Chordata; class Actinopteri; order Syngnathiformes; family Syngnathidae; genus Dunckerocampus; species Dunckerocampus dactyliophorus. The sequence continues at coordinate 25,611,053 of NC_072820.1, read as the reverse complement.
CTTGTTGCATTTCGCTGGTTTCAGGTATGGCGAGGACCCAACCTGCGCCCTCTGCCCAAATTCAGCGACTCTCAAACACATCTTGACCAGTTGTAGTACCAGCCTCACACAAGGCCGCTACAACTGAAGGCACACTCAGGTCCTCAAGAATCTGGCAGCAGCCCTTGAGAGCAAGAGGAACACCATCAACTCCTTGCCCTTGAGAGCTGCCAATTCCATCTCTGTACCAACATTTCTTCAAGAGGGACAGAACAGTCTAACCACCCCACTACCAAACCAGAAACTGGACAGCCTAGCCATGGGCCGGGATTGGAAAATGCCAGTTGATATTGGCAAGCAACCAATCTTTCCCCCAGAGATTGCAACCACCACCCTCAGGCCAGACTTGGTGCTATGGTACCCTTCATTAAAGGTGGTCAACATCATAGAGATTCACGGTCCCATGGAAGGATTCCACCGAAGAGGCCTACAAACAAAAGAAACTGCGCTACACAAATCTGGCAACAGATGCACAACAACGAGGATGGAAGGCCAAGGTCTATCCAGCTGAAGTAGAATGCAGAGGCTTTGTGGCTTCCTCTACCATCAGGCTTATCAAAGACCTTGGCATTCACGGACAGGCTCTGCGACAGACAATAACGTCAATCTCTGAATCGGCCAAAAGAAGCAGTCAGTGGCTATGGATCAAGCGCAAGGACCCTTGCTGGGCTCAAAGCAGAGGGGGGCACACACCTGGGACGCCAGGTATTGCCGATGAGCTCTCTGGAGGTGTCATGTCATCAGTGGGCCTATCATCAAAACACCAATGAAGGAGGGTACCCACCTGACGACCCTAAAGAAGTTTTAAACCCACCCCCTTCCTCCCTGTCCTTACCCAAAGGTGGAGCGCAGGGGGGGAGGGAAGGCTGAGCGACAACCTAATGTGCGTGGGGCAGTTTTTTGGTCCCAGGCTGGGACCTTACTGCCAAGCTCATTGCCTTTTGTGACCCTACCTTTTAAAAGCATTGGAATCAAGAATCGTTAGGAACCAGGATTGAAACAAGGAATTGGAATCAGAATCGTTCAAATTCAAACGATGCCTAACCCTAGTTATAACGAACTTGAAATTATAATTCAATTCACCAGTATGAAAACAAATCCACAACAAATTGTCATAATTATCACAGCAAAACATGCAGCAATGCACAACACAGGAAAATAAATTTGCAAGATTTTACAATACTTTTAAGTGCATACATTCCGCACAATTTGAGCAGAAATTTTTAACTGACACATCGTTCTGGCCACATGCTGTGCTCTCCTGTTGAAGTTCAGAATTCCCGTGTTTGCGAATGCACCTCACTTGCCATTGACAGATAATGAGGAAGTGTTGTGTTGTGTGAGGGCGTGTCGAGCGACAGAGAAATGTGTGCAAGTTTACGGTGTTAGAGTTGAGCACTGCTGTTGGCGTGTTAAGTTTAGCAATAAAGTTGAAAAAAAGCGTCACACTGTGTTGCATTACATGCAAGAAGTTACTTGCATGATATCACCTTCAATCACTTGTTGCAGGTGGCCGAGTCTGCATTCATTTAACACCTAAATTAAGCGCCAAGTTTTTTGGTCCGGTTACTACCGCTTACGTCGGCCATAACAATACAGAGTTTCAGTACGCATCCCAAGTCGGCAGCTGCGAACCCACCTTTGCTCTGTCTTTGATATTCTGACCAAACACAAAAGAATTTGCTACATCTGACTCCTTCTTCTCGCTTTCTCCTTCATCTTTGTTACGGCTCATGCCGTCTTCCTCGTTTTCATGTTTCTAAAATTAAGGGGAGAAAAAAAAAAACAGCAGATGTTCATCTCGTCCAACCTGGACAGGCATCAAGCAAGTGTTGGAATAATTTCCAGGGCATGCACAGTGCGCAGTTACCAGTAACTTGGTCGGGGTGGCTGAGTGCTCTGTGTTGTTCAGGAAGAGGGACTGTGTGGCTACAGGGCTATCCGACGACTTCTTCACGCCGTTGGTTCCACAAGTAGAGTCTGAGCACACGTACAGAACAAAAAAATCAAGGTCAGGAAAATTGTTAATGACGTTGCAGACTGTTAGAGATGCAAGTCAAAAACAAAGGCGTACTGGACTCTATGTGTGATTTTGAGGGTGGCGCTTGAAGAACTGCAGGGCGGAGAACGCTGCGTTGCTGCTCTTTCGGCTTCTGACTTGGGATGCCTACAAGAGCACACACACTGGTTGGATTTCTCTGACTCAGGTTTCAGTTCCCGTGGTAGAAACACAAGCCTGATCAAGGTTTAACGATATGACCTGTGCCACTTGGCAGGAAGGTGCAACACAAACCTGAACTGGGCGCCTGTCCGTGTATGAGAGTCGGCGGCTTTAGGCGGAACCCGACAGGCTTCTCCTCTGTGATGTCCAGAGCAGTTGAAAGACAAAACATTTATGGGTTACATAACTTATGCTCCTTCCTGAAACGCTCTCCCCGTCGCCACAGCAACGCTTGTGGAGTCTTTTATGTGAGCCCTCTCGAGTCTAGCGAACATTACAGACTTTATTTTGATTCTAGTGGCCAACATAAGTCTTCCAAATGTGGTGGTGATCCAGACAGACGAGACACAAAGGAGACAAGATGACGGTCACACAAGCAGTCACTTTTGCAGACAGTGCAATCAAAGCATACAGGTACTACATTTTAGTCATCTCAATGCAGCATTTGTGCTAGCATCTCAGTGGCCTTTAAAACAAAAGAGTTGTCTAGAAAGCTCACCTGGCTCAGAGTCAGAGTTCCCAGTGGGAGACTGGCAGAAACTCGGGGGCATGAATACATTGTTCTTGGGAACTGCAAAAGAGTCAACAAGCCTTGCACTCAGCATACAGATCAACACCAGCAAACAAAGAAAAAAAGTGTTACCAGAATGTAAAGGTGGGAATGATGAAGTCCTCTCCCTTTTGACTGGAGGGAAATAGCTTGTCTCTTCTTTATCCGAATCTGAAAATGAACAAGCAAATATATTTTTCATTATTACAACAAGCCTGGGAAGTAGGGGTGTAACTGTATGCCATAATCACGGTCATTAAGGGCATGGTTGGGTTCATTCTGGGTACAGTAAGGCAACAAAACACAAAATAGCGATGTGCGGCTCGATACAGAAATACTGACACCCCTGATACCAGATGTTTCTGCTCTGAAATCAATTCTCAAATCAAAATATCAATAATTGGATAAGTCAGTCATTTGAGATAATGTATATCATCATTAAGATCTTGTGTAAATGACATGCAGTTGGTAGGAAGTACTTTTTCTTCTGCTTGAGTGAATGCGTATGCGCAGCGCACATTGCTCATGTCTGTTGAAACGGAGACATGTGTGAATTGTATGGAAGCCGCTATGTCAATGTAATTCCGAGTTTAAAAGAAATAATTCAGATGTTTTGTATGAAGCGGATTTGTTATGCGAACTGTGCATCAGTCCCAGGGTTTCCGCTACATGTAACTGATCGTGGCGCCCCGCCACTACAAAATAAAAGCCTGCCACAACTTGAAAATGTACTTGAAAACGATGTTAAAGGGATAGTTTGGATTTTTTTTACATGAAGTTGTGTGACATCCCCATCAGCAGTGGACTATATCAACAGTCACAAATTCCCCAAGACAAATTCCCCAAATACATTTTCAAACATTTAAAAAAAAAAAAAAAGAAAGAAATCATATACAACAGCTGACAAGGTTTCTTTTTACAAATGATGCAGATAAGTGTCATAGTTTGAATTGTATTATTTTTAGGAAATGGCTTGTGTTTGTACAAATATCAAGGCCCAAATATCAGTATATATAAATCAGATTTTGACTACATGTACCGTTACACCCCCACTGGTGAGCATGATCACATTCAGAATGTCACTTTTACCTTCTCTTTCCTCTGCACTTGAGCCCTCTGCAGATCGCTGAAAGAAGCACAATATTTAGTTTGACACAGTCCCAAGATGGGGATATCTTTAAACTAAACATCAAAACAACACACAGCTTAAAAATATATTGTGTATTGTCAGAATCAAATTTACAACACTGGATTCTCTCTCTCTCTCCGGGAGAAACAAAAATTGAAATATACGCTTGGGGAGTCTTCTCATTAAGACTTGTTTATAGTTCAGTCACTGGTGAGGAATGTAATAAATGCATTCTTCAAAGCGAGCTTATTTTAGAGCCAGCAAAAATCTCAAAAAATAGCTCTATCTTTGAAGCTGAAGAATAAGAGAGAAACCCACCTTCTGAGTTTTGTCTTTTTGGAAAACAAACACAGGGGGCGCTATGGCAGGCTTGTCTGTTGGTAGAAATAAAGGGGGGGAAGGTTAGTCATCCAAGCTTGAGCATACCTGAACAATTGTGTTACACAAGCCGCATCAGTAGGGGGAAGCATACCCTAACAACTTTGTCAGTAGGAGTTCACAAAAATTCTCAGTTTACCTCACATTAATGGTTATGGTTTAATTTATTTTAAACATGCATTAAGTTTGCATTGAATACTTCTTGTTACAATTCACACCGAAAAGGAGTAGGAAGAAGCAGAGCCTATTTAATCCTACCGCCTCTCCTTATCACATCAATTGCTAATCAATATGCTCACTGCCTGTATTCAAATTACACAAATTCACTGTATACTTACTGAACTGAATTTAATAATAATCAATTCATAAAATTATTACCATTATTAATACTATTATCACTACTGTACAAAAGTACTGTTCCTTTTTGATCCAAATCCACTTCCTGCTGTCTTTCGTGTTGCGAGTTTCGTTGAGCAAGCCATTGCAACGATGATATTAAAAGCCAAATGTTAGTGAATGTAATCCCTCTAACTGAATGGTTCTTTCTTTGTGGGTTGTATCCTTCATTTCCCTTGTTGTCATGGTGATATGTTCTTTAGTATTTAGCAGTATTTATAAATATCTTTGACAACAAGCAGTCTTGCTTATACTGGACCTCCATTTAGTTTTATGTAGATTTTGCAATTGGTGCTCCAAGTGCTTTGTATCTTTGTCTGCTTCCTCAAGTCTTGTGCTTTCTTGGCGATGTCAGCGTTGCGTTTTGTCAGATGTTCATTCATGCAGACGTTTGGGCCTCTCAGTGTCTCTCTGTTTCTGCAGTGCAGTTTTGAATTCCCTGTTGGCGAACTTAATGATGACAGGTGGTGTTGTTTCTGCCATATAGTGGGATGCAAGTGTCGGTGTTGACATCTACGTCATCCACCTTTGACTATAGGAAGTTGGCAATCTGTTGCTTTGATTTAGGAACATCCATTCCATCGGGTTCTGCTCTGTTTTGGACTGCCCTATCTTTTGGCCTTGGTGTAATACGGAGCCCTGTGAGGATCACATCGTTCATTTGTGCATTTTGATCCATCTCATCAATTATATTTAATTGCTCAGTGATTTCCCTTTGCTTCTTTCTCTTCCTCAAGAGTGGTGCGCAAGGCAGCATTATCCACCAATAGTGCCTTGATATCATCCTGTAGAACATTGATATCATTGTATAGTGCTGTATTTTCTTTCATAGGGTTTTAAACCTCCTTAAGAGTTGCACGCAAGGCAGCATTATATTCCAATAATGCCTTGATATCAACCTGTAGAACCCTAACATCCTTGCATAATGTACTATTTTCTTCCATAGGGTTTATAGCGTCCTTAAGAGCAGCCCGCAAGGTAGCACTGTCATCCTGCAGAACCCTAACATCCTTGCATAATGCTCTATTTTCTTCCATAGGGTTTTCAGCTTCCTTAACAGCAGTAAATATCTAGCCTCACCGCATGTATCAACACTTGTTATATAAGGTAGAGGTTTTTGCTGGGTTTTTACATTTTACACTGCTTGAGTTCTTTTTACACTTGTGGGACGAGGGATGCTAAAATGTGAGATGAGTGAAGCACTTTGATGACATATCTTACCACAAACCTTTCTTATAACAACTGTCATTTAAGAGTGAGCCTTTTATTGGTTTTATGCTTTAAAACAGTTTTCCACAGGACTGCAATCTATATGTGGCTGTGGGTGGCAAGGGGAAGAGTGCCAGATTATATCGGCCTACTTCTAAAATCTCTGATAGTGGCATTGCGATACAAGCAGTCGATTCCAGACACCACCCCAGCACGTCTATCCAGCAGCGGCCATGTTAAGCATGGAGTAGAAATGATGTCAACCGTGTGTATTTTTCCTTCGAAAAAGACGTTAAAGCTGAGTGCAACATTTTTCATGCACAAGTTTCCTGTGACAGCACAGAATCAGGGGAGTTTAATGCAACCAAACTCATTGCGCATTTGAAGCAGCATCAAATACTAATGATTAGTAATTCACATTCATAGTTTCAAAGTTTACAGGTCATCAAAAATAGTTATCATTCAGTAATTAAAAAAAATATGTCAATAAAAATAATTACAGATTACAATGGTATACTCCAGCTTGCTGCATAAACATTTTTGTGGTATGCCATGCTACAAATATAACAATGACAACAAAAATAGCTCATAACAGTCACATTTTTTGGCAGTACAATGCTATAGCTATTCATGTAAGAACTTAAGTGATTTTGGAAAACCATGGAAGTTGCTAGATATCAGCTCTTAAATTAAACTCTTATGAGCTATATTTGTTATTATATTTGTCCAAACAAATGTACCTTTTGTTGTACTAGGCATTAAAATGCATCAATAAACTAAAGAAACAAGGGTGGTCTCATAATTGTTTCCATTACTGTAAATGTAGATGAGCCTTATAACCATGAGATTCAAGAATACAACTTTCCAGTCTCTAAATGTAAACAAGGATCTCATCACATTCATTCCAGAACGACAATTTCTTTGTCGAGATGTGTCCAAACTATCATTTTAAACCATAAAGATGATGCCAAGTGGACCAAAAACACAGGTGGTACCCTCTAAACATCCACAGCATCCATCCACTTGGATGGCCACTTTTAAGATGAAGCTTCCATGCAGTGGAAAGCGTGTTATATTCAATGTGGATCAACACTTCATTAGGTCCGCCTTCACAATCTAATGAGATCCAACCCAAGGCTTGCGTCAAAAAGTCATGCTCATTACAGAGATATTAGTAATATAAAAACAACAATATCTTTCTTATGACAAGCATGTTAGGAATTCATTACATTGATTTGTCAGTAGGCGTGTCACAAGATTTTCCAAGATTAAACTGATTAGATTTCTCATTCAGAAAAAAACTGTCTTGCGCTAATAAATACATCAAATCACACAACAAATTAAAATTAATTTGATAACTTTTCCAGCTCCATATACTGCCATGTACATGTCTGTTTTCCTCGTCTCTCTCCTGTACACAGGCAGTGTTACAGGGCTCCAAACTTTGAACTAGTTGGTTGCATTTTGCGACTAAAATATGAGATATCACGAGTGAATTATTCATCTGTTTGCGCATGTGCAATCAGATAAAAGTACGTGTTCCGTATTGAGCTCACCAGGGACGTCCCTTATTACAGTTAGAATGAAAAATACTGTAATGTGTGCGCTGAGAGAGCACAGACCTCCGCCGAGCGCCGTAGATCCCCCCCATATTGTGATTCACACCAAAATAATCATTTTTTGGATCAATCTTTGATATTTTGTAGAACTTGTTGGAAACTAACGTGTCCTGTATTTTTATTTTACCAAGTCCTTGACCATTTCTTGTGGAGTTATAGAGACAAATGCCGAAAATTGTCTTATCTCGCAATGTAAAAGAATCCTTTAAAAAAATTCCTAGATCCAGACTGTACTCTGCATCACACCCAAAATTTCATCAGTCCTTCCATATCCCCTTTCCAATTATTCCTGAAAATGTCATACAAATTCATTCAGAACTTTTCAAGTTATTCTGAACACAAACAAACAGACAAAACAGATAAACACCGGCAAAAACAATCTCCGCGCTGCGCTTGTGCTTTGCGCTGCGCTTGGCGGACGTAACAATTAACTTCCCATGTACTAGTATTACTCTAAAACAGACATCAAATTATATTCCGTTTGTGTCAAATAATACATTTGTTTCACACCATGATTACCGATTTTATTTTATTATTATTATTGAATATTTTTGGTTGCAGACAAACTTGTGCCCAGTAGTTGACAGTAACGTGCAAATGAGCTATTTTGCCAACCCAACATCAACTCCAAAAAGGTGAAGAAAGAAGACAAACACCAAAGGAGGATGGAAAGGGGACAGTATTGGAGTTCTAATGTATATGATGCCACCATTGAGGCCTTCCAAAAGCTATAGACAGAAACTGGGTGGATAGAGAAGACAGTTGTCATTTATTGTTTGAGTATTTATTAGTAATACAGTGAAAATGAGAGGAAATATGAATATTTACTTTGTAAGTTGCTTTCAGTGTGCACCCCTAATTTTTCTGCTTGCACCTCTGAAATTGTAAGTTAGGGGCCACTGTGCTCCTAGTAAAAAAAAAAAGGAGGCCTGTGTTCACTCTGTGCATTGGTTCAGCACCGAGACGCTTCATAGAACGGTATTCCATAGAACAACAGCATGAGTGGAGTGAGCCCTCTTGTCAGTCATACAGTCTTTTTGTCTCATTGCCGCTGGCATACAGACAGCACAAGAGTGTAGCCTTGTGAGGAGCAGTGAAGGTAAGATAGCAGAAATTAGGGGGGAAAATTCCCCCCAGGGAATATTCCTTAGCTTCAAACGGAATTAGCAAGTAATGAGCATCAACACAAGTAAGCCAATATGACAAATTTGTTCAAAAGTGACAGCGCAAAAATATTGTGCATTCACAAAGTGTAGTTTGCCACATCACAAAAGAAACTCTGCTCTTTAATACAGTCAAAAGCCAGCATTTCAAGAACTGCTCCAAATGTTTTATAGACAGTACGAATTGCCCATGAGAAAATACATGTCACCAACCGTTCATTCCACAACTTATACAGAGTGAAGACATATTGAGGCAAATATTTAATTATTATTAGACCTGTCACAATAATTGATAAATCCAACAATTAAAAAAAAAACTAAGTCGATAATTTTGCCGGCCTCGATCAATTGACGTGCATGCGTGTTTGTTTTCCTCTCTCTCCACCGCACAGGTTGGATGACAAGAGGGTTCACTCTGCACCTTGTTGAAGTTAGTTGCACGTTGGCCATTAGTAGCCCTGTCACTTTAACAAATTTTGCTGGTCAATAATTGTGCTACAAATTATCATCGATAATCGATTAGACATTTCTCGAGACCATTTTTTCATTATAATTATTATAGGGCCGCATGGTGGCCTAGTGGTTAGCATTTTGGCCACAGTCAGGAGATCGGGAAGATCTGGGTTCGAATCTCCGTCGGATATCTGTGTGTGGAGTTTGCATGTTTTTCTCCGGGAACTCCAATTTCCTCCCACATTCCAAAAAAAATGCATGTTAGGTTAATTGGCGACTCTAGATTGTCCATAGGTATGAATGTGAGTGTGAATGGTTGTTTGTCTATATGTGCCCTGCAATTGGCTGGCGACCAGTCCAGGGTGTACATCGCCCTAAGTCAGCTGGGATAGGCTCCAGCATACCCCCGCGACCATAATAAGGAGAAGCGGCATAGAAAATGAATGGATGACTTGTCATTCATTCATTCATTCAGAATGCTATTTATAGACTATAGCTCTGCTTTTAATACAGTCAGCCCCCACAAACTCACAAATAAGCTCCTCACACTTGGCCTGTCACCCTCCCTCTGTAACTGGGTGTTTAACTTTCTCACAGGCAGGCCCCAGTCAGTCAGAGTCCACAATCGCACATGCAGCTCAAGAATTGTGAGCACTGGGACCCCACAGGGGTGTGTGCTGAGTCCGCTCCTCTACACGCTCTTCACCTACGATTGCGTGGCCTCCCAGAACAACACCAGCATCATTAAATTTGCGGATGACACTACAGTCATCGGCCTGATCACTGGTGGTGTTGAAACATCATACAGAAGAGAGGTGGCGGACCTCATAGCTTGGTGTCGTGATAACAATCTCCTTCTCAATACAGATAACACTAAAGAGATGATCATTGACCCAAGAACAAGGGAAAAGGAGCCGCATAAACCCCTGTTTATTGATGAGACTGAGGTGGAGAGGGTGAAAACCTTCAAGTTCCTTGGCACACACATCAGCAAGGACCTCACCTGGTCTCACAACACCCAACAAATTATGAAGAAGTCCCAAAGGAGGCTGTACTTCCTGAGAAGACTGAGGAAATTTGGCATGTCCACCACAATCCTGAGTTGCTTCTACAGATGCACTATGGAAAGTGTCCTTACAACCTCCATCACTGTTTGGTACGGTAACTGTACAACACGTGATAGGAAGGCACTCCAGCGGGTGATCAAGACCTCACAGAACATTGTTGGGGCAGCCCTCCCCTCACTGCAAGACATTTATAAATCTAGAGTCCTACGCAGAACACAGAACCTCATCAAGGACAGCACACATCCACAACACTCATTATTCACACTCCTACCGTCAGGCAGACGCTACAGGAGTTTGAAGTCCAGGACCACAAGACTGGCAAACAGCTTTTACCCACAGGCCATCAGGCTTCTCAACAAATCACTCACATATGCCGCACGCAACACACGCACACACTCATAGCACTTTTATTTATTTATTTATTTGTATTATTTATTTGTATTAATGTCTCTTCTGTTGTTGTTGCTTAATTTATTGGTATATATGTTTATGTTTCTTATGTTCTTATTCTTTCTTGTGTTTTCTTTCTTTTCTTGGGAGAATGAACAGAATAAGATTTTCATTGCATAGTATAACTGCTGTTTTACTATGCATATGACAATAAAACTCTCTTGAATCTTGAATTAGAGGTGTAATTCACATTTGAACCACTAGATGGTACTCAAGTATACTGTACCTGTGTGAGGCACATTAGCTGCCTGTTTAGACAATGAATCTGTTAAGAAAAAAAAAACACTCCAATAAAAACTATACGCTCAACAACACACACACGCAATTATGTAGTGTATCGTTAAACTAATGTACAATGTAGAGGGTCATATTTCAGCTGGACCACATATCTCTAGTGGCGGAGTAAAATGCAATGTTACTGATTGTCCTTCAACACGTGTTCTTTCACTGTGTTATACAGTTCAGGAATTGCTGCTTGAGACATTTGCATGTACGTTCTCCCAGGCAATTTGTACTGTCTGTCAAACATTTCTAACATTTCCCAAAATGTTGGCTTTTCAACCGTATTGAAAGGTTGCATTTCTTTTGCAATTGTGCAGCTCTGTTTATTCAAGCACATTTTTACGTGCCATGAGAGCGACGTCCCACATCAGTGTGATTCCCTGTCTACCCAATATTATCGAGGCAGCAGAGCCGGGGCTCAGATGAAAGTAAAGTGGCTAGCAAGGAAGTGGAGATTCAAGCCTTCAGTACCTTCTATTATCATGGGGAAACGTGAATTATATACCGAGCAAAGCCGACGAGTTGGCATGAAGTCAAGACCTTCAGGGAGTGCACCTTATTTTGCTTCACTGAATGGCTAACAGCTAGCAACCCAGATGCTAACGTGGAGCTAGCAGACTTCAGGGCAGTCGGAGCAAACAGGAACACAAGAGCCTGTGAAAAATGCAGAGTAGGTGGCCTTGCACTGTATGTGAACAAACTGTGCTGTCATCCTGACCATGGGAACATTAAAATGTCCATCTCTACTGCATTTTTTAAAAATCGGTTTTCATTATAGAGAACAAAAACTCAATACCGATATCTACTGATAACATTTTTATGCCAATATCGGGCCAATGATGTCTGTGGGTCAATATTATTGGACAAGCCTAATTCTAAATCAATCCCGAAACTGATATATAACCATGTCAAATGACGAGTCCTACCCTACAAGTATTGTGCACACCCTTTTTCTTCCAATTTTATCTTTTATTGGATTTTAAATGAATTTTTAACATAAAAATCTGAGATTTTGTTTAATAGCTTGCAGATCATGTGACCTAGGCACTTGGGATGGGAGAAATAATCAATTCTTAGATGCATCGCAATGTGATTAATCGATTCATAAATGTCAATAATCGATACTGACGGAACAAAAAGACGGAAAGCGGAAGTGCCGCCCAGACAGTTTATGTTGGTGCACCTAAGTGTAATGGCCGCCACACACAGGAGGCGACTGCGATTGGCAAAACTCATCACCAACGTACAGCAAACTATGCACACGGGAGGAGATGAGTGGCTGTGACCAGCTACACGGGTGAGCGGCGTGATCACATCCAGCACGAATTGTATGGGTCTCCCACGATTTTGACAGGCTGTCTTGCTAGTACCGGATCTTGCTAGTATTGAAGATAAACTTGAATAAATGTCCATTTAAATGGCCCCAACGAGTTACCATGTCGCTGTTTTTTTTTTTCTTTACATCTATACATTCTGTTTTAGAAATGTCAATAGCTCCAGCAAATCTGACACGGCAAGTTTTGCGTACTGATTAGCATCCTGTCAGCTCATTAGTCGATCAATGAAACTCCCGCTGATTGGTCCTTATCTGGGCAACAGCAATGAAAAGTTTAACGTTTTTCAAAAATAAAAAATAAAAGAACTACCTAGGGAGGTGCATCAGAACCTTCGTCCCGACAGTCAACGCTTACTGAGGCGTTTGATGGGCAAAGTAAATATAAACAACAGCACAAAATGGTGCACACTTACAGACAGTGCCGTTCACTACATGTTAGGCTTTCTTGTGAAGGAATAACACTCAATGTTATTTACTATTTATTAAAGTGCAATTTTCTTTACAGAGACTTGATATCCATTTTATTTACTGTTGCTATTGTTGTGTGTGCTTTTCATTGGAGTGTTTTTTTCTTAATACCGACCAGGACTATTTTATATTTTTGGTTATGATTTTTATTTTAGTGCAGTTTTTGCTAGTGGTCGACATGGTGGGCTGATATTTGGACGTATATCGGTATCAGCCTTTATTTACAGTAAATCCGAAGGGCCGATATCAATTTTAAACTGGGTTATTTAAGCTCAGATGCAGCCACGCCTCTCTTTCTTTCTCCTGCCAGCTGTGACTTCTGTCCCCTGCATTGCTCCACCCACGGCGCCATTTGATTGGTTAAGCAAGCCACATCACGTGGTATTGGCAGTGCCAATCTGAAACGGACGCTGTCCTCACACGCACAAACACACATGGCTGAGAGGGACGTTTTTTCGTGTGCAGAACGACCTGAGAGCAAACACACGTCAAGTTAAACACCGGAAAATCTCTCGAAATTGTAATAAACATCCCAGTGCGCTACATCTCACAACTACTACTAAAGTTACAGTGAGCAGCAGAATAACATAAGAGTGAAGTAAACATTAGCGGCAGCTCTGCTAGCTTGTAGTACCTCCTTACATGTCTGTGAATTACTTGAAAGAAGGCAAACAGTCCGTGATAGTAAAAGCGTGTGTATCGTTGAGAGAGCGCGTTAAAAACTCAATTCACTTGTTTTATTGGAGGGAAGCACGCCATGGGGGAGGCTGGTTAGCGGACCATAACATTACTTCGCCGGTCTGGCTCTAAAGGCTCAGCAGACTATGTATTGGCAATGGGGAAAATGTTTGTAATGTGGAGAATAGTGTGTGTTTGCGTGAAATTCACATTAAAAACTCTACAGCTCACCTATTACAATAACATAACGCTAAGAGTGGCGTAAACACAAGCGGCAGCTTTGCTAGCTCGTAGTACCTCCCGATATGTCCGTGAATCACTTGAAACAATGCTGTTGGTAATCATGTGGAAACTGTCCATGATTGTACAAACGTGTGCATGATTGGGAGTAAGAAATTAAATTCAGTCTTATTCTGTTGCAGGTAAGTACGCTAAGATGAAGGCTGAAAAAACTTCAGGGAGCTATTATGAAATGGAATATCTGAAATAGGTTGTTTATCAGCTGATCAAAAGTTTAAGACCATAGTCCATAAAAGCCCAAATCTGTTCAAAATGTTCATTTTCTGTCAGGCATTCACACTGTCATGCCCTCCTAAAGCTAAGAAGCTTTCTCTTTTTGAACGTGGTCGGATTGCTGAGCTGCATAAGCAAGGCCTCTCGCAGCGTGCCATTGCTGCTGAGGTTGGGTGCGGTAAATCAGTCATTCAAAATTTTTTGAAAGATCCTGAGCATTATGGAACAAAAAAGTCAAGTGGTAGACCCCCCCAAAAAAATCACACCTGCGCTGAGTCGGAGGATCCGATTGGCTGTCCATCAAGACACAGGGTGGTCTTCGGCCCACATTAAGACCCTTACTGGTGCCGACTGCAGCGCAATAACCATCAGACGGCATCTGCGGGAATAGGGTTTAAAAAACAAAAAACGAATACAAAGACCTCGTCTCCTTCAATGCCACAAAACTGCCCGTTTAGACTTTGCCAGGGAGCATCAAACATGGGACACTGAAATGTGGAAAAAGGTTTTATTCTGTGATGAGAAAAAATGTAACCTTGACGGTCCAGATGGCTTCCAACATTACTGGTATGACAAGGAGATCCCACCTGAGATGTTTTCTACCCGGCACAGTGGAGGGGGGTCCATCATGATCTGGGGTGCTTTTTCATTCAGCGGAACACTAAAGCTTCAGGTGGTGCAGAGTCGTCAAAAAGCAGCTGCTTACGTGCAGATGTCGCAGGGGGCAGAGGGCCCTTGTCTGTGTGGTAACAGCTGGGTTTTTCAACAGGACAACGCTGCAGTTCACAATGCTCGCTTGACCAAGGACTTCTTCGGGGAGAATAACATCATTCTTTTGGACCATCCTGCATGTTCCCCTCATTTAAATCCCATAGAGAACATTTGGGGATGCATGGCAAGGGAAGTTTATAAAAATGACCATCAGTTCCAGACAGTTGATGCCCTTGGTGAAGCCATCTTCACCACTTGGAGCAATGTTCCCACTAGCCTCCTGGAAACACTCGCATCAAGCATGGCCAAAGCAATTTTTGAAGTGATCAACAAGAACGGTGGAGCTACTCATTACTACTGAGAACACTTTTTGTTCTGGTTTGGAGAGTTTTTTGGGTTTTTTTTGTGCGATGGTCTTAAACTTTTGATCAGCTGATCAACAGCTATTTCAGTTTAATTGTTGTTTTCAATGACTTACTTTTTCAAAATGTTTTTTGTCTCACTCCCCCTTCTTGCTTTTGCATATTGTAGCTCTACTTAAAACCTCATTAAGATCCAAATGTGCAAAATGATGCACCATTACGGTGCATCATTGAAGGTTGTCGCCTGGTGGGATATATCACGATCCTCTACAACCATGCACTTCTTGGTATTTGCACAGGGAGCAGAGATTTACGAGTCACTCAAAACTCAGGAGTTATTTACTGAATTGAGAACTAACGAGGAATCATCTCCGTTAACTCGTTCACCAACTCGCCCCTGCTACTGTGACCTAAATTACAAAAGGAAACCAGCTAGCATGTTACAAATTGTGGTACTGTTACTCTTACTGCATTTGTGTACAAGTATTTATCCCATGGAAAAAGCAACAGACCAGGCCCTCGCCTCAAATGAACTCTCCTTTACCCTTCCTACCTGAGATGCAACATACAGACTCGACAAAACAAACAACTCACTCACTCAGCCCACAAGTTACACTGACTCGTGGGTGCATGACAAAGACAGGAGCTTCACTGAGTCTCAGGTTGAGGAAGACTAGAGTTTCACCGACGTTGGTGTTGACAAACACTCAAGTTTCACTGATTCACAGCTGCTTCACAAAGACGCGAGTTTTACCGATTCATGGGTGTTCAACAAAGACATTTCACCGACCCTCGGATGCTTGACGAAGACTTGCAACTTGGTGCATATGTACTCTGGAACGAGTAACTCGATTCACTAGGAGGGAACTTGTTGTGCATTTGTGCAAGTTTCTACACGTGCTCTGCACCGAGTGAGGGAGAGAGTACCTGATTAATCTCAGTGAGTGACTCATAAGAACTCCAGTTAGTAAAGGACTCGGGTGTCCTATCATGTGTACGGGTAAGTACAACAGTCATGTGATGCTGCACACATCTGACAGCCATCAAATCCTTTAAGCGAGTAAAGTAGGTCACTGTGATAGGGTTGATCTTTCACCAATGGAAGAAATAGGCATTTACAGATTATGCACTCTGCATGAAGTGTTATCATATAAGCAAACAGCATGTGTTTCTGTACTTGGGGAGGGACTATTACACTGAGCAGGTGAAGCACGGCTTTGGCGGTCCAATAAATAAGATATCGGAGATTAAGTAACACTACAGTAAACATGGCGTTATGTGGCCATTTGTGTGTATGTGTCAGCACGGAGCAAGCATTCGAGAGATGCTCTGCCCGGCTTAACGTTAGCTTACTAACGGACGCCATCCAGCAATTACACGTAGCCGCCGCCGGTTGCTCCGTGCAGTGTGTGTGATTCTTAACGACGTAGTTAACTAGCTAACGCCGTCGCGGTCATCTCGACTCTTGACAACACACATTAACGTAATAACACGCGCCCTAAAACGAGATTAAAGTCAAGAAGACACTCCACTGATAAGACATGTTAGGCTATCTTTTTACCCGCCTAAATACACGTCCAGTCAGCCTGAAGCCGGCCGCTGACAACATGGAAAAACATCCAGTTAGTAAAGTTGTTATTCGCAAGCTGACCAGTTAAACCTGTCAAAGAGCAGTTAGATGAATTCATATAGGAATGAACTTCATAATATTTATGTTGTAATTGTTTTGTCTACAGGTACAATAACAACCAAATCACAGTTATAAATGGCCGGGTGTTAGCACTGTGCAATGCTAGTTAGCATTGCTTGCTTTCGAGGGCGTTCCGAAGCTTCCCAGCTATTAGCCGCATCCCCAATAGTCCCCCCCATTACTAGCAAAGCTAGCCTGTTTGCTAACAGTGTAGCCTAGGAAACGCCGGGAAGCACTCATGATACTCGAATAGGCGCCGAACAAGCTGCTGAGTCCTCTCATTTTAATATTTTGCCAAAGTGTACAGGTCGCGAAAGACGACGTTTATTGTCGCCGATATGTGTTTCGTTCGTCCGCCCACCCCCCACCACCGCACTCAACACTACTAGCAACTCACCTTCGTTTGCCAAGTCCGCCATTTTACTTTACACACACCCACAAGCCACCGCGCAGATAAGACAGGCTCAGGCCTGGAGAGAGAGAGAGCGCTCGGCCGTGGTCGACGAGCTCGTGCGTCCGCCTGCATCTGCACTCGTCTGCTTTCGTCTGGCTGCGTGTGTCGCTCGTCTGCCTTCGTCTGCTTTTCGTCTGATCAAAAACAATGCCACTCACATTTTCGAAATAATATAACAAAAATACAATTGTCATTTATTTATACTTTACTCCTAAAAACCTTTCACAATGGGCAATGGCCTTGTCTGCCAAGTAATCGAAATCAGAAGAATCGATCCATCAGCCTTGTTTGTGCAAACATGAACATTCTAATGATTATTATTATTAAAATATATATTATTACCACTTTTTCAATAACATAATAAATGACGTCCTAATGATGTCATGCCATGCCCAAAGCGGAATACATTGCTCTGATGTAATTGCAATGTTGGTAGCAGCCACTAGGTGCGCGCTACTTGCATTGTCCCGATTAGGGGTGGGAACTGTACATGCTTCGATGCCAAGTAAATGCAGGGCCGGTATTGTCAAAATCGATACTGCCTGCAAATTTTGAGCGTTTTGCTATTGTGTATGTATGTAATGTATGTATGCTTTGTATCTAAATATATAGCTATATACAATATGATCAAATTTATGAACAATTTAACAATATACTGTATAAATGGAACAATATAAGACAGTGTAACAAAATTTGAGACAAAATAACAAAAGCATTCTCATTCAAATCCTTTTTGCTTTTTGCGCCCTAAAGCACCCCTTTATTTGCAAGAGTAAGCGAAGAGAACTGAAAAATATCGCAATATCCAGTACTGATAATGCCCTTGGTATCGATGCTATTGACATTTGAATCATTCCGCTCACCCCAGTTCCTGTCATGGATCCAACTGGCGGCCAGTGGGCCGAATCCCACACTTCATTCCCATTCATTAGCAGAAACTAATGTCTTTGCAGTAGGTCCTGATAAACAGCAGCATGCTCCCGTCACATAGAGGATCTTTGACTCATCTTTCTGCAGTGGTTCCTGAAAAACCTCCTTTAATAAAGGGGATTTAATGAGAATTAAAAGAAGCATTATTCAGTTCTTTCACAAGTTTCCCCCCCAAAAAAACATTTCCAAGTGAACTTTCAGGCCCTTTTTTTGCCCCCTTCGATGTTTTGGTTGTTATGGCGATATTGCTGTCTTTTGCGTCTTCATTTTTGATGACAACATGACTTTAATGACTTTACTTTTTTGAGTCGAGACGTCCACTTTTTTGAGCTGGAAGAAGTGGAACACAAAATCAATCACACGGAGATGCTGGGAGCAGACATCATTGTTCTGAGGTCAAATGTCACAAGGAGGAAAGGAATACCAGCAGAGATTTTGCTCTTTGTCTACAAATATGTCATTTATTATTTACTGCTATTGTTGTGCATAGGGACACATTTCTGAGGCTGCAGTGAATAATGTGTTCCTCACAGCTGATTGGTTTCCAGAAGAAAACCAGGAAGTGAAAGTAGTTAGAGGAACCTCTGGCTGAGGTAAGACATGCATGATTTTTAGAAAAAATAAATACATACTAGCAAAAATAATAACTGTATAAAATATCAGTCAAGAACATATATATTTTCAAAATATATTTTTAAAAAATGTAATAATTTCATAAAAAGACTAAAAAATGCTAAGTGCATTTAAAGAAAAAGCTTTGTGTTATTAGTCATTCATATCAACATTTTAGCCTTTTCTCTTTACATCGTGCCTCTACATCAGAGGTCACCAACGTGGTGCCTGCGGGCACTAGGTAGCCCCCCACGACCACATGAGGTGCCCACAAGCCTGCTTTTCATTCAGGTTTTCAGTTAATAATGAAAGAACAGTAGAAAGAAATGCATTTTGAAATACAAAATGTGAGTTGTGGACACCAGCATTTTGTTAATGTTCTGGTAAAACAAGCATATTCGCTTTGTTTGGGTTTAAAATAAACTCTGAAAATAAATGTTACAAAAATGAGTAGCTCTTGGCCATTTTCATTTTGTAAAAGTAGCTCTCACAAGGAAAAACGTTGGTGACTCCTGTTATACATTGTGCTCTGTTTATTCCATTTTTGTTGTTTTTTTTCTATTGGTGTTGTTGTTAAATTTGTTTTCTACAATGTGCTGAGGGCAACTGAAACAAACTGTGGGCGGCACTTTGGACACCCCTGGTATAAGTGAGAAGTCAATTGAATTCTCAATTCGACCACTAGAGGGCATCTGAAGCTGTGGGGGTTGTCTCGTCGTTTTATTAGGCACATCTGAACAATATCATACACCCAATTCAAGAATGATATAAAACTTCTGCTTTCACAAAGACCTTAAAGCTCACTTTTGATTGCATCTAACACAATAATAAACACTGCTATGTTAAAAGTGCCAAACAAAAATGTGCTTTACTGTATTTTTGCTTATTTTTTTTAATCTAACCCATTTTTAGGTGTTACTTGGGAGAATTTACTGATGTGTCACACTGTTCTGCAGCACAAGCAGAACCGTAAACCATCTTCTGGTCTTGACAGATCAGTTTTGGTAAAACAGTACACACACATGCACACACAAACACACATCCAAATCCCATTTCACAACATTTTAGATTGCGCAAGGCCAGCCCAGAAGGCTTCCAGAAAGACTGATGCTTGACATTTCCCCTCAGACGTGACTACAACAAGCCACCGCTTGTGTTTTATGTGCTGGTCTTATGTCAGCTTGGGCTTGTGCTCGCCACCTTAACACTTTTTCTTTTGTTTTCCATTCCACCATCAGCTGTGCCCATTACCCCTGAGTCACTCTATTTGCTTTGGTGCGCAGCCAGGAAATCAGTGTGTACATAAACTGTGATTAAACATGTACATGAGTTTGCTGAGCCTGATGACTAGTTTGTGTTTTTACTGTATAAGCATTTAGTCGAAAACTTTACGAAAATTTCAAAGCTCTTTCAGAAACTGGATGGTGAGTCAGCGCACCTGCACTCGCAACTTTGTACACAAACGTTTCTTTGTACACAAACGGCGAAGTTTCCTAGATTTACGTTGTTTTTTGTAAGGGACTCAGGTATAAATTATTAATACTGCTGACATACTTAAGAATAAATTATCAATGCAATATCAAATCGGGATGAACAGAGGGCGGTATAGCTTGCCATGATTATTTACTTTAAATAGTGCAATCCAAACCTGCACTTTGCACCCAAAGGTGAGGGACATTATACAAATTCTGCAAATGAAAGTGTTGAAATGTTCTCACCTGTACGAGCCGATGGCAGCAGGGGCTTTTTTGTGCTGATAATCCTCCTGATCAGAGCATCCATTTGAAAGAACGGTACAGCAACTAGCAAGAACACACAAATGACAGAAGTTTTGCAGCACACATACAGTATGTGTTTTGACCTTGACATGCCGCACCGGATGATGACATCATTCAACGTCACTACTACAGTACCGTAAAGTACCATCGAGAGGTGTATAAAATGTCCTTACTTTGCATATTGTCCCCATAAATGTCACTTGAAAGGAATTTCAAATAAGGACAGATGAGTTAAATATGGATACTGTATGAAGTGAATCAACTGACCAAAAGAAGAAGAAGCGAATCAACTGTATTTCACAGGTCCACTACAACTCCCATGACCGCCACATACCTGGAAGACGATGATGTCACAGACAAGCAGACTGAATCGAGTAATGTTTAACGTCTTTGTCATTAAAAGTGCTAAAAAAAACCACACATCGATATAAAGCCTGCTATGCTTAAATCCAATGCTTTATTTCCTTGTTTTTCCTAGAAACGGACGCGACTGAATACATATTTCCCATAAGAAATCATGCAAATCCAATTAATCCATTCCAGAAAGCCAAAAATGTTAACACAAGACTTGTTTTTGTGAGTTCACAATTATAGTTTTACAGGCAGAAAACAATTCCAAATGCATATGAACACATATAAATGATGAATGAAAGGGATAAATGACCATTTTAGGTTACTTTTACCTTCACTGAAGACGGGATTGTTGACAGACACGATGTGGCAGCGAGACACCACATGGACGCCACCCTCCTGTTTTGCCATGAGTTATTTATTGAATTTAATAGTGTTTCTCACCTCAATAAACCAAAATGGAGCCACAGAAAGTTTAAAGTGCCAACATTTTGATCAAGAAGGTGAAAAACACTACTGAATTGAATTGAATTGAAGAAATAACTCATGACAGAACAGGAAGATGGTGTCTGTGTTATGTCTCGATGCCATCTTGTGTCTTTTGGAACACTCACATCAAGAACCATGTCTTCAGTGAAGGTAAAAGTAACCTTAAATGTTCATTTATCCCTTTCATTCATCATTTATATGCATTTAGAATTGTTTTATGCGCGCCTGTGAAACTATAAATACATGTTTTGTGTTAACATTTATGAGTGTCAACCTCTGACGACAACATAGGCCATGCAGCTGGCTTCTGGTACAGGTTGGCATTTTGTAACTTAGCAAGGTGGCATCTTTATTCGAAGTTAAGGACAATTTGTGGTAAAAATACATGAAAAACACAGTTGGACTCACGCAGTATATAAATAACACGACAAGACGTGTGCCGTATTGTACGCAAATCAGAAAATGTACGTAAACCAAAACAAAATTTTGTATACATTTTCAATGTGAACTGAAAAAAACGCTAACCGAGGTGCCACTGTAATGCACTTTGCTACGAGTTGTTTCTTGAATTCAATAGTGTTTCTCACATTCTTTATCAAAACGCTGGACCTAGCAGCTTTCTTTGGCTCCATAGTGGCTTATTTTGCAGCCGTGATCAACAAGAAAAGCACAGACTTGTGGCCTAACTGTTGTTAGTTAGCAAAAAACTACAGAGTCAACTACTGATGACATCGTAGACGGGCGAACAACAAACCGACATTTTTACTTACATTTTCGACATAAACTGAAATGTTAATTATTAATTATACATAGCAAGAGATTGTAACAGCGGGTGTAATTCTGTCTGACTAACCTTCTTACGTTTCGAATGTAAAAGCAAAGCATGGACCAGGGCAAAAGGACTAGCTTGTTGTGCGCAAAATTGTACGATAACCGAGAGAGTGCACAAAAACAGAGGCAAACTTTTAGACAAAAACAAAATCATACAAAAACTGAGGCATTGGAAAACAAAGGTTTAACTGTGTATTGTTCCTTTTTGCTGACTTTCAACAGTTAATTATCCTCTTTGCACACTTTGTACCGAAGCCCATTTCTTCTCATTGCAACTCTGACTTCTGGTAGATGCGTTCTTGGAGGTGCCTCCTCGCCAAAATCAACAGAGTAATAAAACAACATACCGTACTGTATGCTGTCGGGAATGACGGATGATGATGATTTGGCCACGGCCCAAGTCCCCGTTGGCGAGGAACCATCAAATCCTGACAAAGCTCCAATGCCGTTAATCAGTCGGTATTTTTGATACCGCAATCAATCACAGGACTAGTGATAATCATCATGGTCTATTATTGTTGGAGCGTCAGGTGTTTGGGACAAGGATGTTCATCCCGACTTCCTTTCATGTTGTGAGATGATACTGTAACAGGAACACAGAGTAAGGCCAAGACTGTGAACTAGAAATTGTGATTTCCTACAAAATTGTGTGCAAATGCGAGAAAAATTATGGATATATCGTGAAAGTAGGCCCCTAGTGGCTTTGAGCAGCATAGCCAAGAAGCAACGCTACGATAGCGCCGTGTTCCGCAATTTTTGTTTGTGATATACATAATTTTATGAGGATAATATCATAATATTATGAGGAAAAAATATAATTTTAGTAGCATAAGGTTAAAATATGAACAAATTTTTTTTTTAAAGTCATAATATGAAAAGCAAACAAAACAACAAATACAGTTGTACTTTTTGGAAAATGTTATAAAAAATAAAGTGGTAATGTTAATGGTAATGGTTTCATTTGTTTTGAACATGCATACAAGTCACAATGGAATACATCACATCGTACAATTCACAGTTCCACATGTCCAAAAAGGAGTAGGAAGAAGCCACGCTTATTTAATCCTACCCCCCATCCATTTCATTTCAATTACTATACACTTGTTCACTTCCTGTATTTCAGTTAAAATGAATGAAGTCTTAATTACTAATAATTACTAATTCATTCAATTTACAAAAAGAAACTTAAAATACTTTGAAAACGAAAACAAATACAACAGCAGAAATGGATGAAACAGCTGTACTTAAAAAAAAAAGTCAAAATATTATGAGGAAAAAGTCGTATTCTAATTTTACAAGAATAAACTTTTAATGTTATGAGGACAAATACTGTCATTTTAGTAGCATGAAGTTGAAATATTAAATAAAAAGTGTTTTTTTAAAAGAAAGAATAAAGTCATACTACTACGAAAAGAAAAGTTACAAAGATTATTTAAGAAGAACGTTGAAATGTTTGGAAAATTAAAAAAAATACAAATAAAAAACGAGGACTAAAAGAGGACAGACCAAAGTTCATACTAATTATTTTTCGCTTTATCACGAAGCTGCGATGCAGTTTTTTTCTTGAAATACAGTATATACTGTATAACTTCTTAGCATATCCGCATGTGTTGTTTTACAAAATATCAAAGTGGCCTTTGCATCCTTTCATTTTTCATTATGTGGCCCTGGGTGGAAAAAGTTTGGACACCCCTGGTTTAATATGAAAGTTATTGTTATAGCATTATTGATTTATTCACGTTTACTTCGGTGTTGTTGCGAGATAGTTGTATCCAGCATGTTTCAGGTGCTAATCTAAAAGCACTGATGTCAGACACGGGTGGCTTGCAAATGTTAATAGATGGTCGGAACCATCGGCTACAGACACTCAAATGTCAGTCGTGTGTCTCACTAGAGCGGAACAAGAGAATAGCGATGGTGAGAGCACCATGTAGCGCTTCATTGGGCATAAGTGGCGCGTCTGAGTTGTGGTTGGAGCATAAACACACAGCAGTGCTATCACATGTCCACTCAAGGCACTCAAGCATCGTCAAACAGCAGCATCCAGTGTCAGCTTTTCATGCAAATGCACTTTAAATGCAAACACGCATCACATCCCAGGACAAGGGGAGGGGGTTACGTGCATATCCTCCTGACGACCAGTAGTTCAAATTTGTCTTCTGTAGAGGACATTTGTAAACCTAAATATGTCCCACCCAGTGCATCCAATCGCATTAACTCTTTCGTGCTCTATAGAGGACATTCAGAGCTTTCCAATGATACCAAATTAGTAGGGGTGGGGCTTTGTTACCTTGACTTCACTGTAGAAGAAAATGGCTTCCCTCAGTGCAAGCACTTTTTATGGGAAGAGGAACAGTAAGTGTTTCTTTCATACTTTTTATCAAACACATTTTCTCTTGAAATGCTGTTGGCATTTTATTTATAAGACTCTTCTGAACACGTTAAAGTGTTATTTGAGTTATTTTAAGTGTGTTTGAGCCTAGTATTCAAGTGTTTAAAAAATGTCCTCTGTAGTGGACATTTGAAGTTATTTCGTCCATTTTGCTCTTTTTTTCCCAAATGACAAGAAAGGGAGTCATTCTCAGAAGCAGAGGGAATTTTACTGCGGATTGTTGATGGAAACTCAGACGTTGAGTTACTGTATCTGATGAAGATGATCAAGATCCACTGTTTGAGGCAGAAATAGAGAAAGATAATTCAGGGAGCTCTGAGGAGGAAATTCAGGCAGGGCTAGCAGATGCAGAGGATTCAGATCAAGCAGCACAGTCCAGTCGGTGTCTACTATGGAGCAAGAATACAAAGTACACCTTGAGTTTATATTAAAAATTAAAATATGATTTTCTGTAATAATTGGGACTAATTTTAATGTTGTTTTTATCTCTTTATTGCTCCCAAGATTCAAATCCCAACACGATGATCCTCCCATTATTCAGAGCAATGATGCTGCTATGACACGCCAAAACTGGACCCCGGTGGATTATTTTAAGCAATACATTGATGACTCTGTGTTTGAAGAAATGGCCCTGTACACAAATCAGCGTGAAGTACTTGCGTCTGGAGCAATGTTAAATACCACACCTGAAGAACTGAAGATATTCTTTGGGAATTCTATTTACATGGGCTGTCTAGGATATCCTAACATTCAAATGTATTGGGCCTCAAGATTCAAGATTCAAGATTCAAGATTCAAGAGAGTTTTATTGTCATGTGCAAGGTAAAACAGCAGTTATACCATGCAATGAAAATCTTATTCTGTTCATTCTCTCAAGTAACTAGAGTGAAAATTGTGGCGGAATCCATGACCAGAAATCGGTTTTACAAATTGAGAAACTCCATCAAGCTCGTCAACGACCTTGATGTTTCAGATGAAGAAAAAACAAGTGATCTCTTGTGGAGAATCAGGCCCCTCTTGAGCAAAGTAAGGCAAGGATTCCTGCCAAGAACAGGAAAATTGTGCATTGACGAGCAAATGGTTCCTTTTACTGGTCGATGCCCAGTGCGCCAGTATGTACCGGGCAAACCAAACCCAACTGGACTATTTGTCTTGGCTGCACCAACTGGTCTAGTTTTGGATTTTGTGGTCTACCAAGGCAAGACAACTTTCACAGCTACAGGAGGAAAGGGCATCGGGGATGGGATGGTGGATGAAACACATGCATCAAGGTGTCGCCAATCTGGCTGCAACAGTAAAACATATGTTATGTGCTCCAAGTGCAAGATTTTCCTTTGTGTTTCCAAGAAAGGGAATTGCTTTTTGAAGTATCATACCAAATAAGCATAATAGAAGCAAAAGTGAAACAAAAGAAAAGACATGATGGACAGTTAGAATGAACACTTTATGTTGAACATAAAGTTATGTTATGTTGACAGTTTATGTTGAACACTTTATCAAGTTGACTTTTTGATATTTTTGTTGAACTAACTGTTTCACAATGAAGTTCCGTTTCCCCTGTATTGGGACACATCATAGCTTAAAAACAAAAATACAAATTTCAAAAATTTCTTTTGCAGTATTCCAATTACTTCTCATAGATTGGGGAATTTCAAAATAAATGTGATTGGACAACATTTTTTTTTTTCCTGGTAGTCAGGAGGATAAAAAAGCAACATACATTTGCAGTTGCGTTCCAGTCAAGTTTTTCCAACACAAGTGGCAATTAAAGAGACTATTTCAGGGAAGGGCCTCATAGGCCATCAATCATCTCGTGATGTTGACAAGCACATTAGTGAGCATAAAGCTTCCTGTGCATGTAATATCTTCACCCCTGTCTGCTAATGAATTGATTCTTTAACATGGCCAAACAAGCCGAGACATTCCCCGTTTTATTATATACATTTACGTTTTACACACAGCCCTCATTGATATCCTTCAAAGTCAATCTTTTTCACTCCAGAACACCACATTTTAAGCATTTTTGTACCTTTTTACATTATTATTGCTTGTTATGATCAAAATGTTAAGACCAGTTGAAAAATTGCAAAAATGTACATTTTGCACTTTTGGATCCTGAGAAGGTTGTAAGTAGAGTTTCAAGCTGCAAAAATAAGAAATGGGAGTGAGACAAGAAACATTTTGAGTGAGCAATTTATTGCAAAAAAGCATTAGTGTGGAATACAGTCATCTCTCGCTATATCGCGGTTCGAATATCGCTTCGTCACTCTATCATGTTTTTTCAAAAAATAATGAATTCATAAATGGTTGCTGTTTCACGGTTGACTATGGACGATTATTAGTCCAAAAATATTAAAAGACATGTTATATGTAATAGGGATGCTTCGATCATGGTTTTATGCTGCCGATTCCGATACCGATCATCCATGAGTGAAATTGTCAGATTCCGATACCGATCACATAGATTAATTGTAAATTTAGGATCCATTGGCTGTCCGTCAAGGTACGAGACCATCCTCAGCCAAAATGAAGGTTGTTACGGGTGCAGAGTGCAGTCCTCAAAGGACTCGTCTCCTTCAATACCACAAAATTGCTCGTTTGGAATTTATACGAGAGCACCAAACATGGGACATTGAAAGGCGGAAGAAAGTTTTATTCTCTGATGAGAAAAAAATGGAACCTTAACGGTCTTGATGGCTTCCAACGTTACTGGCATGACAAGGAGATCCCACATGTTTTTCCACACGGCACAATGGAGGTGGCTCCTTCATGATTTTTCCTTCAATGGAACAATGGAGTTTCAGGTTGTGCGGGGGCGTCAAACGGTACATTATGAAGTGATGTTGCAGGGGGCATCCCTCATGACTGAAGGCCATCGTCTGTGTGGTAATGCTTTTTCAACAGGACAATGATGTAGTTCACAATGCCCGCCTGACAAAGGACTTTTTCCAGAGGAATAACCTCACTCTTTTGAACCATCCTGCATGTTCCCCTGATCTAAATTCAATTGAGAACATTTGGGGATGGATGGCAGACAGTGGATGCTCTCCATGAAGCCATCTTCACCACCTGGAGCAACATTCCCATTAGCCTCCTGGAAACACTCGCATCAAGCATGCCCAAACCAGTTTTTGACCCCTTTTTTCAACATCCATCTATTTTCTATCCTCACTAGGGTCACGGGGGTATCCTGGAGCCTATCTCAGCTGACTTCGGGCGAGAGGCGGGGTACACCCTGGACTGGTCACCAACCAATTGCAGTTCACATATAGACAAACACAATTTAGAGTCGCCAATTAACGTAACATTTTGGAATGTGGGAGGAAACCGGAGAACCTGGAGAAAACCCACGCACGCACGGGGAGAACATGAAAACTCCACACAGAGATGCCCAATGGAGATTCAAACCCAGATCTTCCAATATTTATTGGTTTCAATTCATCATTCACACTTCCAAATGTACTCTAAATAAATAAAACAGACAGCATGTCAGTAAGTGGGAATAAAGAAATATACAGCGTATATTATAAATTCATCAATATTGTTAAACAAAAGATAGATTTAAAGCAATTATTTCCATGGAAAATAAAACAGCAATCTTATTCATGCATTTATCAAATCCAGTGAATGTGTAGAAGCATTGTTGCCCACGGCCCTTCTACAAAAACTGCAACTTTACCACAAAAAAGCTCTGCCTAAGACTCTAAGACGATATATTTCCACCACAATCTTATCATATCTTGCAGGATATAAAAAGGGGATTTCCTCGTCACAACATTCAGTACATAGTGTGCAGTATAACCCAAGTGAGTGCTTTTATTTCCATTCCTTCGTCTTACCAGCATAAAGAATCTGTCACTGACAACCATGTGACATATACACATACATCACTTCAACACACAAAAGGAGATAAAACCATGTCAGCATTGCACTGCCAGGAAAGCGAAAGAGAAATGAGTCGGAGTGCAAAGGTGAGTTGCTTATATGGAAATATGATACCTGGCAAGACGCACCCCCCCTCTTTTTTTTTTTTTAGCTTTATAAGGCCTCGCCTGCACAGGTTCCACAAACCAGACAAGCAGCAAGAGACACAGGTAAGCGACATGCAGACACAACACTTTAGTTAGATTCTTTGCATGCGCAAATCAATGAAAGATTGTGCCGTCAATTTAGAAATTGAAGAGAAATATGGCAGTTTTTTGTGTAGATTTTTTATTTATTTGTTTTGTTGTTGAGAAAATGGATGGATGGATGTTTTGTTGTTTTATTTATACATTGCTGTTTATTAGCGTTATTAATATGTGAAAGAATAATTATTTAAGTTGATGTTCTGTCTAATATAATTATCATATGCATATCAATTATGCATATCAAATATCAATTATCAATATGCATTTGCAAATCACGATTTTTCTCCATTAAAAATCTGCAATTGGAAATAAACTAAATATAAAATGTGACTGATATAAAATATGATGCCATGATCAAATAAATGTTTTTTTAAGGATATTTTTTTTAAAAAATTAATAATTGTATAAATTATATATATATTATACATATTAATATATCATTTAAATACACAATTACATAAATAATATCAAATATAAATCATATTTAAATAGCTATTAATATTAAAAATCTGTTTAATTAGTGTATAATGTTTTGCATTGAGCTTTAAAATGATATGGTAGACCACATATGACCACACATGCTGCAGGTTGACCACCCCTGATTTATATTAACAGAAAAACATGCATGCAAAAACACGCCATCAAGGGAATTATATGTGCAATCATACCATACATTCTAAACACTACTATATGCTCTTTAAATTTTAATTTGTATTTGTTAAGTTGAGCTGCATATGGAAACTGTCCCACAAAAAGTGGCCCAAAAAAAAACATCAAATAAAATGTATGGAATGCAGCAAGATCAAATGTTGTTTGCATTTGTTGGATTTCCTGTCATCCCCTCCAGTGTTTGCCGTAAGCCGTGAAAGTTTTGTTCAAGGTCAAAGTCTAACTAACATATGAGCAAACAAAGTCTTAGATAATAATAAAATAATATAATCCTTTTGTTGTTGGCTTTTTTTTTTTTATACAGAGTTGCAACCAAATCGAGTGCACCATGCGTTCCAACACGCCGTTCATCCTCTTGGTCTTATCGTGCCTCTGTCTGGCAATGGCACAAGGTAAAAAGGAAGACTTGTCTTGGTTATTATGGTGACGTGCAACATGCCACAGATGATAAAGAGAGGGCGGGAGGTGTGCTTTTATTGTCCCAGAGGGAGGACTTCATTACTTCCTGACTGCCACTTTATAACCCTTTACACTTGTACATCCTATTGAAACTGAATTAGTAAACATCTACTAATACAGCTACAATTATTTGTGTGTAATATATATATATATGCATATATATATGTATATAAAATCAGAATAAAATAATTACAATATATTTATATACATAATATATATAATATCTATATTTATAGTTATACAAATATATACATTGTAATATAATATATAAAATATATATAAACAAATACATTGTTTATTAGACATTATACATTGCATATTACTAGAAATAGCTCTTTGCGATACAGCTTATGTATTAGATTTCTATCTGTAAAAATAGAAAACAGTTCATGCGATCTATGAATGACTGTGAAACTATGAATAAAAAAATCATTTGAATGAGTTGTAACTTATAGGAATGCTAAATATGCTACGAATTTTTAAAATAAGGTTATATGTGTAGTAACTTTTCAGTTCCGTCTAAACTTGTATTAATTAGATATACATTTTGGTTACAAAAATACCTGGTTATTGTGTGATTTGTATATTTAGGCAGCTATTTATTTTGTATTCTTTATTATTTATCTATTTATTAATTGCAATTAAAAAATACTAATATTAAAGTTGAATTCAACATTCCTGGCAAAAGTATGGTACAGGGTCCGTTGGTGGAACGTGGCTCATGGCAGAAATAAAATAAACAAAAAAAATAGAGCAAAAAGGCATAATAAACTAGAAAAAGCTAAAATGTTGATACTAATAACTAATAACATCACAAAGATGTGTATATAAATGTATATGCATGCATAATGTATGTATATGTTGTTTATTATTATACAAAGTTTTTTTTATTATAAATATCCAAGGCCAGCTGAACAGCCCTGATGTGAATAAACAAAGACAAGTAGATAAGAGAAAAACAGTGAGCTGTATTATTATTATTATTATTATTATTATTATTATTATTATACATTATATTATTATAACAGTGGTTTATTTGGTTTCCAAAAATGTTGACAGTAATATCTTTGAGTGTTAATTTGTGAGACAATAAACATTTAAAAGCACACCTGCATTGTTTTGTGACTCACAGTCTTATTGGGAAGTTTGCACAGTCATATTTTTTCATTGAACTTTTCTTAAAATTGTTAAAATCTCGCCGCGTCTCGTGGACCCAATCGCCTGCATCGTCTCTTCTCGTGAATTGAGTGTCTTGTGGCATGCTTATTATGTATGTATTAATATTCATCATTCAGAATGAATCATAATTGTTAATTATCCTATGTTGTCTTTCCTTAAGTGTCCTATGACGACTGCTGCCTGTCGTATGTGAAAAAGTTGGACAAAAAGACCCAACAGCGTGCGGTCAAGTACAGGATTCAGGAGACGGACGGAGGCTGCAACATCCGCGCTGTCATGTGAGAGGCACACATCGCAAATTCACAACCCAAACACCCCTTAGGTCGTACAATTCAAAACTCATATTCATATTCAAAAATAATATATTATAATATATTTTTAAAAAGAGAGAATGCAATGTATGGTACACTACAAATTATATGAAGCAACAATTTGCTTTTATCATTAATGGGGGTTAGTTTATTTTTACACTTGCATGACATTTAAGACTGCAAAACAGCAGACCGCATGACGTCTTCATGCCAAGTGACTTACCTTTTCAAGTCGTAATGTACTTCTCCATGTCCGTCAACCCTGACCCTGGATCTTGAAATGCTTGGATTTTTGTGCAACTTTTGATAGCCGTTTTTATAGGAATGATTGTGCACAGACACCGAGTGGAAGGGTTGTGGGAGCATTTGAAGCTTTCACTGTGTTTTGCTCTTTGCACAAACACACGCTAACTGCTGCTACTGCTGTGTGTCTTTGTTCAGCTTCACTATGAGGAAAGGTCGCGTGTACTGCACCGACCCCCGACAGACGTGGGTGAAGGAACTGATGGACGCCATTGACAAGAAGCCCACTCCACATCCCAAGAAGAACACCCAAAAGGTCAAATGATTTTTTTTTTAAATGTATAAACTACTGCAATGTGAAAGTCAACAATTTGTTTTTGTTCTTTACAGCGCCAGAAGAACCGCTTGTTCAGCTAAAGGCGGCCTTTTTGAGGAGGAAGATAAAGGTCAAAGCTTGCACCTCTTAATGTGACCTTTTTGATGCATATACTTATGTGTGAATGGTGTTTTATGTCTTCCCAAAGAACATTTATCATCAAGCTGCTGTTATTAGATGGTGAAAGAGTGTTTCTGTTGGGTTTATGTGCAAACACAAATGGTAAAATGAGTGTCAAAAGGCTTTTCTGGTGTTAAAATTTGTATAGAACGTGATCTCTTGCCAAGCATTATTACAATAAAAAGTGAACTGTCAACTTTTTGTACTGTCCCAGTCTTGTTTTATAACAAGGCTTCACCAATACAATAGCAACAAACACAAATAATGGTGTTTTAGAGTGGTTAACGCCTTTTTACACTTGTGTGTCAAGTAAAAACGTTTCGCTATGCTGTTACTTGCGTTTTGTGACAAGATTGTTTGTCCATCTTTGCCTTTCACAAGTGTTTTACTGGTTTTAATGTTGAACTTTTTAAAATGTTTCTTTTGCTTTTTCCTTAGCTTCTTTTGACATCATATGCGAGACCTCACGATGCAGCAATTTGTTGTTTTACAGTGTCATGGCCCTGTGTGAAAAAGTGATTGCCCTCCTGTTAAAACATAACTTAACTGAGATTAATTGAGATGAAAAAGTTATGAAGCCACTTTTAAGGCTTCGGAACTGGTGAGAGCAATTATCCAAAAATGGCAAAAACATGGAACAGTGGTGAACATTCTCAGGAGCACAGCAACGACTCATCCAAGAGGTCACAAAAGACCCCACAACAACATCAATAATAAGCGTTGCTTCTTCCTACTCCTTTTCGGACATGTGAAACTGTGAATTGTAACATGAATCATGTAATGTTAACTGTATTCATTTTTGGAATAAATAACCATTAACATAAGAAAGACACTGGGCAAAAATGACCTGCATGGCAGAGTTCCAAGACGAAAACTACTGCTGAACAAAAAACACATTAAGGCTTGTCTCAATTTTGCCAGAAAACATCTTGTTGATCCCCAAGATCTTTGGTAAAATATTTTGTGGTCTGACAAGACAAAAGTTGAACTTTTTGGAAGGTGTGTGTCCCATTACATCTGGCGTAAAAGTAACGCCGCATTTCAGAAAAAGAACACCATACCAACAGTAAAATATGGTGGTGGTAGTGTGATGGTCTGGGGCTGTTTTGCTGCTTCAGGACCTGGAAGACTTGCTGTGATAAATGGAACCATGAATTCTGCTGTCTACCAAAAAAATCCTGAACATTCATACCTATGGACAATTTAGAGTCACCAATTAACCTAACATGCATGTTTTTGGAATGTGGGAGGAAACCGGAGTACCTGGGGAAAACCCACACACGCACGGGGAGAACATGCAAACTGAGATAATTGAAACCTGCAATAAAAGCCTGTTGTTCCAGTGATCAAGTGGAGTGCTTGTGTGTTTCACCGAACATTACTGACGCCTAGTGACCAGTGTAGAGTACTACATATCACAATGTATTTGGATGTATCCTCTGAATGCCTTATATTTGTACTTGTATTTTACTTCATTTAGCCATTTTTATGTAACATTTGCTTAAATATGCAAATGTGGTGAAAAGTAATGGGCCTATTCAACCACAAAAAGCATGACTTTGATATATTTTTGATTGATATATTTTTGAAAAAGTGTGATAGTTTCAAGCCATGAAATTCGAATCTCAAAGTGGCAAAGGATGATTGTATACAGGAGTCTAGTAAAAAAACCTTATTTGCTACTTTTGCTTGAAATCCTATGGAAAAGCCTGTTTTATTTGACCAATCGTCAAATGCAAAGAGCGCTACATGATGATACACACCACCGAGCGGCGCTCGCCCAGGTGTTTGAGTGGATTCTGTGCCTGCTTCATGCACATGTAGCTGGAGCCCACAGACTCCACCGACCTCCTCCTCTGGATGCGGTGCAGCAAGATGCGGTAGGCACCGGTCACGGGGCTCCTCAGGTCCATAGCGTGGTCCAGGAGGTGGAGCTCGCCGACGCCCAGATCTTCCAGCGCCGCTTTGACGTTTAAATCGTCGGCGCTGAGGATGCAGGACGGCTCAGCCAGGTGGGAGGGCGTCGGGCGACAAGCGGCATAGGGCTGCGGGTATTCCATACCTCTCATCCACTCGCTGGCCATGATCTTGGTTGCGCTGAAGCGTTCTGCAGGCACAGGCCTCAGCAGCCCCCTGATGACCTCCCTGCAGGGGTCAGGCACATATGGCGGCACGCTGTAGGAGCCCTGCAGGATGCATCGCCTCAGCCTTCCTGTGTTGACAGCTCTGAAGGGCATGGTGGCGGTCGCCATAAAGTACAGCAAGATGCCCAGCGCCCACATGTCCACGTACTGCCCCACGTAACCCGACTCCTTGAAGAGCTCAGGTGCGGCGTAGGGCGGGGAGCCACAGAAAGTGTGGAGGATGTCGTCGGGGCGGCAGGAGGTGCTGAAGCCAAAGTCACCCACTTTGATGCAGCAGGTGCTAGTGAAGAAGACATTCTCGGCTTTCACATCCCTGTGGACGATGTTGCTGTCATGCTGGCGAAGAGAAGATGCGCGTAACTACCAATTCCACTTTGCAAGTTTCACCACTGTTTGCTACCATCATGCGTTTAAACATGTGCCGTTTACTCGCAGGTACTGCCTGGCGTGTAGTCGGAGAGTTTAACAAGAATATTTCAGAAATTTCATTAATTTTCATGAGAATAAATGTGCGTTTCTTCAATCATTTCATACATATTTCATCAGGTTAGATTAAAATGTATTGTCATTACACATGCACAAGTACAAGGTAACGAAATTTATATCATCATCATTTATATTCATGTGTATATTTCTAATGTAATTGTATTTATACATTTTTTTCTTTTCTTTTTTTTGATTTACGTCCGGTATTCCTGCGTACCACTACATAGAGACCTCGTACCAGCAATGGCATTTGTACTGCAGTTTGAGAATCGGGCAACTAGAAAATACTTTTGTGAACAGTAACATCTTTCAATACCACTACAGAGCTAAATTTTTTCACATATTTGAAAAACAATAATGATATTCCATTGTCACTAATTAGATTTAATTCTCTTACTAATTGAATTTATTTTGTGGAAAGTAATTAGTAACTATAATTAATAACTTTTTTAAAGTAATTTGCCCAACATTTTTGATGCATACAATGTACAAGGAATACACATAAAATATATTTATTTAGAAATACCAACAAAATATAATATAGAAAGTAATATAATAATCATATTAATATAAATAGTATTAAGATTGATGTTAATGTTAATATTGTATTTTTAATGTTATAGTATGGGGGAACACTAGATTTTATTTTTTAACTAAAAATACAAAAATAATAATAATTATTATTATTATTACTACAATTAGAATTCAGTAACCTCATATAATTAGTAGTAGTAGTAGTTTTTACTTATAGTAAAGTACGCAAAAAAAAAATCTTCATATTTGCTCCCAAATGCTGATACAATGTGGGAATGCTTAGGTAAGATTTGATGACCTTATTGAGTGCTAATGTGCATATCTGTGGTACACAACCTCTCTGACTGTATCTGTATTCACTTTGTGCTTTTAATTTGATGTGGTTCCTGTTATAGGTTTACACAATACACAATAAATAAGATAAATTAGATCGTTATAGTGTACGTATGGTTTACTGGTGTGTTGATGACCAGCTAGTGCACTGCTAATTCTAGCTAATGCCAGCGCTGCTAACGTTGAATTGGCAGAAGCCCCAACATAGCTGTCCTCGGCTATGCCTGCCGTTAAGTAGCAGCTCGTACTGAAATTATGTTAATGTTATTTATTAATATTATATATTATTATTATCACTATTGTTACTGTTTATATTATTATTATAGCTATGTAATTAGCAGTCGTACTTTTTTACAGTATAATACACTGTATGGATATACTGTAAAGGGCCCCGTGACTTGAGAAAGGAGAAGAAGGAGCACTGTCCCAACCATCATGTCTACTTACCATGTGCTTCACAGCCGACAGCACCTGAGCAAACACCAACTTGCTCTCCAGGTCCGACAGGCGCCCCCTGGTGCTGATGCGGGAGAACAGCTCCCCTCCGCTGGCGTACTCCATCACCAAGTAGAGCCTCTTGAAGGTCTCCACCACCTCGTAGAGACGCACGATGTTGGGGTGCGCCAGCTTCTCCATGCAGGAGATCTCCGAGGCGAAAAGCGACTGCGAACGCTTGTCCAGGCGCACCTTGTCCAGGATTTTCACTGCCACTCTCTCTGACGAGAAAGAACACCAAATGATGCATTTCCAAGATGGGAATCTTCCTCACTCACCTTTGGTCAGGTCATGTATCCCCAGTCGCACTTGGGAGAAATTACCAGAGCCAATCTCCCCCCTGAGCTCATACAGCCCCACCCGACGTCCAAAGATGAGATCATCCATCACCCTTTCCGAGTGGCTCAGGTCATAAAAGGCCTTCCCGAAGACCGTGTGCTGCAGTGTATCCTGCTCCTCGCCTTTCTTCTGTTTCCTCTCCACCTTCTTGGCAGCTTTTCTGGAGGCCCGTTTCAAGATATTCTCGGGACATGGATGAGCCCCTGAAGGCGGGGCAGTGTTAATAATGCAAGATCAAACAGAGTCTCACTTTGTCGCTGTTTCAACCGGCGCACTTGCATACTTGGTCTTTTGAGTGCATAAATGTGTTCCCACTGAGGAGTACGGAAGTAGTACACTGCATTTTTTTAGATGTTACACTCAAAACACTTAAAACCGATGGTTGTGTGATAAATTAAACAAATAGTCCCAACTGCAAGATAAAGGGTGGAAGCTAGAGGCAAATCTGGATGTAATTATTAGGCTGTCTAGACTTTGAGAAGCGCTGGCTGAGATAAAATATTGAAATTATTTTTATTTTGATGAAGTGATGGGCAATTTTAAGCGAACAAACCAAGAATCAAGTTTATTTATAGTACTAAACATAATTAAGGTGCTCACTTTTTTGTCTCTCAGAGGTTATGTTTTTTTCCTACAGCATCTGTTGCATTACATGCAAATAATATGCAAATTAGATGTCATCTAGGGATTTCTAGGACAGCCAATAGCTACTTTTCTTACTGAGGAATTGACAACTGTGGTGTTAGTGCAATATCCGGTTACTTCTCAGTGTGAACTCACCTATGCACTGAAAATGCTAAGTGGAAGTGTGGAAGTGCGGCAATTGAAACACAGATTTTGTGTACTTACATGTTTTTGCTTTCTTCTTTGTCCGCCCTGAGTTGACGCCAGCGCTGTTACTGTTCAAATACATAACTACTAACACATATATGCCAACAAAGGAGAGTTAAAGGACAATAAAAAAAGAAGAAGAATGTGATCTAAAAGGTTGTGAGGAGCTTGGCCTGGGTGCAAAAGCAGGTGACGATCCCCACAGCAGCAGCTTGTAAAGTCGGGCTGGCGGGCTCCTCCCCTCCAGACAGGCAGCAGACAGGCTTTGCAGAAGCTTCCACGAAACCCAGACGTGAAAGTGCAGCCTGGTGCTGATGGAAGTCTGAAGTCCCAAGGATGGCTTGCATCTCAATGCAGGTCGCAGCTCGTTCAGCTTTCACGCTTTATTGGGGGGCCGTGATACATTTAGTGACCCTTGTGTTTTAATTGTAAAATTCTACTTTATTTATAAATGTACACTTATTTCTGAAATACACTTTTCAATTTTAATATAAAATTAAAATGATAAAATGATAAATTAATTAATATTTACACATGGTAATAATATGATACATTTAAAAGGAAATATAATGAAACACTAATAATATTATGATGCTTTGTTGTATTTACATATGAATATAAAATCATTTGAATGATGTATACGATTTTGTAAGTCAATAAAGTAAAAAAAAATACACCTGGTGCTGCAAAATGTTTTTTTTTAATACTCACAGATTTAAGAGAAGGGATTATTGTTTGACATATAATCCAACATGTAATTATAGTCAAACATGTTAATAATACATTTGAAATTCCTTAATAATTAATTACTTGATCATTAGTTAAGAATTATTAATAATAAGTGTTAATAATAGTTATTCTTTTAATTTATATAGCACTTTTAAAAGACAAAAGACTCTACAACAAAAAAAGTAGTGCATCTTAAAATAAAAACAGTCAAAATGAAAAGAGAATACGGAATTAAGAATTGGGTAGTCCGGTATTAAAAGCAATAAGGTATGGTAAGGTAAGGTGAATAAAGAGTTGCACTAAACTGTGCAAGGATGAAATTTAGAATTTTTCAGTTTTCCAGGGAGTTATTTTAACATAAGCATATAATGACATGTAATTACTGTACGATCTTGTTTTTATTCTTTTCAAGACAGTAACATAAACAAAAAAAAGTGCTTTAAATTGAGATTTTTTTTCAGTTAAGAGGCAAGGATTGTACTATTTTACTTTGAAACACTTTTGGCCGAAAGTGTGAAGAGACATTTTCAATATAAATAACTTCAACTGGACCATTTACAGAATTTTAACTTCATTCATAATCTCCACCACTGTCATAACAGCTTCCCACTGAGATGAAAGAAGGTGAACATAAACCGATATAACTCCCCCGACCCGGCAACACAGTGACCCAGACACTCATCATTATGACACCAGACAGTCTGCTGCATGTCAGCGCGTAGACGGCACACAGGCAGGATTTGTGCAGTCTGCGTCGCATGTTAATAAGCCGCGTATTCATGATGTGCAAGTATAATCCAATAATGTCCTGCTTGGTGGACGCGTCTGCACGTGCTACGTAAGTGTCTGAGTCTAATCACATTCAAGACCAGAAACAAAATGATTAAATGCCAAAGTTTGACACCCGTAAGTCATACTGACTTGAAATTTCCCATACAGCTATACATAACTCTAGGGTGTTTACCCCAATTGCCATGAAGTTTGGTACACACCTTTAGGGGACTGACAAGCACATGCGTGTAAAATTTGAGTAAGACTGAAGACATTCTCCTTCAGGATTTTTGGGACACAGCAGAATTCATGGTTCCATTTATCACAGCAAGTCTTCCAGGTCCTGAAGCAGCAAAGCAGCCCCAGACCATCACACTACCACCACCATATTTTACTGTAGGTATGTATATATTTATTTTCGGTATGATGTTCTTTTTCTGAAATGCAGCGTTACTTTTACACCAGATGGAATGGGACACACACATTCCAAAAAGTTCTATTTTTGGCTTGTCAGACCACAGAGTATTTTCCCAAAGGTCTTGGGGATCATCAAGATGTTTTCTGCCATGCAGGCCATTTTTGTCCAGTGTCTTTCTTATGGTGGTGTCATGAACACTGACCTTAACTGAGGCAAGTGAGGCTTGCAGGTTTTTGGGTGTTGTTGTGGGGTCTTTTGTGACCTCTTGAATGAGTCGTTGCTGTGCTCTTGGGGTAACTTTGGTTGGCCGACCACTCCTGGGAAGGTTCACCACTGTTTCCTCTATGGATTTCTGTATAATGGCTCTCACTGTGGTCTGGTGTCCCAAAGCTTTAGAAATGGCTTTATAAGTGGAGAAATTGAACTCCATCCATCCATCCATCCATCCATCCATCCATCCATCTATCCATCCATCCATCCATTTTCTATGCCGCTTCTCCTCATTA
This sequence comes from Dunckerocampus dactyliophorus, assembly GCF_027744805.1. NCBI lineage: Eukaryota > Metazoa > Chordata > Actinopteri > Syngnathiformes > Syngnathidae > Dunckerocampus > Dunckerocampus dactyliophorus. Next base: position 25,571,429 of record NC_072820.1, on the reverse strand, counting down.
GGGTCGCGGGTATGCTGGAGCCTATCATGTAATAAGTCACAGGGATAACAACAGGTAGATACCTATCTATCTGTTTCTTTAAGGTTTTTTTTTTAATCATTGCGCCTGAACGTTTCCCGCGGCCCGGTGGTTGGGGACCCCTGCCTTACAGCATGCTTGGGGATATCCATCCATCCATCTTCTATGCCGCTTATTGCTTGGGGATGTGCTCTTTTACACATTTGAAAATACTGTCAGAATGCAACGATTATAGAATTGGCTTCTTTATTTTATAATGTAAGATTAATGTCTACATCAATAAATGCAACCGTTTAATCGTATCGTTTGTACACCTCATCAAATCATATCAGATCGTTCTGTTTTGAAAATAAATCGTTTTTGAATCATAACTTCAACTGTGCATCTAGATGCGTATCGAATCATTCTCCACGAAGAGATTGACATCCCTTATTATAGATAAAAACTTCTATCTGCGATTAATTATGAGTTAACTATGGGCAAAATGTAATTAATCAATTAATCGATTAAACATTTTAATCAATGGACAACACTAATATATATCTTAAAAAACAGTTCATAATTTCACAGATTGTATTAGTCCAACATTTCATGCTTTGCATTTTACTTTGCCACAAATGTGCAGCTTTCCAAATTGTATACTTTCTGTTGATAGTAGGAATATGTTATTTTAGGTGAGTATTGTTTTTCTTATTACTATTTTGTTGAGACAAAAGGTTTAAAATGAATATGGCCCTTTATCTATAACTTGTATTGCATATTGCAGTATTTGTCTTATTTTGCACAAAGAGCGTTTATTTGTTAAATGCAACCAGTGGCATCACAGTAAATGAAGCATCATGTGTTCATTGTGTTCATTGCACAACATTAGTTCGATGGAAGAGCTGCTGTCAATATTGGTATTGGTAATGAATATAACCAATATTGGCAATATTGGCATCGTGTATCGGTAAGAAAGCCAATATCAAGTATCAGTAATGCAACATTGTTGATACAGCTCTTGTATTGGGTTAAAAGAGTCCTTGACAGTGTAAGGACGTATGTCATATTGATATTACAAATAAACCATACATTCCAGCTCAAACTGAGCTTACAATTGAGTGCATTTATTCAATGACACTGCAAGAACCATATCATTTCTGTCAGAACCATATCATTTCCAGCTAGCAACTATAGTACTGGTGGTGGAATGGCATCCAGTTGCAAGTATATTATAACTTAAAGTGGTTATGTAAACCCTGCTGTATATTGAGTCGGACAGAATGTGTGAAAGCCAGTTGGTGAGCGAGAGCGTTTGACAAACCGCATAATTCAATCAAGTCATCACCAGGACAGCCGTGTTTTAACCCAGGCGGGCGTGTGGGGCCTTACGATGGAATCTCTAGCGTGATTTGTTGGGGGGGAGGGGGGGGGGGGGGTTTGCGCGTCGCATGAAAAGAGTCTGCAAGTGAAACCCTGTGGCCTTGATCAAGGTGTCTGAGTTGCTGACGATGATCCGTTGATCCCCATCAAAATGAGGGGATGACATCAGCACATCAAACAAAGGACTAACACCTGATTATGACACAGGCGGGCGGGCCGGGGGGGGGGCTTGTTTCAGATTGAATTTGTTAGAACGCAACCTAAGATAACAACGTGTTGGTGTCACTTTGTTACATTTGGAAAATCTGCCTTCTAAATATGTCTCATGTTATGTTTTTGTGGTCGTTTCCTTTTCTGACTTCCTGTATTTTGATGTACATTCAAACCTCGGTTTTCATCAAAAATGTTTGCCAACATTTTTCTTTGTTTTTTGTACACTGTCTTGGTTTTCATACAATATTGCCATTTGTATCTGTACTGTATCGTTCCAAAATGGAGTGCCCAAACAACGCACCCTACGTGTCCCTCCTGACTCACTGTCCATACTGTCAGCGTGACTGCTAAATAACCCGCCATGGGGCCAAAGAAAGTTGCAAATTTGATAAAGAAAAATTTTTATTTGATCGCACCAGGATATACAGGAAGTCCTCATCAACAATAAGTTCCATCCATTCTTCATTTACAATTATTTTTCATTGTTTTCTGCATGTAAAAGTATAATTATTGTAAAAAAAAAAATTTAAAATGTATTTTATGTCCACATTGTTGGGTGATTCATTGTATTTATATTATTTTCTATGGAAAAAACTGACCTTTTGGAACAAATTAATAACACAAAACAAGGTGCCACTGTACCAACAAGCCTATGGGGCAATAACGATATTGTCCCATGAATTCTACCTTGCGACAAGCGTCAGTGAAGCAATTATGTTCATATATGTTGCTGAGCCTGAGCCTGCTAGTTAGCTACATGTTTTGTAATAAATTGTGACTTATTTGCGTTTTCTTGTGATAAATAATGAATGCAGATGCAACATCAACTAAAATTCTTACAAACTGAAACATAAGAGAGAGTAGCTTTCCTGATATGTAGCAAATAAAAACGCCGTTATGACTAATAAAACATGACTAAATAGCAATGAAGTACTGCACATCTTTCACTATGTGTTGCTCTTTCCAGGAGGCTTTAAAAATGTAAAAAAAAAAAAGAAAAGGGGGGGGGTAGTTTGGGCCATTTGGCGCCATGCTGAATAAACACAAAAGCTGCTGGAGGTCCGGGAAGGTGAGGCCGGGGCGCCCCCACGCTGATCCTGTTTATGTGCTCGGCCCGCTGGTTTTGTTTCAAGTCTGAGGTGCTAAATAACCCCCCCCTCCTCCTCCCCCCGAGATAAAAGATGATTAATGCCTTTGAATGAGTGCTGCTTTTTAATGGCGGCGGGGCTACTTAAAGCACTTGATTAGGCTGAAGCGGTGGGCCTGTTGGACACACTCACTCCTCCAGCCTGCTGATGCTGCAAAGACGCTGCTGTGGCTTTGAAGTGGCTGCTGTTGCCAATTAAAGCATGGAAATTTGATTAACACGCTCACTCTGCTTCCCAGTCTGAGAGGTGGTTTTTCGGGCAACGTTTAGGGCTGACGTATAAATACCAGAGGCTGAGAAGCAGCTTGGATACTTGAAGTCATGGATGTACCCCGACACTGCCTGGTGCTGCTGTGTGCTCTCCACCTGACATGTAAGTACTCTGTTTGCTTTTTAGAAGCACTCCAAACCCCACATTAGCTTGTTTGGCCTCATGCATCTGCACAGTTGCAACCCTCCAATCACGTTTGCAGAGTAAATATTGACACACAGATCTATCACTTTAGGATTTGGACAGTACTGTGACAGAAAGTATTTAATTAATACTTTTCTCTATTCAAATGCCCTGAAAGTGCTTTCTTTCAGGGGTTGCATACAGAAAAACTGAAGGATGCGGCAGTCACTTTGATATTTTCTATTTATTTTTTATTTAGATTTTATTTATTTTACATTTAGATTTCATTTATTTGTATTTATTTTATTTATTACAGTAAACATGCAAAAACAAACCCAATGTTGGACCAAAATAGGCTAAGCACTTAAATATTGACCATTATAAATATCTAATAATATAAATATAATAATCAAAATAATAGGGCTGTCAATCAATTTAAATATTTAATCACAATTAATCACATTTTTTCCATAGTTATCTCATAATTAACTGGATTTAGTTTCAGATGGAAATAAGTTTGTATCTGTAATAAGTAGAGACGTAAATCTCTTGGCGGTGATTCGATATGCAACTACAATGATAACTACATCCAATTTTATGTAAAGGGATATCAATTTTGTAAATATGGGCCATTATTTTCTTCAAAAAATAATATACAGTTACAAATCCTGCAGTTTTTGAATGTTTAATGTGAGCGCCGATTTGTCTAACTTACGGTCCTTGAATGCACCTTCTAACGTTCTCCCATGATGCACAGATAGACTACTATACTGTATTTTTACCCTTTTTCTTCCACCTCGTATTTGGTCCCAAATGCTGATACTATGTCGAAATGCATAAAGGTAGGATTTGATGACCTTATCGAGTGCTAATGTGGCTATTTGTGGTACACAACCTGGATGGTGGCTCTGTTTTTTTTTATCATGCTTTTAATTTGATGTTGTTCCTGTCATAATAAATAATATAAATTAGATGGGTATAATTTACATTTTTTTACTGATGTTTTGAAAATCTTTCCCTGGGCTAATGCTATTTACATCCATTCTCGTCTTGGTCACATTGACACAAGACCCCAAGTAGCTGTACTCGGCTCGTAACCCAAATTTTAACTCGCAGTTCAAAGCAAAAAGCAGCCAAGAGATGGCTCGCATCTCAAAACACTCATTAGTTAGGACACTCGTATGCCAAGGTGCCACTGTATAAATGACAATTTAAAAAAATACCGGCAGTCCTCCAGTAACTTCTCGCTTCTCAAATCACAGCGACAGTAAACACAAATGGTACATGGTTGTTTCCCCGCCAAGACATTTCTCCGTCAAGACGATTCCCCGGCATCAGAAGCAAGCATTCGCCCACAAATATGGCAAGATGTTTTCCCGTCAGTAACGAGTCGTTTCCCCGTCAATATCAACCAGACTGTAACCTTTATTCCAGTTTTATTTTACAAATTCACCAATAATGCATTTACAAATAAACTGGGTACTATATACTATAATAATTATTTTCCCGAAGTGTTGTTGAACATAAACTTAATATTATCTAGGGCCTATGTCTTTCCCAAGTTGTCGCTTGTTGCGCAGTATAGTATTTGTTACGTACGAATTGACACACTTGTACAAAAGAGCTTGCGTCGAAAATGTTCATTTTCATCGCTAAGTAGCTTCACCAAAAGGTAGAAGGGTTGTCTGTCGCGCCGAGCCTGGTTGTTGAAGTGGCAGTGCCAGCCCTCCACATGGTTGTTGGTGCGGATGTTGATGATACTGTTCGATTTATATGAATTTATGATTTGTACTCTGAAGGGGAAACGACTCGATTTTGTTGGGGAAACGACTTGATACTGACGGGGAAACATCTTGCCATTTTTGTCAAATAATGTTGACGGGGAATCGACTTCTGGTGGCGGGGAATCGAATTGGTGGGGAATCGTCTTGATGGGGAAACGTTTTGACGAGGAAAAGACCATCATCCGATACAAATAACCTTGTTCTTGTTGCGAGAGCCATCTGCCGGGGCTTTGAAGCTAAATTTACCAAACAAAACACCCTTTTCTTTGTCCATTTCTGCTCAATATTTGTTCCCGCTTGTGGTTCCACAGTCACTACTGCGTTTCCTCAAACAATGGGGTGGGCCGAGGGTCAAAGAGGACGTGCGAACGTTAATCACGTATCAAAAAAAATAGTGCCATTAAAGGAAACTTCAACTTTGACAGCCCTTATGAATAATAATAATTATAAATATCTTAGAATATAGCTTATTAACATAATATAGCTTAATAATAATGAATAAATATCTAAATCAAAGTTATTAACCTTTGTGTGGCATCTTGTAGCATACACCTTTTAATATAGTACTTGTAATATTTTTCCCTATTTATTAAGGCCTGTATTTAATTTTTTTATATTTTATTCATATCAGTGTTTAGAATTTGCCGAGAGCCATGAAAGAACAGGTGGCGGACCACAAAAGGCCCTTTTGACACCCTTGCTTTACATTGAGAAAAGCATTGGGGGAACCTATTAATCAATGAATCAATCAATCAAGATTTTATACTCTTTGGCCTCCTAGCGTCCTAGTGAAGACATTTTGGACCATTGCATGCTCTGTGGGAAAGGTTTTGGAAACATTTCTCATCCATCATGCACAAAATAAGGTTGTTAAAAGGCATGTTTGGGGAGGTTTGGTGTGGAAACTTATTTACTATCCTTGTAACAGAAAGTCATGTTGACCGGAGTCAAATTCCTAGTGTGGTAACAAACATGGCCAATAAAGCTGATTCTGAAGAGGTCCATCACAGGCCTTCAGGAACAGGGATTGGCTGTCCCGGCTCCAAAAAGAGTCACTTCTAGGATTTTTAGTTTTGAGTGTCTGGCAGTTCTTCTTTTGTATTGTTATTTTTATTTGTATGCTTTATTGTGATTATTTTATTACATGTTAGGTGACCTTGGGTGTTTTGAATGGTGCCAACAAATAAAATGTATTATTATTATTATTATTATTACTATTATTATTATTATTATTATTATTACTTCTGACCTCACAAATGACCACAAAAGCACTGCCAGAAGGCATTATGTCCCAATACTTTAGTCCAAATGAAAGTCATGCAAATGAACTGCTGTGGTTTAATGCGGTTTAAGGCGGTATTGTGGCACTGTGGAGACGTTTGTGTTGTTTTGTAGTGGCGGCAGTACTAAACAAACATATGGAGCACAGAAACCTGTTCAGCCAAAGAGTTTGCTGCAAGAGACAGAGTCACTTTGTGTACATCGGACAAGGTAACGCCTGCCATAATGACATTCCCACATCAAAAAGTGTGGAAAATTCTTAATTGTTTTTGCTCCTCTCAGACATATCGGGGAGTCCTGTGAGCGTGGACGTGGGCATGTGTCGGCATCACTGCGGGGGCCCGCGCCGGCCTCCCTACGAAGTGCAGACAGAGCAGGATCACACGCAACACGCAACCTTGCTGGAATTCCTCAGGAGCAAAAAAGTATGGTGCAGTTCTTTTACATCACCGCAAGGGGTGCTATGGCTTGGTCGCCAGCTTCTTAGGAAGCAACATGAAACATTCACAATATGCAGTAAATATTGTTTTGCATGCACAGATGGGTCATAGAATGATTTTTTTTGTGTCTCACAACCAAGCTGAGGACACGCGGACCCGCCGTCTCGGACACCTCCCAGCCCCGAAACCCGCTGCCCTCGTGCGGGGTGAATCATGTCTGCGAGCCGACGGGGATGCGTGTGGACCGGGTGCTTCTGTTCGAGGGTCCCCGCGAAGTGGAGGTCATCCAGGAGTGCCACTGCGAGGTCAAGCTGACCCGGTGCATGAGGGTCCCCTCCCTCAGGACCTTCTACGCCGAGACACCCTACGAGAGTGTCATTGACGTGGGAGGGTGCTCGCGCTCTAAGGGCGCTCCAGGTGTGTGAGTGTTTTTTTTTTTGGCATGGAATGGACCCCCATTACCATAAAAAAAAAAGTGACACTAACCATAGATGTGATTGTTTGGAGCTCTGACACTGAAAATGATGCTTCTAAGTGGATACAGTGAATTTACATTGATGCAGCGCCAAGTAACGACATTTGCTACATTTGTAGGGTTAAGCCCTATTTTTAATCAGTATTAAATTTATTTTTGCTATTATTAGTAGTAGTTGTAGTTGTGGTATTATTATAATAAGATGCACGATTTTATTTTATTTATATATTGTTGTATTTATTTTTTTTCATTAATATTTATTTTATTTGTATTATAAAATATCAAATAAAAATATTTTATTGTATTTATTATGTTTTCATTATATTTATTTTGTCTTTCTTTTTTAATATTACATATAATATAGTAAAATTAAATATATATTTTCTATCAATTTATATTTGTTTTATTTAATATTTTATTTATTATACAATTTAACCAAATAAAAAAATCAAAAAATATTTTTGTTATATGTATTTTATTTTTATTATGTATATTATATAAACATAATGAACTAATAAAATAAAATATATCGTAATATATATGTATTATGTACAATATATAATGTAATAAATAATAAAATTACATATATTTTTATTTTTTAAAAATCTAATAATATTTTATTTTATTTAAATATATTTTATTTCTTCTTTTTATTTATTAATTTTTTTTATTTTAAAAAAAATAAATAAAAAGAAGAAATAAAATATCCATCCATCCATCCATGGATGGATGGATGGATATTTTATTTCTTCTTTTTATTTTTTTATTAATAAATAATAATAATACAATTATTATAATATAATTTATAATAATAATAATAATAAATACAAATAATAAATACAACATAAATAGAAATAACGTAACGTAACTTAACGTAACTTAACATGACATAACATGACATAACATGACATAACATGACATAACACGACATAACACGACACGACACAACACAACACAACACAACACAACACAACACAACACAACACAACACAACACAACATAACACAACATAACGTAACATAACATAACATAACATAACATAACATAACATAACATAACATAACATAACATAACATAACAATTGTTTTATGCCAGAGGGCTTCTCCTGCGTGCCCACCAAGTTCGACCCGGCCCTAGTAGAAACCCCCAACAAAGTGGACGTCATCCAGACGGTAGCGGCCTGCGAGCTGAAGGAGAGCTGCTACAGAGTTCCCTATGTGGAGTACTACTACGAGATTGTCCATGACGGCGATGGAGTCAAGGAGGAAAAACTCAAGGTAAGTTTCATTCACTCAAAAAAGTCCTCAAAATTAGCTTTCTACTCTATTACATAAAAATCTGTTTTCTTTCCATTCCCCTTCCAGTTGATTAAAATGGTTTACTCAGCACATGCAAAGTGGCCCATTTGTAATTCCACTTTCACAAGCCGTCTTTCTGCGGTCGTCAAGTCAAAGAGGAAACGCTGCAGACGCTAATGAAGTATCTTTATGCATGCTGCCTGGTGTGTGGCAGACAGCACTTCATCAGCCTGCTGACTTCCTCTGACGCTTATTCATTCCTGTACAATCTACAACACTGACAAAATCTTCAGCAAACATTTGCCGTTTCTTTAAGAGCGTTATTTATGGCTCCCAGCTAATGAAAGCGTATGGAATTCGTGCATAGTTCACAAAGATCCAAGATGAGTCCTTCCGAGTGTGCTTTCACACTCGTCATGTTTGGTTCCGTTAAAACCAACCCTGGTGTGTTTGCTTTGCTAATACGGTTCGTTACGGTTCGAGTCAGAGCGCCATCATCCAAACCCTGGTATGCACCAAATGAGAGAGACAGTTCTGGGTCCAAATGCAAGTGAACTCTGGTTCGGTTTGGCTCATTTGAGCTCAGATGTGAACGATACACAAACCAGAGTTAAATTGACACCATGCAGAAATGACAAACATGTAAGAGAAAAAGCGTGGTGTCTCTCTGTTTTGATCGTTTCCTCCGTGTGCATGTGTGACAATTATTCAAATAAACAAGAAAATGTGCTGGAAGTGCTGTCTCTCTGCTCTCTCCCTCTGCGTGTGTGTGATAATGCTGTTGAAAAGTAGATTTTAGAAGCTTTTTGTGAAAGCTAAGCGAGTAAATACAGCAGATTACTCAAATAACTCAAATAACCAATGAGAAAATGTGCTGGAAGTGCTGTCGCTCTGCTCTGCTTGCTCTCTCTCTCTGTGGGAGAGACAAAAGCACTCTTTAAAAGTAGATTTTAGAAGCTTTTCATGAAATCTAAGGAGAATCTAAAGTTAACCCCCGTATTCAACTCAGAAGATGGCATTTTGGTTGGGTTACGTCATGTAATATGTAAGAAAAGCTGTCCGATCAAGTCCATATTTGAGGAATATGTTCTTTACTGCGTAGCCTTTGGTCCCATGACAAAAATACCAGCGTGAACACTAAACGAACCGCACCAAAGTGTGCGCCAAGTATTTTTCTTTTGCTAAACCCCAAGTGTGAAGGCAGTCTAACAGGCCTTTTGTAGTTTGTGTGCGGGGGCAGGTGGGGTCTCTGGCTCAGCACTGAAGATGCAAGCAGAGCGCAAACACAAATGGCCCCCTCCCCTGCACACAGGTGTCAAATCGAAGCGGCGGCCATGCTAAACGCCAGCTGGGCACCAACAACCAACTGTGTCAATATTTGTGACCTGACGGCCCTTCTCTCTTGTGTTGCTAATGTTCCACAGGAAGTGGATGTGGGCAGATGTTTGGGAAGCTGCACCACAGGAAACCGATGCCTTCTCAGGTATGTACGAGGACAGCTGCCGCACACACACACACAACGGTGACCATCACCTAACAATTGCCTGTGATCTCTGTCACCCTCTCACACAGCCACTTTTAAGGTTCCCCCTCATGCACCAAATGTCCCTTTAAACCCACTCCCCTTCTCACCCCTGCAACTCTATAAAATCATCAAAAAAAAGTATTATTTCAAGTTTCGTGCATAAAAGTTACATTGATTACTATCCATGAACCTGTGCTGATGGATGGATCATGTGACTTACAATGACACTCAACCTACTGCATTTTACATGTGGGATTTAAAAAATTATTATGATTTTATTAAAGCAATAATTGAAATTACCTTTTTATTACTTTAATAACTTTTTTAAAAACCTTTCTCATAATTATTAAATTTATTTTTTAAAAACCTGAAATACCAATATTTTTTTATTCAATTATATATTTATTAGCATTTCCTTTCCATTACCTGATAAAACTATTGAACTATTGAATGTTATTTTATTTTGTTATTGCAATAATTTAAATGACTTTTTTTGTTACTTTAGAAATTTTTTATGGAAAGTTTCAAATTATTAATATTATTATATTGATTTAACAAATGAAATACCAGTATAATATATTTTTAATACATTAAAGCGCCATTAGCATTTCCAAAACAATAAAAACTGCATCACAAATGTCTATTTTGTCATGTACTATAAATATTGAATCTTTTTTCATTTTATTATTTCAATAACTGAAATGACTTTCTTTTTTTTCTTTTTACTTTTTTATTGTTTATATTTATTATTAATGTTTATTTTAAAAAATGAACCAGCATCACAAATTTCTATTTTATCATTTACTATAAATATTTGTTTTATTTTTGCAATATCTGAAATTACATTTTTCTGTGACTTTATTATTTTTTCGTTATTCTATTTATTTAAAAAAAAAATGAAATACCAGGATAATATATTGTTATTCAAATGATATTATTCAATATAATTTAAAAACATTTTTATTCCAGCATAGTTTTAACAGGATTTTTTTCTTCACCTTTTTATTGTTAAAATGTTTTTGCTGCTTTTTTGCCAATTCAACTGTCCTTTTTATTTATTATATTATAGCTGAAATATTTTCATTTATTATTATTTTATAATTAAATATTTAATATTGCTATTAAATTTATAATGTATATTATAAATATGGGAATATTTGTGATATATTATTTTTAATTTTATCCATAACATATTTTATTTTAGGTATTATATTTTTCCATACTTTTCACTGTTAAAATCATATTTTAGTTGCATTTTTTTCCAGTTTGTACAACTGTAGGTCATAAAAGACACACATATCTGACATAGTCTTGTAAATGCAATGGAATTAAAAACAATGGCAAACTTTGTGATGTTGGAAATGACCATCCCAACAAATCATACGAGATTAAAATGGATTATTTGGGCCTGGAGAAGTAAAAGTCTACAAGTGTATCATGTTGGTCTTATTAGGTTGGATTTTCTGTTTGCAAAGTTGCATGGCTTCCACCAAAGTAATATAACATATATAGGCTATATTTCACTGGATACATTCTATCCACTGTATCATGGAATTTATTCCACACTAAAAATAAGTTCTCCGTGTCCTCTGCAGGAGCCTGTCAGATCCCGAAATGTGCCACTTGTGGATTGAAAAACAATCCAACTTGTGCGTTCCCCAAGGGTACGAGAGCCACAGTTTTCTAAGCCAACACGGGAAGATTTGCAAGGTCCTCTCCATCACTTCCTGCCATTGCCAAAACGAATGACACAACACACACACGACGCCCCCTCCTGGCTGGAACCACGCATGACATGGTTGCATACGACGATAGATCCGGCTCTCTCCAATAAAGTATTATTGTATTATATGTAATATATGTAAAAGTGATCATTTTTCTAAATAAATGTAAGACCAAAACCCTGTTTGCCTTTGTGCCACTGTGCAAAACCCTTTAAATGGCAATATATTGTAAAAAATAATAATATGTTAGGATATTACATGCATATACTGTATTGAATGACATGTACGCTGTGGTAAAAGAGTCGAATTAAGGTGGTCAGTTCCAGTCGTGCTATGCAAATATGAAGACATTTAAAGCAACAGTAACAGGAATAAGTAGGATTTCCGGAAAATTTCAGGTTTGGCCATACAGGAAACCTCATCGATATATTTGACCTATCATATTAAAGTTCAACATGAAAGCAGAAACATTTGTCAGTCTCAGGGCATCCAACCAGTCGCAACTGGACTGTTCAGGTTGCCTTACAAGACGTTTCGCCTCTCATCCGAGCAGGATTCATCAGTTCATGCCCAAAGACTAGGTGGGACACACACCAGACTAGATAGGGCAGCTGCAGTCCTATAAAGATGAGTCATATTTTGAAAAAATATAGACTTTATATTTGAACTTCTACTGTATTTCTATTTCAACATTAGTTGGCACGCATATCTGCCGGTACACATACCAAAATTGACATTATTATGTTTGTATTAGGGCTGTCATGGTGAACTAACGCGAGTTTCCTTTAACGGCACTAGTTTTTTTTATTTGTGAACAACGTGCGCACGTCCCGTTTGAGCCTCGGCCCATGCTGTAGTAGGAAACGCCCTAGAGGATGTGGAGCCACAAGCGGGAACAAACATTGAGCAGAAATGGACAAAGAAAAGGGTGTTTTTATTGGTAAGTTTTAGCTTCAAAGCCCTGGCAAGTGGCTCTCGCAACAACACCAAAGTTATTTGTATCTACTGTCGCTTTGATTTGAGTTGTCACAAAGTACGTACGTAGACTGCCAGAGAGAAATGAGAAGGCGGAGAACCGCCGTTATTTTTTATTTGTCATTTATGCAATGGTACCTTGGCATACGAGTGTCCCAACTAACGAGTGTTTTTTTAGACGCGAGCCGTCTCTCGGGTGATTTTTTTGCTTTGAACTGCGAGCTAAAATTTGGATCACGAGCTGCTAGTTACCGGCAGGCATAGCCAAGGACAGGTATTTGGGAGCTTGTGTCAACTATGACTGAAGACGAGAATGGATGTAAATAGCATTAGCAGCACTAGCTTTAGAAGCGCACTAGCTAGTCACCGGGAAATATATTCATCACATCAGCAAAACATACGTCCATTATAGCAATACGTACATTATAGCAATCTAATTTATCTTATGTATTATGTATTGTGTAAAACTGTGACAGGAACAACATCAAATTAAAAGCATTAAATGAATACAGACCCACCATCCACCAGTACGAGCTTGGAGTTTGTTTTTCAGAGAGGTGCACTACACAAATATGTACATTAGCACTCAATAAGCATTCCCACATAGTATCAGCGTTTGGGACCAAATACAATGTGAAAGAAAAAAGGGGAAAATACAGTATAGTAGTCTAATCTGTGCAGCGTGGGAGAAAGTTAGAAGGTGTGGTCAAGGACCGTCGAACAAAGTGGAACAAGTTTCCACTCGCATTAAACATGCAAAAACTGTGGGATTTGTAACTGTATATTATTTTTTTAACAAAATAATGGCCCGTATTTCTTAAAATAATATCCCTTTACCGACCAGTCCAGGTTGTACCCCGCCTCTCGCCCAAAGTCAGCTGGGATAGGCTCCAGCATACCGACCCTAGTGAGGATAAGCGGCATAGAAGATGGATGGATGGATATCCCTTTACACAAAATTTGATGTAGTTATCGCTGTAGTTGCGTATCGAATCGTTTTTTGTTTTTTTTTCTCATTGCGCCTGAATGTTTCGATGGTTGGGGACCCCTGCCTTACTTAGTATGCTTGCGGATACAGTGCGCTCTTTTACACATTTGAAAATACCGTAAGAATGACACTTTCATAGAATTGGCAATTATTATTTTATAATACAAGATTAATGTCTACATCAACTGATGTAACCGTTGAATCATATCATTTGTACACTGTATCGAATCGCTGTTTTTAAAATTTTTCAATAAAAGGTTTTGAATCGTATCTTAACACGTGTATCTACATGCGCGTCGAATCGTTTACCACAAAGAGATTCACATCCCTACTTATCATAAAAACTTATCATCGCGATTAATTATGAGGTAACTATGGGAAAATGTGATTAATCGCAATGAAATATTTTAATCGATTGACAGCCCTAGTTTGCATATATAAAAAAATGACATAACAGGTGAAGTTCACGGCCCCCACAAACCCCCACGCTTCACCAGTCATCATAGGCCCCCTAGGCTACATAATTATCTGCGGGGCGCATAAAAAACTTCCTCAAACCCTGCAATTGACACGATTACGTCTATTCAGTCTGTTGCATTCTATTTAAAGCAAGTTGGTGTGACATTTATCATGTCATTATATAAATGGAAAAAGAACAGGTATAGAATAATTTAGAATTGGAAAATGATGCATGTATGAAGCTAAGTATCCATGACGACAAAGATTGAGAGACAACACAAACACACGCTTCTCTGGGCTCTTATTTTGATAGGGACGTGTGAAAAAAGCACCTTTGTGTGACACAAATAAAAAGAAGCTGCTCAACCTGCAAGATTTTATGGCTTGTTGTTTGCCAGGTGACTTGTGCAATTCGGGTGAGGGGATCGGGGAACACATTTCTACTTCTATAGCGTCACATTAATTGAAACCGGAAGTTGAAACTGTCACTATTAAAGCGATGTGCTTGCATGATCAGGTGATGCAAATGTAAGGATGTGTATCCACAGACACCTCCTTCCTTTGTACCAATAATTGCTTTTGCACCTGAGACACTGCGCCCATTATTCCAAATTAATGGATCCATTGAGGAGCAGATTAACCCCAACGAGGGGTCACAGGACCACTCCCTCGTTTGCTCAGCAGGCAAAAAGTGGATTCCCGTTTTATTGAAAAAGTTGTTACTGTGTGCGTGTTCTTCTCCGCGGCTTTCTCTTGTTGCACTTTTCGTTGATTCGCGCACTTGTTGCCAGACGTGCAGACAATAGGCTGGAATTACATCTGCAATGGACTTCACACCTTTGCCAACACCGCCATTAGTCTCCCTTTTCATTCGCTGATGGCTGATTTACATTTGCGACCAAATAGCATCTTTACTGCTGTTTACCATGAGATTGAGCGGGCAGGAGGAGTGGGGGGGTGTCATATTAGATATAAATAAGTGCCACCTTCCAGGCGACCTGCATGCACTCACTGCAAAGACGCCGCCTGGTTCGGACTTTAAACGCGGAGAAAAAAAAAGATGTTCATGATTGTAATCGCGGTGGCCGCCTTGGCGTGCTCGACCCGGGCAAGACCCCCCGCTTTCAACTACCTGGAAGACCCCTACGCCGCCGAGAACGAGTCAGAGGAGGTCCGCTCGGCCGCCATCAAAAGGCTGCTGGAGGTGTTCGGCATGGAAGACCCACCCGCCATCCACGGGCGCATGCAGCCCCCCCAATACATGCTGGACCTGTACAATACGGTGGCGGACGTGGACGGGGTGACCAAGGACCCTTACCTGCTAGAAGGCAACACAGTGCGCAGCTTCTTTGACAAACGTAAGTCGCCCACAACTTGTTTGGAGACATCTACTCACTCAATAGCATGAGTAGCATATGAATGTACCACAATTTACTCAGTATATGCCAAGTGGCCGCATACGGATTACTTGTACTGTATTGGATTGGATTACTTGTATTATAAAATAGTTCAAACTATGTAAATTGCCTACTTGGGACTGTTTTGATTGACATTTGCATACATTTCAATGACACTTGGACACGTATTGGCATACTTGAGGCACAAACTACTATTATAACAAAGTATAGTATGTGACATAGCATCAGGGGTTGTCTTATACTTATACTTGTTTAGTCTATACCAGCACATCGCGGATGTAGAGGAGAACATCAGAGGGCAAACGTTTTCCAGTGAGGGTCATCCATCCATCCTTTTTCGATGCCGCTTATCCTCATTAGGGTCGCGGGGGCCACATAGTGAAAAATGAAAGGATGCAAGGGCCACTTTGATATTTTGTAAAGCATGTAGATATGCTAAGAACGTATATATATTTCAAGAAAAAAAATGCATCTCAGCTTTGTGATTTAGGTGAAAAAGCCTATTATTAGTAAGACTTTTGTCTTGTCCCCTGCCCCCGGTTTTACTGTGTTTTTTTTAAATTTTCCAAATATTTCAACTTTTTTTAAAATATTCTTTGTAAATTTTGAGTTTGGAATATTATGACATTATTCCCATAATATTTTAACTAATTCCCAAAATGTTATAACTTTTCCCCAACCTACCTTTTCCAAAAATTACAACTTTTGTTTGTTTCTCGTAGTATTCCGACTTAAAAAAAATACTGTGTCTTTTCATATTTCAAAACTGTAGTAATAAATTGACATTATTTTTCCTCATAATGTTACGAGTTTATTTTTGTAAAATTAGACAATTTTTCTCTTATTATTTTGACTTTATTCTTATAAAACTACAACTGTTTTTTTCCATTTCTGATGTTGTTTTTATATTTTTCAACAATTTCAGCTTTCTTATATATTTTCTTCTCGTAATTATGACTTTATTCCCATAATATTTTAACTTCATTGTCATTACATTAGAACTTTTTCCTCGACCTAATTTTCCCCATATTACAACTTTATTGTTTTGTTTGTTTCTCATCATATTATAACTTTTAAAAAAACATGTGTTTTTCTTTAACTTTTATGCTACTAAAATTACGTTATTTTCCCTAATATTACATTATTCTTGTAACATTTTTCCTGTTAGATTGTGACTTCACTTTATTCTTGTAAAATTACTGCAGATGTTTTTCAATTTTTGCTGTGTTGTTTTTGTTTTAGTTTTCTTAAGTTATATTTTTAGAATGTGCCACAGGCTAAAAAAAAAAAAAAACAGCTTTGGGGCCACAAATGGCCCCCAAGCCCCACAATGGACACCCCTGTCTTGGGCCAACACAACCCAGCCCAAGAAGCTGTTAGATATCCAATGTGTGCAAATTTCAAACCAGTTTTCCTAATAACAAACTGCTGAAAGAAAACTAGTCTGTTCCAAGTCAAGCTGTCTGTCTCACCAACCTACATGAAATGTATGGGTAATGTAATTGAGCGACATTTTTAAGAGTCATGCAAGTACAAAAGGTACCCCAAATAATAACGTGCCAACATTGCAGTCCTGCTGCTGCTACTTCCTGTGTCAAAAAGCCAAAGAAAAAGCGAGTTAATCATTTGACACTTGCCAATTAAGGCCTTGTGAGTTAAGCATAACTTGGTCTTTGAAAAGGCAGGAGTATCCAAAGTCCAGCGCAGAGACCATTTGTGGCCCGTGGCTCATTTTTCATTGGCATACTGCATATTTAAAAAATAATAATAATCAATAAATGCTGCCCACATTACAACATCACAAAGGGGGTTGAAAAGAAAATAGTAAAAGACTATAGTGAAAACTTAAAGGGATAGTTTGGATTTTTTGACATGAAGTTGTATGACATCCCCATCAGCAGTGTAGTCTAATAACAGCGACTTACCCCCCACTGGGTCTCCTAAGTCCAGTTCTGGTCAGATTTCCGTGATGAAGAACGGAGTAGAGAACGTAGAACTGCTGGGGACAATGAAGTAAAGACGTTGGCTTCTCAAAACAATATGCGTTCAAAAGATTCATACATTTGCATCACAAAAATGCCTTCTCAAGTAAATCAGACCTTACAAAACGCTTGGCATTATACATTTGTCTCCCGCCGTATTCCTGCGCACTGTCGTCTGTGCGTTCATGTGACGAAGACGCCGGCATCTACTTCCACGACGGAACGCCGCGGCCATCTTGTTTACGTATGTGTTCCACAGCAGAACAAGATGCGAGTGTCTTCATCACATTCACATGTTTTTGGAGTTTTATTAGAGGGCTTTATAGACAAAATAGGTGTGTACCATGACACTGTTGGCTCCCTCATACTAACTGTTTAGTTTAACATATTAACTAAAAAGACGTGTGCGCATATTTCACATAAGGATTGTGGATGATGGGAAAAACGTTTTTTTAAAAGTGCAGTTTTCCTTTAAGTTCTCCTGTGGACCTAAATATGTTGGTCCACTTGTAGTATTTTAAGTACACTTTTTTGGGGGTTAAGGGACTAGTTACTGCTCTTGGTCCTTAACCACAACATTTCCGACTGCAGTGCGCAGCGAGCAGGTGGAGTTCCGCTTCAATCTATCCACCGTGGCAAGAACAGAGAAGATCCTGACAGCGGAGCTCCATCTTTTCAAGCTGCGACCTCAGGCCGCGCTGATGTTCAACAGGCACCACTTCTGCCAGGTATGTGAAGCGAGCATGTTACATTTTAAACATATGTTTGGCTGGTCTGATGCTCTAACTGTTTTTTTGACACACAGGTTAGCGTGTACCAGCTTGTGGACACCAGCAAAGGCAATAACACGCACGAGAGGAAGCTGCTGTCTTCTCGACTCATCCCAGTCCACTCCACTGGTTGGGAGGTGTTCACCATCACTCAAGCTGTAAGCATCCACACCTCGTCCACCTGATCATCTTTGGCAACCACTAAAAAACCTTTCAACTGACTGACCTAAATGTCCCGTGTAGGTCCGCTCCTGGATGGTGGACGAGGGAAGCAACTTGGGGCTCCACGTGGTGGTGCGGACCCTCGGAGGGAGCCAGATGGACCTGAAACTGATACGCTTTGCCTCGGGACGCAACCACCACCAGAGTAAGCAGCCCATGCTGGTGCTGTTCACCGACGACGGACGCCGCTCTGCCGCACTGGAGAACACAGGTGAGGATCGCCCGGGTACTAGACACATGATACACAGACACGTGTTGTAACTCTTCTACTCCTGAACCATTGCACACACAAGGGTGAAAATTTATGAAAATGTGCCCCCTTACTGTGTCTACTGTGCCATTATTTTTCTGACAAATACACCACATGGTAGAGCTATTATTTAACCCTATAAGTCAGACAGACCTGAAACACAGCTCACAGCACACAGCTCAATGCGCTTTAGTGGTCCATACACAGTCATGGAAAAAATGATTAGACCACCCTAGTTTCTTCAGTTTCTTGTTCATTTTAATGCCTGATACAACTAAAGGTACCTTTGTTTGGACAAATATAACAATGAACACAAAAATGGCTCATGAGTGTTACATTTTTGGCAGTACAATGCTATAGCTATTCATGTAAGAACTTAAGTGATTTTAGTTATCATCAAGAAAAGCATGGAAGTTTCTAGATATCAGATCTTAAATTAAACCCTTATGAGTTATACTTGTTATCATCATTATATTTGTCCAAACAAATGTACCTTTAGTTGTACCAGGCAGTCAAATGCATCAAACGGAAGAAACAAGGGTGGTCTAATCATTTTGTCCACGACTGTATGATGTACTGTACCTCTGCATTTCAGGTTTCTAACATATTGTAAAAACTAAATCACCTTTCTTCTTTCACCCACAGATCCAGATGGTATGGACATAACCTCCAGCTTGCCGCAAGCCCCTATGCCCGCCCCGTCCTCCCGCCTCGCCCGCTCCGTGGACCACCTGGAGGAGGAAGGCGTGTCCATGCCCTGCCAGCGCCTGCCGCTCTACGTGGACTTTGAGGAGATCGGCTGGTCGGGCTGGATCGTCTCGCCGCGGGGCTACAATGCCTACCACTGCAAGGGCTCCTGCCCCTTCCCGCTGGGCCAAAACATGCGGCCCACCAACCACGCCACCGTGCAGTCCATCATTAACGCCCTCAAGCTCATCAAGGGCATCGAGACGCCGTGCTGCGTGGCCGACAAGCTCTTCTCTATCAACCTGCTCTACTTCGACGACGACGAGAACGTGGTGCTCAAGCAGTACAACGACATGGTGGCGGGGAGCTGCGGCTGCCACTGAAAAACTGACGAGTGCTGTGGCATTGTAATATATGTAAATAGCCATAAAGTATAATATATGACAGCGATGCAAGTGGTAATCCTGTGAAAGATGTAAATGTGCATATTTTATGTTTTCTGTTGTGAATGGTTATAAAGCTGCTGTACAAATAAATTGTGTACATGGTGATCAGATTTTTTTTAAAGATATATATATATATATATATATATATAAAACATTCATTTTTACATTAAACTGCACAGGCAATGTCGTCAGTCACATTCGAACATTATCTACAAAAGTGTAAAAATAAGCCAACCACAGCTAAATAAAACCAAAATAAAACAAAACTACTCCAACCATGAGGATGCAAGAGAACAGGATATAAGGCTATAGAAAAACAATCAAAACTACTCACCCTTTGATGATGTGCAATGGATGCATAGCATTTGTATAGCGCTTTTTAACTGCAATGGAAGTGTAAAAAATAGTTAGCATTGGTCATTTTAAACACAAAAAACAGCAAATGACCATTGATTGTGAAGGATCTCCATGTTTTTTAGTTGTCCTCAATCTGTTTTTAAATTAAACTATACATGCACATTTTAAGTCACATTTTAATATCATGAACTGTCACATAAGTGGGGGAAAAAGTCATCCACTATATTATAACATTAAAGTAAAACTATTCATGCTTTGATATCCTGTGATGACGACTGCTGATGGTGACTTTGTCTTCATGCATTGCACTTTTTAACTGTAATGCAAGTGTAAGAATAAGCTAAGCACTGCATATTAAATCACAAAAAATAGCTATAAATTTGAGTACTCACCATTACTTTTGAAGAATCTCCCAAACGCCTCCAAAAATTCTGGTCGGTCTCCACATGTTTTGAGGAATGTTTTCAAGGGGTGTAAGGTGAGAACTTGGGTGAATTATTAGATTTTTCTAGGTCCAATAAGCCAGGTATTTTGCTAAATTTGAAATATCAAGCGTTGCAGGTACGTAGGCAGTACACTTACCAGCTTGGGTTCTGCAGCAGGACAATGATCCAAAACACAGCAGCAAGTTCACCTCTGAATGGCTGAAGAATAACAAAATGAAGACTTTGGAGTGGCCTAGTCAAAGTCCTGACCTGAATCCTATTGAGATGCTGTGGCATGACCTTAAAAAGGTGGTTCATGCTGGAAAACCCTCCAATGTGGCTGAATTACAACAATTCTGCAAAGATGAGTGGGCCAAAATTTCTCCACAGCGCTGTAAGAGACTCATTGCAAGTTATCACAAATGCTTGATTGCAGTTATTGCTGCTAAGGGGGGCCCAGTCAGTTAATAGGTTTAGGGGGCTCTATCACTTTTCCACACAGGGCCATGTAGGTTTGGATTTTTTCTCCCTTAATAATATCATTGAAGAACTGCATTTTGCGTCCAGTTGTGTTGTTGTTGACTAATATGTATTTGATCTGAAACATTTACGTGACAAACATGCAAAAAAATCAGAAAACAGATAGGGGGCAAACACTTTTTCACACCACTGTAAATCGCTGATGGTGGGGGGTGCCATATACAATCTCGCCTAAGGTGCCACATTGGGTAGTGGAATAAACAACCTCCATGGGGGCCATTAAGTAATCACACGTAGGAGTCCCAACTTTCCACGTGGCAGTGTGTGAACATAACAGCAGAAATGAACGTACGAGTCAAGTTAGCTTGTCAGTAAAAATCCATCAATAAAAGTGACTATAGAGTAAGAAAAGTCTTGAGGGAAGTAACAGCCCCTCATCCAGTTTTCAGCTAAGTTGGTTTCTATGAAAAAATTGGCTGCCACAAAAGGCCGTCTCCGAAGAGTGTAACCTGAGCGGCGATGGAGGCGTCGGCCATGCAGTGTGGCACCAATGGGAGCGGGTGGGGGGGTGCGGTTGATAGAGTTTGGCATGATGCTGGACGACAGCCCTTGTTCAACTCTCAAAGGAGCTGCCACTCACAAAGAGTAAACGATGAAATGCCACCATTATAAAAGGGGACCAAAGGGCCCTGTGGCGGCGGCCGCCCGACATCCGATCTCCCCTCTGGCCCCGCCGTCCTATTGTCCCGGTATTTCATATCTGCCACCCGGCACTGCACATAAAATTAAAAAAGCCAGTGGATGTTGGAGCGACGATGGACCTGAGGCTTAGACATGGGAAATAAACAGACTGTCTTCACGGCAAAGCAGCTGGACGCCTATCAGGTTGGTGGCGCACACGGCAACCATGCAAGCTTCTTCAAAAGAAGACTGAGATGCACGTGTTGCATACTGCAGGCGACATTCAGCCAGCTCAACTTCAAATTCTTTGCAGTATTTACTTATTCGTTATGGCTGACTGTCACATTGGAAGCATGTACGGTATCTCCAAAAGATTACACCAGTAGCATGACTGTGATAGTATTGCTCATAGATGCGTAATAGCTACTTGTAGAGACACTGATGTAATTGGGATGCAGTATATTATATTATATTATATTGGAGTTACAGTACAGTTGACTTACTGTGATACTTGTAGCTGCTGTAGAGTTATCATGGTGGAAATTAT
This sequence comes from Dunckerocampus dactyliophorus, assembly GCF_027744805.1. Classification (NCBI taxonomy): domain Eukaryota; kingdom Metazoa; phylum Chordata; class Actinopteri; order Syngnathiformes; family Syngnathidae; genus Dunckerocampus; species Dunckerocampus dactyliophorus. The sequence continues at coordinate 25,549,081 of NC_072820.1, read as the reverse complement.
AGCATCATTCCATAATAACATATTTACAGCAGATAATGTAACAATATTATAAAGACTGTTTTACTGACATTATAGTTAGGCTTGGTTTTTAGTATATAGAGGCAGCTATGGGTATAGTTATGGACTAGTATCAGTATTATAGTGATAGTAATGTAGATTATTATGTATAATTATCATACGTTATCACAAATTGCAGTTCAGAGGTATAGTGTTGTGGTATAGTGTAGTGACATTTTTTGTAAATTTGTATTTATATTAAAAAAGTTATATGTGCCCTGCGATTGACTGGCAACCAGTCTAGGGTGTACCCCGCCTCTCGCACAAAGTCAGCTTGGATAGGCTCCAGCATACCCCGCGCCCTGCTGAGGATAAGTGGCATAGAAGATGGATGGATGGATTACAATGTCAGTTTATTATGATATTAAAATGTTTGTGCCACATTATACAGCATTTTCATGTAATTTTACTATTAATTACTTTTTTCAGTGCGGCCATCTAATCTATTTAAAAAAAAAAATCACTTTATTCTCATCACCTTTTTCCACATGTGGTACTACAGCTACTACTACAGCTTTTATTTTTTTATTTGGTCAGCTACACATTTTGAATAAATATATACTGTATACATGAAATTGCTTACATCAGCAACATGATAGTAAGAAAAATGTAACAACATTAAGATATAATGTCGTTTTTTGATCATGTTATGCTCATATCACAACTTTTTCCACATAAAATTAAAAAAAAAGCTTTCTTGTACCATGACTACATCATGTATCCTAATTTTACTCCTAATTAAGAATAATTGTAGCATTTTCTTCTTTTAGCCTTAATACACTTTTGTATGGCAGTAATTCAGCATAACCACAGCTTAACTGTACACGTCAATGCATAATTTGGAATTGCTTATAATTAGCACCACTTACTGTAAGTAGAACTAATTTAACACACTGCTGTCGACATCTCATGTAACACTTTCCCACCATGGTGTCATTTCAGGACTGTACATATTTTACAAGAAAGGAAATTCTCAGGTAAGTCACACATGGCATAGCTTTGTTTTATTCGATTCAGTACAAGAGTGTAACTCTAAACAACAGCAACAAGAGGAGCCGTCGTGCTGTGGGGCCATCACTAGACAATGTTTCTGTCAATTGTAACCCCTTTTCTCACTTGCTTAATCTTTATTACTGAATAAGATAGCTACAAACTCAATTAACTTGATTATGACACATTCTATAGCATGTTTCCCATGTAAGAAAAGGGTAAGCTAATGCTTCTCAAACAGGCTGTGTACAAATGATCAATAATTGCAGAAACACAGAGAAGTATTAAAAACTAAAATATTACAATTGCTATTGGTGTCACATAGCATTTTAAAGTCTTCTCTCTTGCGCCGAATGATAAGATAAATATAGCATCTCCATTCTTATCTAGACTCTTCCACCGCTATCATGATTTGGCACCGCAGCTCGTTCCCCTTGACTACACCAACCAGCCAGATGTGAAGCTCCCATATGAGCTGATTGGCAGCATGCCGGAGCTGAAGGTAGTCCACCATATGTCTCCATAATTGATGAGCAATTCATGGACAGAAGTCTTTGAGAGAGTGACTTTGTTACCTGACTCCTTTCTACTTGAACAATGCGGGTAAGTCCTTCAGGACACGTTTGTTAACAAACGGGTCGATGAAGGGAAGGTAAACACACTTGAGTGAGTCCGTGTGTGTTTGCAACTCTTGGGTAGTTTGCAAACTTGCAAAAACACCAGTTTGTAATGGTTGTCCATCTTCCGTTCAGGACAATCCATTTCGTCAGAGGATCGCTGAGGTTTTCTCGGAGGACGGAAAGGGAAACATGACGCTGGATGACTTCCTGGACATGTTCTCTGTTCTGAGTGAGATGGCGCCGCGGGACCTTAAGGCCTACTACGCGTTTAAGATTTACGGTAAAACATTTTAACTCCATTCTTCCATTCATTAGCAATATCACTTATCCGGGTAAGAGGAATCCAATCACTGGGTCCGGTACCCGGAACTGACACAAATGACTATGAATATGTTTTGCAAGACTTCAACGACGACGACTTCATCTGCAAGTCGGACCTGGAGAAGACGCTGAACAAACTGACCCGCAATGAGCTGACAGAGGACGAGGTGCGCATGGTGTGCGAGAAGGTGCTGGATGAAGCAGACCTGGACAACGACGGGCGTCTGTCGCTGGAGGATTTCGAGCACATGATCATCCGAGCACCAGACTTCCTCAGGTACATATAAAGAACAATAAAACTGTATTTCCTCAAATAGTGGAGTCTGGTCTAATGGTCTTAATAGCAGTGAAACCTCCTCAAATCCCCTCAGGCGCTACCTCTGGGTGGCATCTGTAAAGTTGAAGTTTACGGGAGAGAACTGCTGTAGGCAGCTGTCATGGAAAATTCCAGAACAAAATCTTCCAAAGAATTCCAACACTAATTCAAAAAGAAGATGAGCAATCCAAAACAGACGACGACACCTTGCTAGAGGGGGAAGAAAGCAAGCGAGGAGGTGGAGAGAACGATTTTAGAGTGAATCTATTTCAAACACAGAGAGTGACATAGGACATATAGTACAGTACAGAAAATAGCCACGATTGCCCAACAAATATCATAAATGTCGGGTTTATTTTGATCCTGCTATTGGAGGATGATGGTGGTCCTGATATCCAGCGTTTTCTGTGGCAGTTTGCAGCTGAGTGTGAAGCTTCTGGGACGAGACTCGACACCTCCAAATCCACCGCACTGGATTGCATCCTTTGGGAGTGAGGTCTTGCCCCAGGTGGAGGAGTTCAAGTATTTTATCACTGTGAGGCTGGAGTGCGGTTGCTGTACCGGACAGTTAAAGAGAGAGCTGAGCCGTAAGGCAAAAAAGCTCTTGATTTACCGATCTATTCCTAACCTCACCTATGGTCACGAGCTTTGGGTAGTGACCGAAAGAGCAAGATCACGGATAAAAGCGGCCAAAATTAATTTCCTATGTAGGGTGGTTGGACTGGAGTAGAGTCGCTGCTCATTCACATCGAGAGGAGCCAGTTGAGGTGACTCGGGCATCTAGTCCGGATGCCTCCTGGACTACCTGGTGAGGTGCTGCAGGCATGCCCAACCGGGAGGAAGCCCCGGGGCAGACCTAGGACACGCTGGAGGGATTAAACAACTGTCCTGGGAAAGCCTCTGTGTCCCGCCTGGTGGAACTGGAAGAGAAGACCAGAGGGCTGGAAGTCTGGACTTCTGCCCCCGCAACCCACACCCGGATAAGTGGAAAAAAAATTGATGAATGGATTTTGGGCCGAAAAATGCACAAAATTTGGAAACATCCTGAATAAAAAGGTGGTGAAAGAAAATATTTTGTAAGAAATTGAAATATAGTTAAATAATATGTACTTGTCAGAATAATAAAGCAAAAATACCCCTACAATGCCTTACCCCTAATTGACAGCCGATACTGTCTGCGCAAATAACCTCCTTTGGACACTATAAGGAAATATGGTACAATTACAATCAATTAAAGTGATTCTATACTGTATGCTGTTAAAGCTGCGACTGACTCCTGTTATCCAATTTCTCTTCACAGCACCTTCCACATAAGAATATAAGTGTGACTGCCACCTAAGAATGGACTCCAAATGCTGACCACAGAGTGGAAAGTGGATGAAGAGTAGATCATTGGATAGAAACAACTTGTTGTATTTTATGAAAAAATAATACTGTTAAAAACTCTTTTCAATCTACAATGGATCCAATTCCACCATAAAGGAAAGACAGGCCAGGCCATTCCAGGAGGTCATGTCGGGCCCACAGAGAGAGGGAGAGGCTCTTGTTATGAAAGCGGTCAAGGTCCATTGCGGGAACACAAGCTTGACTGAGTTTCCACTGACCGTCAGCCAGCACAGACAAGCCAGGAGAAATAACAACGAAGCACCATTTTTTTTTTTTTAACTTCGCTTGGTTTTTATTTAATCAAAAAAAGTATAGACTTCCCTACAAATTGCAGATACATCTTTAGAAAGTACAGTATAATAAGTAGAACTCTCAATATAGAATATTCACTATGTTGTTATGTGTACTTCACAAATGTATGAAATGAGTGTAAAAATACAGGATGTAACATTTAAAAAAGGTCTAATTTTGAAGTCTGCTGGACGCGAACACTTGTTGGGTGAGTGGTTTGTAAACACACTGGAATCATGTGTTTCCACAACTGCAATGACACGGCTGCGTTCACACTTAGTAGGGTTCGGAACTCTGGTCTGGATCAAAACATAAAAAAAAAAAAAAAAAAAGCAAGGACTTGATTGGGAAGCTTTCATGGCATAACTGCAATATTCCAAACCACGTCTGCTAGGTGAAAATGTAAGCTATTTTACTCTGCTGTATTTACTTAACAGCTTAGATTTCACCAAAAAACTTTGAAAATATACTTTTAAAGAGCACAGTTTTCTCACACACACATTTCATTATTTCAGCTCAAGTGAACCAAACCGCGCCATTAGTCACTTGCAAGGGGACAGAGACTAGGGATGGGGCGATATCAGGTTCCGATGCCAGCGTATCGGAAATTTACGATACCACCTGCGGAGATTTCCCATCCCTGAGTCACGTCTGTGCTTTAATGTTGTTAGCAAACGTAGATAGAAGAATATCAGCAAAGGGAGCTCTCTTCACCCATGCACCGCAGCAGTCTCGTTATGTGCGATGTTGAGTTCTGTGTTGTCTGACTGTTTGTGAAGCCTTGAATGCGTCAGGCTGAGCGCTTGTGCACGGTGCTGCATCTGTGGAGACGTCTACATTCGCTGATATTCTTTTGGAGTTGTTGCATATTCAAGAAAACACAGCTCTGGATCGAGAGATTCACGTATCGAGATTGGCTTGGAAGTGAAAAAAATGTGTATCGGTGCATCCCTAACCGAGACCCATCTCTCAAGCAGTCTCGGCCCGCTTGTTTGGTGAGCACCAGGTTTCACACTTGACCAAACGAACTGTACTATCACAACAAATGCACCAGAGTTTCTTTTAACCGAACCAAGCATGACAAGTGTGAACACATCCAGAAACAGCTAACACAATGATTGTGTGCAAAGCAATGGGAGTCAAAGTGATACAAAGATAGGGAAAGGGAAGTGCATCACTTGGAACATCCCAACCACAAAACGTTAGATTGCATTGAAATGTTTTTTTCTTTTATAGATATGACAGTCCTGTTTTTGGCTCAAGGATGAACATTAATAAAAGCACACACAAAAGGTCCAAGATTCACGATGCATAGCTCACTGGACCGCACCGAGCTATTATGACAAAAAGACACGGGACGGGGTTCACAAGGTCCACATTGACTTTTAGGTGAGGACACGACAAAAAGACTGCAAGCGGAGGACGCATGATTAGGTACACTTTGAAAGGGATCCAATGCAGCAGCTTTGATGTTAATGGAAGCTCGGCCAAGCTGCTGTGTTGGATTGCATTGAAACACGTGCACCAAATGAGCTTCCTTAAATACTGATCAAGCCTGATTGTAATATTTTTTTTCCACAAACAGTACTGATGCCTTTAAGTCTGTTTTTGCGTATAAAGCCAAATAATTTCTACTGTACAAATAACACCATAGAAAAAAGAGCTTCTTATAAATAGACAATACAAGTGATGAGGCATAAATGCAAAGGGTGAGTTGTCAGTCAAATACTGGCGTCACCAGCAGTTAAACAAGAGATAAACAAAAATGGAATGGTTCCCAATGTGACGCCATGGAAATGTATTGCAAGTTGGTATGGACTATGCACAAAACAAGAGCTACTGTGTAAAGTGCAAGGAGAATTGAGGGTGGAGAAGAGTTGCCAGAAATGTCATTTAGCTTGACACCGATGCCCCCCCCCCAAAAAAACAAGCCTGACTCAACCCAACTGTGAGCCTTTCATTTGTTCTTCGTAAGTTCAATTCATGTTGCTGATTGAGGAAGGCAAATGATTGTCGAACACAGGCCAGAGAGAAACCCCTGCGTTATACTTGCATGTGAAATGAAAGGAATGGATATGTATCCCGGATGTTCAAGCTTATCGGTTTCTGGCAAAAACATATTTATATATAAAAAAAGGGGGGTGGCTGGGGAAGCGCTCCAAAAAATAATTCTAAATATCACATTTGTATGATTCCCCTCTCAAAGTCGTCAGGAAGCGACCCTCCAAAAGTTGTGCTAGCACCTGTGTGATGCATGAGTAGACAAACAAGAAAACAAACATCAGTACTAGCCTGCCTTTGTGCGACATGGACCATCTGTGTTCTGATCCACAAAGAATCTCTGACCACTGAAAGAGATGCACCACTGGAAGCTCTCAGAGGAGGAGGAGAAGAAGAGATAGCGTCCTCTGGGAGGGAGGAAGTCCACGAGGGTGAGGAGCGAGAAGAAGAAAATGAGAGGAAAGTAAGCACGAGTCTGGGCAGAGCGGGTTCTAATAAGGCCTTGAAAAGCGTCCTCAAAGGAGGCTACAGTGAAAGAAGCTGGACTTTTTGCGGGGCTCTAAAATCTTCACTCCTTGACTGCTCCCCTGCGGCGTGTT